>NW_006800083.1:833062-882300 GCF_000485575.1 Poecilia formosa
TGGATGGATGGATGGATGGATAGATGGATTTTATTTATTTTTAAACTTTCTGATAACTGTGTGGATGAAAACAAATCAAATGTGGTTTTTCAATTGATGTATAAATATTGCCCTAATGAAACGTTTTTTCATCCCACACTAATTTAACATGACTCCCAGTCGAAAACAGCAGACCCTCCTCTTTTTCCATTCATGTAAATATATTTAGCCGCAGCCATACTTTGCTGCAGATCAGCTTCAACATACTTAACAGTTCAAAAACGTTTGATTTCATAGAAAAGTTTTGCAAGAACACAAAAATAGGCCATGAAAGACATAGAAAGCAGTTTGAGTCTACCATGGACTGGAACATGTCCAGTATCTCATTCCTACATGTGCAAAGCTAAAACTCCAGACTCAAAATCTAAGGGTTCCTAATCTTCTTCAGGCAAATATAAATCCAAGTACATATTATTGATGTGTAGCAGATGCTTGTACTGTGATTAATTTAACAGTGACATCACCAAAAACTATAAACAGAAAGGAAAGAATGAAATGGGCAAATGATCGAGTAATTTAGAAAGAGTCATCGGATGAATTTTAACATTGTGTGTCTGATTGTTGTGTAAGATGTGTTCTAGATGACTGACCACATCATTGCTCTAGGAGCACATCGCGTCGAATCTACAAGGAACTGTAGGCTGACACTGTTAAACCCCGGACAGTTACAGTCTGGAGGAACAAGATAATCATGTCTTATGCATTGTGTGCACACAGTGTATATTCAATTAATATCTGCTTTGCTGAGACAGCACCTCATCTGTATAATCATGTTTCACTGCAGCTGCCAGGGTGTGGAATTTCACCTGAGCACCAAACCCCTCCTCGAGCTGTCACCTCTCAGATGAAATACATTTATGCACATAGCTTTGGGAAATCGTGAAAGTAAGACGCATCACTCTGCCTCTGCACGTGTCTGCTGGTGCTAACTCACTGACATAAGCTGTAATGTAACTAAATTTAGACTTGTCCAATGTCTTTTCTGTTTGACGAACATTATTACTGGCACACTCATACCACCCACTATGTGTGCAATTAAATAGAAAAGCATATTAAATAATTTTCTGGACCAACTTTGTCAAAGAGGCAAGAGGAAGGAGATGACCTGCACAGACCATCAGAGAAACAAATTTGCTTATTCAAAATCGCTCCTGATATCAGCTTCTAACAGTCAATTACCTTACTTTGTTTTCCTTCAGCATTCTGTAAACACGCAGAGTTTCCCATCAAATACATGCAACCAAAAGACAAAATGCAAACTTCACACAGACCAAACATACTTTAAGAAATGATAAATTCATCTACTGGCTGCTCTTCCATGTGGTTGATTTATAAAGATGGACTTTTTTGGTGAATTTCAAATTGGTAACTTCATTTAATAAGCAGCAGGTATCATATGTAGTTGGGAGCTTCCACATTTGGATAACGAAGCAAAGCGTTTATCCACATAGTCTAAGGAGTTCTGGGGAAACATGCAAGTTAGTTTTGGGTAACTTGTCAACAAGCTCACCTCACTTAACACAATAGAACAATCTTACACCTCAGCTGTTACTCAATTCAGTTAAAAGAGTAAGTTATTTAGAATGTGGAGATTGTAAATCCCCCTTCATCACGCCATTACAACAGTGGTTCTGCATGTCATTCATTGATGCCGGCAAACATGCGGTTCCACCAGATGTTTGCCAATTGCTGCTGCCATTAGTCTAAAGGACTAGCGGCAAACACTCATTCAAATACTCATGAATGAGGCTACATATCCGGAATGTTGCTCTGACTACAAAATTGTAGCTCAAAAAAAGTTGATTTTTCATAATACTCCCTCTTTAACCTTTATTTTTACAGCAGGTCTTTGGTGTCTGGGTCAAACTGTAGCAGGATAAATGGTGTGCTGCCACTGGGAAGTGCGCCTGCATGCAGAATCTTTTATTGTGACAATGCTGTTATTTATTTATTTCACTAAGTTGGATGGTTTGCATTTCTGTGTTTCAGGTACTGGGGCGATGGTGACAGTGGTGACCCTTGGCCATGTTATCTTGTTTGGTGTTTCGTTTTCTTTTTTTCTTTTTTTTTGTTGGAGCACCCCTTTTTGCTTTTGGTTGCTGTGTTTTGTAATGTCCAGGGTGATTATCGGGGTCTTTCACTGACTGTTGTCCCCCTGTCCCTCACAACTCCTTTCCTGGTAAACGTCAGTATTTCCTTATTTTTTTAAATATATTTTAACCTCAGCCAAAGTCCCAATTGTTTAAAATTGAATAAAAGTTCAAACAATGTTCTTTATTATATTACTTTTTTAAGCCTTAATCTGTGTGCTTATTCTGCTATCCCTTCTTTTTGGTATATTTCCAGGTGGCACTGCTGTTTTTTTTTTTCTTTCTTTACTCATTTTAGCAAATTTATGAGACTTAATATCATCCATTATAACAACTTCTTATCTTTAAAGAAAACCATATTTCCACACAAAATATACAAAGGTATGACATATCACACATGATTTAGTGTTTTTTTTTGGTTGTTTGTACTCTTTTTACTGCATCTTGTAAACTGCTTATGGCAGATAGTCCTCCCTCCTTCTGGCAGACACAAAACTAGGTAAGAAGAAGGCAGTGAGGGCTACAAACAAGAAGAAAATAAGATTGTGGTACAAATTGTTCTGCCACTAAAATGAAATCATTTTTCTACCTGCTTCCAAGATGGGGTGAGTGCCAGAGCTAAAAGTCCATAATACAGTGACTTCAATAAGAGTCTGGAGCAAAATTACGTGAATGTCTTTTGTCTCAACATTAACTCAATATGCAAAACAGGTCTCTCTCTCTCTCTCTGTCTGTTTCTATCTCTCTCTCCCTCTTTCTCTCTCTCTCTATGTCTCTCTCTTTCTCTCTCTCTCTATGTCTCTCTCTCTCTCTCCCTAATGGCTTCAACTAAATATGCAAAACTGGCTTCTTAGCTACACTTTGGTCGGCAGCACAATAACTGCATCCTGTTAATGTTTCCAACAGACAGGTCAATTACTGCAGCTCAGAGTGCAGAGTGAACATATTTAGGACATTTAAAGTTCTATAATTATCTTAATCACTTTTCTTATCAAACTGGATTAATCTTCCTCATGCTGGTTTCTGCAGCAGCACCAAACTCTGTTATAAAGATCTCAATTTTCCCTGAATCGGGTGTCACAGCCGCCGGCCAATGCATCTCTGTGTATATTTAACCTGGGCTAATGTGTTTGCGCAGTTTGCCATGTTTAATGCCTTGAACGGGACCGTTTCTGGTTTCCAAACCATGCCTTGTTAATCCTGGGTGAGATGCCCCCGGGCGTCTCACCCAGGATTGTTGTTTGCCTATTAAAATGCAGTTAAATTCTCCACTTGATGCGTTTGTGGTTTTAAAGTGAGCTCTGCACCATTGAGCTTTTTTCATTTGTACGAGCCGCCGGAAAACGGCTTGGTTGAGCCGTGCACTGATAATTTTCTTGCATGTAAGTTAGTACGCCAGGACTTGGCATATGTTCAGCCCCAGTTTGTTCTGTGCTGAATCTGTAAAAACCTGCACACAATTGCTACGCATGAAGTATGTTATTCATCTAGCTGCAGAGAAACTGGGTCAGTTACTTTAGTTGCATAGTCACTGTCGGAACAGGTTGATTTTTACTGTTCAGAGTATTTTGTATTGTACAGTGACTTTTATATTTGAGGGACACCATTTTAATCATAGCGTAGAAACTGGAGTAATTATTAGATGATCATTAAAACATATATATTTTATGATCATATAAAGCATATGCTTTTGTTTGAAGTAACTAATTCTGTACACAATGAGAGGTAAATGTCCAAGCACAGATTCAAGAACTTCAAGAGATACTAGATTGTCTTTACAAAAATGAGCAATTTCTTAGATGAGCAGCACATCACCAATTAATAGTTTTACAAGGTATTGCAAATGCATGCATTGTAATGTATATGCAAATAGAGGATAGTGTACGTGTAGCATATAGAGGTCACTAAATTCCAGAGGTAAACAAAAGTTTAAATAGAAAAAAAATAAAATAACATTGGTGAAGCTTTTATAAAGGTTTATTTTTTAACATTGTGAAAAAGAAAATTATGCCTGCATGTACGTAAGCACAATGCAATATTATATACCTACATTTTCCAAAGGGGGTCCATTGAACTGTTAATTAGCAATAAGAATCTTCGAACCAGAAGATGTAATGCAAATGCAGTAAAACAATTCCACAGTTTCCTACAGAGTCCATTTTGCAGTAGCACACTCTTGGATTCATAAAACACAAGAAAAAACATGAACATTGCCTACCTCTATCTGATATGGTGTGTTAGATTAGGACTCAACATGAAGATAAATTGCAGTCACAGTGACAGGTAGATGGACAGAAAAGAGGAGGGACCGAGGGAAATGGATCCAAAGCCCTAGGAGAAAGAACAGAGAAACATGAACATGGTTAGAGCTAATAAAACCCAGACGTCCCAGTGGCTTTGTAAAACTACCTCAGAGTGGGTCTCTCCTTTTGCCCCCCCACCTATTTGTGGGACCTGCAATACATCACTGGTAAACTCTGACATAAAAGTTTGCCGTTTGGTTCACAAAAGGAAAAACATTACTGCACTTGCTCCCTTCATACATTGATGGAATATCAGCCGTTTCAACACAAAGTTTTGAAATTACATTACGTGATCTGCATAAAGTCCAGATGTATTGCAATACTTTCAGAACTAATTCAATCATAAACCTCAATCAGGACAAAGCTAATTTCTCCTTATTGTTTATTTATGGTCATCTGAACAGAACACTACACATAGTAAGAGCTTTATAAGATAAGACTGAGGCTTCAATTATGTTCATGGAAGGAAGAAACCCTAGAAGCCAGAACTTAATCTGAATAATTTACCATCAACACTGGAAATATTTTTGAGTACCTTAAAAATTGTGGGCAGTGATGCGAAGAAATGTGTCCCTCTTTTAAACCATCCATCCAATATTGATCAAAGCACTATTAAAAGGAAACTGACAGTCTGTACTTTTTGAGTTTCAGTGGAGTGCACACAATGAATTACACATCAAATAGGATGAAGGCATTATGGCATTCAGTTTCCAAGCTGTCTGAGCTAACAAGCCAAAGACTATTAGAAAATTATTATTACTCCTATCAGGGATCTAAAGCGGTCTCGTTGCCGATTCATGTTGTAAAAAGGTGACACAGCAAAAGGACAGCTGACATCCTCACATGCAATGTGGCAGTCAGCACATAAGTAACAGATGGCCCCTGGCTAATAGAGTTTATTAACTTTACATAAAGAGGAGGTAGATAATTGCACATCATAAAGAAAAGGTTAGGGCGGTAAAATATATCAGCAAGTGTGGAAGAAAGTCGTGTCTGCGCACTAATTAAAGGCAGCAGAGATAATTTAATAATTAAACGTTTCATCAAATCTAGATCAACAGCAGTTTGTTTCCGAAAGAACAGGAGTGTGGGTATATGTTTTACTTTTTATTTTTTTCTGTAATAATGTTAGACTTTTTTTTTTTTTCCTCGCATAACCTGAAAATGTATGTTATTGAGAAATAGCGACAGCATGAACACTTCTGTCAAAGTCTGCCCAAAAACAGAGGCTGGTTTAAAAGTATAAAGTACTAATTATCTTTCATGAGAGTCTCATCTTCTATTTATGTGTGCTTTTTGCCTCAACTCTTTGTTCTATCAGAACAATACCCGAGAGGATACTTGGCAGCATGATATCCTGCTGCAGTTAAGTCCCTGGTGGCAGGTGCTTCTGGCTTCAATAAGGTACATAAAATTATTGTACTCAATTGCATGATGACTTTCAGAAACCCTAGAGTTTCATTACCAAAAACTACATGTCAGTTTTAATCGGGGAAATAATCCCATCGGCAAATAAAACTTTTAAATCTCGTTTTAGTAATAAAAAAAAAGAAGCCCATCCTACTAATTTACAGTAGTAGGAAAACAATCAAGAAGGTACTTAATGACATTTGCAGAAATGTTTTTGTCACCATTTGCAATGTTAATTAATTACTAATGTTATTAATGTGAGTTGGATGGAGTCTTACTGCAATAGATGGTCACACCTGACAGACGAGGTAGCAGTGTAATAGGACTGTGCTAAAGTATGGAACGTCAAAAGCAATATAATGAAATATGACAATAAGGGGAAAATGGAGATTTGTTGTCGCTGATATCCTGACAATCTTTAAAAGAGATGCAACAAAAAAAATCTGATTTTTCAGCTTTTCCAGCTGAGAAAATCCTCTTGGGAACTCTTCTTCCAAGTAATAAACTTGCCGTGCATTATTGCTGCAATATTTAGATTAGAAGTGGCTAAAATGAGTTGGTCAAAGCTATGCAAAACATATTCTGCCCAGTTTGTTGATGCACTCTCCCAGTCATTAAAAGCAGGTAGACGCAGCTACTCTTAAACAAAGCAATGAGCAGCTGTGGTTACAAACAAAAGTAAATATTAATGGTCAAACATTAATTTCCCATATCCGCTTTGTCCTTTCTGTGGCCATAAAGAAATGGGAGCTCATCCCAGTTCAGAGACTGCCAGTGCATCACAGAGGCCGGCCAAGACAAACAACCCTTGTGCTTGTTAAACAAAAGTCAGGGGAAAAAACTGATAAATTACAGGTTGACAACTCTGATCTGGTGCATTTGTCAAAGTAATCAGTTTATCTGCTCTGAGTACATTTATTTTAACCACCTTTGGGCTTTGAACGTGTCTTTGAAACATTTATTATCGCCCCATTTGAACCATACGCTACTGTCTGATCTCGAAAAAGGTATTGATATTCTGCATAGACCCCTGCTATTTTTAGCGACTGCCCCTCTGCATGAGATATGTTATGCGGTGCATGCTGACCTGCCAGGGAGCTTGGAAGTATATATACGCTGTATTCAGGGTCTAAGGGGTGTGTGGAAAAAAGAAAAAAGAAAAGAAAATATGTAATACTGTATATATGCTGTATGTGTGGAGGAGAGGGATAGATATACTTGTCTACATGATGGATTACGATCCTCAGATATTTCTAACTTTAATCATGAAACCTAAAAGCAGCAAGAAAATATGGTTTTATATAAACAAACAGCAGTGATACCTAAAGCGAAATCCATATCTCCTATTTTACCAAATCCATTCAAATATGAAACAGTGAATTAGTATGAATGTGTTTTTTTTTCTTCATGTGCGTTTCCTCTACCTTCTTCCTCCCCTCCTCTTGAAGTTGCTTTTTTTTTAATTATTATTTTATTTTGCTGCTTCAACATAATACAATATGCTAATTTGTTCTCTTTGTCACTGTCAGGCAGGTTTGTAGTTCCTGGTTTGATCTCTACTAACCTTCTGGGTTTATGTTTGTTAGCACCTCAGTGATACTCTTGTGGCAATTCCGCATTGCATACAACATAAGATGCAAGTTTTCGGTGATATTTATGACAGTTTCTTTACTAGAATAATAAAGCAATAGCAAGGTATTTTTTTGAAACATTTAAGTTAGAAGTATTTAAAAAAGTCTCTCCAATTTAGGTGCAAATTAAGATGTAAAATGCATGAAAGTGTGGGAAGTATCATTAATTCAGGGGGATTCTGGAATTGTTTATTCAAATTAGAGTCCGATAGTCCTGCTGCGAGTCTTGGTTAGTGCATTTATTGAATTACTAAATACATAATGTACGATAGCCATTTAAACATTTAAAATTTAAATAGGAAACAGGCATAAAGCACTTAAATTGGGAAGGTGTGTGATGTGACTTGGTTGTCACATCGCTCACCTTCAGTCTCTGAAAACAGTTTTTGGTGGACAAGAGCTACACAGAGCACTGACCATCTAAAGAAAAGCTACAAGTGGAACAACAGTGCCTTGCATACATTTTCTTTAGACATCAAGTGCAACCTCATGGATTTGAGTTATTCAACTAAAATTCAAAAGCACTTAGACAACAGCTGAACCAAATAAAAATCAAAGTATCGAGAAATAGTGCAACCTCTAAAAATAAGAAAGCATCTGATTTTTTTCTCCTCCAGATATCCCAAGTACAAATTTTACAATTACATTACATATATTTGCTGCGCAAGATAGATCACTGCATATCTTATCTCACCTTGGCTTTGTTGAAGCAGTGCATGCTTCCTGTGTTAAAGATAAAAGATAGATTACATTGTTGGGATGCTTTCACTGCTTCTTTTGAGGTGCTCCCTTTCAAAGCCATCAAAGCGGCGTGTGCAACGTGGGGAAAAAAAGAGCAAAGCTTCTGCTTCCAGCATCATGCACAGTTCTTGCTCCATGCTGCACGCTCGTCTACAATTACAACGGTATGGCACTTTTTCTAATATTTTGGAAGTGCAGACAGAAGCCAGCATCTATGAGCCATTTACTTTTTAATTGCAAGTCTGGAGACAGTGACACAGGTGCAGGATGAGCTTGTAGGGAGTTATGTATGGGATCCCAGTGCTGAAATCTGTGCCCAATGTGTTGGATTATGAGCCAAGTGAAAAATGTCCTTGGCATAGAGAGGACCCTGTGATGTCTTACCTAAAGTTATATTATAAGCAGCTTCCTCATCTCATGGATCTCTAGCTTGTCAAATAAGTTGCTGTCCTAAATGTTTCATTTTCACGTCTCTGGACAGCATTTTCAGTAATGACATTAAATTGATTTAATGATAATTAACCAGAAAATGTGATATTGCACGTTTTAGAGAGGGAGTGTAAATGGAAGATGGAAATAAATGATCATTTTCATTCTTTTTAATGGGGACGCTTGTTTCCACAGACTAAATTTCAGTGTAGAAATTCACTGTTTTTTGGACTGAAAACAAGAAGTGTATATATTGCAGCGAAAGGAAAAACAGATGACCAAAATAGCTACCGTCTATAAAAAGAAACAGTATGCAAGACTAAAACTGTGCTTCCCAAGCACATTTGTCTTTCACTTGGACTCGCGTAATTTATTACCCGTTAAATCAACCATACAACATCACCACTATAACCTTTCTTCTTCAGATATAGTTTAATGACCAGGTCACCATAATCAGATTAATTTTGGTTCCTTATTACAAGGGCAGCTGCTTTGCATCCAACCAATGCAGCACCGGCATATCGAGTTGGAGATACTGCAGCAAAGAAAAGCTCTTGTTTCAGCCTCACCCCATTTACTTATTAGAGTCACATCACTTGACCCGTTTTAGTGACTGAGAAAATTGGCGTGACTGGTCCAAGGTAATTATGCCGAGAGTCGGGTAAAGATGCTAGTCTAATTTACTGAGCCCCACAGCGGAATGGAAAAGGTGGTCAGCAATCTTTTCCATCTTTCCATGTTATCGTCAATACACTCAGATAAATTGTTTTGTCCATTAAACCTCCGCTGTAAAAATTCATCAATTTGTATCTCATAAAAACCTTCAAGAAACAGGAAGCGATGGTGATACATTTAAGGAAGACAAATCTGAGTCACTTGAAGTCAGCAAACCAGACTGTCGCCTTAAACCGTCCGTCCTGCCTGGCAATGAAAGCAGCAATACAAGGACAGTCCTGATTAGTGGAACATAGACTGAATCCTGATCTTTCATGTTTAGTTTTGGTTGCAGGATAGACAAGAAGATTGTTACAATAACATCAGGTTTTTAAAAAATGTATGTCCCAGTGAGATCTAAAGAAACTCATCCATGCATGTTTCTCTAGTCACACTGATTACTGCAAAAGTGTCTTCACAGGTCTGCATAAAAAGTTAATCAGATGGCTGCAACTGGTCCAGAAAAGTGCTGCTTGCATTTTCACTAACACTAGGAACATAGAGAACACCGTCCCAGTTTTAAAGCACTTGCATTGTGTCTCTGTAACTCAGAAAAGATCGAATGGCTTAGGACCAAGATACATTACTCCTGGAAATGATCTCTGGGTGGTAGAAGACCGAATTTGTCTTTATGTGTCTTTGATGAGTCATGTCTGAGTCCATCACTACACCCAGGTTTCGGCCCTGATCATTAGTTTCTAGCTGTATCTGTCATAGCTGCAGCTGCATAATGACTCGGTTATGCCTGTTTTGGTCCAAACATGATAACTTTGGTTTTTATTTCTGTTCAGCTGGGGAAAGTTATGACACATCAATGCATTGATTTGTTCTAAACTTTTGTTCAGTGCCGAGATGGGTTTGATGTCATCTGATGTAATTTTTATGTAGAGCTGTGCATCATCTGCGTAGTCATGTTAACATTTTTTTTTTACTCTGTCCACTCCAATAAGAATTTACCTGTTGATACAAAGAAGCCCCTGATTTTAGGTAAGATTCAAATTCATCATGTAGAGTATCAGAGTCCGCCGTCTGGTTGTTTCAATAGCATGTGATCATCAACAGAGTCAAGTGTTGTATTTTTGTGGATGTCACTGAACGCTTTGACAAGGGCAGTCTCTGTATCTTGATGAGCAGGGAAACCAGACTGAATCTGAATGTATAAAATATGTTCTTTATTTGTTTTCTTGTTGCTATGGCATGTTTGCATTGCTTATAACCTCGACTGACAAAGATTAATGTTCATATTTACCGTGGTTCCTTTGGTGCAGAAAATAAAGACCTATGAGAAAAACAAACAAAAAAAGGTGATACTTTAGAAAACATGAAGAAAAAAGGTTGGCATGGTTACTGCCACTTAGCAACCCTACACATTGTAAATATTGAAACAGTTAAAGTAGAGGTAGATTTTCACAGCAGAAACAAGACTGAAAATAAATCTTGATTATAATTACTTTAATGTTACACAACAAAACCTGAATGCATTTTATTGGAATTTTATGAACCGACATAAAGTTGTGCGTAGGTGTCAAGTGAAAGGTAAGAACACATGCTTTTGGATATTTTATGAACAATTCACAAAAAGTATAGTGTCCCTATATGTGTTCAGTCCCATTAAATCTCATGTCCCCCAAAATAAATAAAATCCAGTGGAACCAATTGCCTTCACAAGTCAGCAGGTGGCAAAAGGAAAGCCACTGTCGACAGAAAAGCTGTAAAATGTGCTGCTTTTTATAAGCTTCCATAGGAAGCACAGCAAACATGTGGGAGAAGGTGATGTGATTAGACGAGACATCAATTGTAGATAACTAAGAACACACCATAAAATGGTTGTGGTCACACTGTGAGAATTTTTTATTCATTCTTTTAGTGGGGGCATGGAAATGTGTTTGTGATGATGATAACATGGAGAAAGCTAAACATGCCAGAAGACTGAGGTTCACCCTCTGGTGACCCGAAGAGCCGGAAAAAAAAATGAATTGGTTTAAATTAAAGTGTATTCATGTGTTATAACAGCCTGGTCAAAGTCAATGCCTAATTATAATTTAATGTTACTAGAGTTAAAAAAAAAAACAAGACAGAAAATCTTCACTCAGTTTGATTAAGTTGAACTCTCTTGCAATCAGAATACACACATCTTTTGGCATCTAAATGTGCAAAGCTGCTGAAGACATACTCCAAACAGTTTCCCCAGAGGGTCTTTACACCAACACACCCTATTCTTTTCAGATAAATATCACGCATTTTCCTTTCACTTCACCAATGAGACAAATAATTGTATTGATTTGTGGCCATTACCTTTTGTCCTGTTAGAATAATGGCCGTGAAACATATACACATTCAGACAATAAAATATATTGCAGGGCAAAGAAAAATAGCTGATGATTCAAAGTCGAGAGAACTTTGGAAAAAAAAAAAAAAGTGTGATTATTTGAATTAACAAAAACTTGCCCAAAAGTACTAAATGTATGCTCGCTGGTGAAAAGTCACACATGCAACTTAAGTCTCTGCTTTCGTGTTAGATAAAGTGTTATGAACAAAGTGTGGAGTGGGTATGTGTAGGTATATGTGTAAATGTGTGAATGCAGGCTGTGTTGGGGATGTTAGGCGTGTTCACTGGGACTCACAAAGATCAGAAAAGAGTGCAGCAATTGATCACTTTGTGGCTTTTGGTTTGCCATTATATTCTTTACACATATGGCCTCGGTGTGCTTCAGAACAGCAGATTTAATGCATGTGCAGTGTGGTACATATATGCCATTCGCTGCAGAAGAGGTGCACTCAAGAGATGTCATATTAATTTGCCTGTTATGCTCATTATTCTTGCTGACAAAATGAAGCGCGGTATGCAAGCAGGCTTAAATGAAAAGCATGTGAACCAAGAAGAGGCATGGAAAACACCTAAGTTAAAACAGTTAAATGGAATTTAAACAGCTTTAATGCTGAGAAATAGTCAAGCAGATATAGGAATGTCCATTTGTTTCAATGATACATTGACACCACAGAAGGCATTACCATACTTATCTCAACCCTGAGGATTTATCTACTTTTACAAAACTCCTCATGTCACACAATGTATAAAATAAATTAGTTTAAACTTGTATTTTGGAAGGTTTTCTGTATTGTTTTTATCTGTTCTCATACTGTTTTGTAATATCAAAAAGGATAATTAACTTTTTGAAAACAATGCAGTCATACTGAAAGGAAAAACTCTTAAATAGTGCATTGTTGAAGTAACTTCATTTCTATGGTGAAAATGACATTCAGTAAGCAACGCTTTCCATATATATTCATTTTTCAGTCTTCTGCACCAACCTATAGGTTCTTTCTAAGTAGCTATGTTTGGATATGCAAAATTATTTGGTCAGATTCAAATGTATCTGGATTGAAAAAGAAAAAAAAGAATAGTCCAAAAGCATCATTTATATGGGCACAAAGTTAATTAATCTTATCATGATGCACATCTACATGCACCAGGCTGTATTCAGTGTAAAAGCACTGACATGCGCAGAGATGTAAAAATTTCCAGAAAAAATCCCCAAAAGTTGTTTTCCCGTCTGTCTTGAACATAAAAACAAACAAACATACTATTGTGCTCGTTCTGTGTCCTCTGGGTGCCAGGAATGGGCCCGCTCCAGGTTCTAATGGGTTCCAGATTACAATTTTGTTCCGAATGAGCTTAACATGATCATAATCTGATTGTGGTGTCAACATTATACATACTGATCTGCCACTTATTCCCATCACTTTGGTCACATTTGCATGTGTCCATATGAATGTGATAAGTGGCAAATGTGGTCTTTTTTGCCCTCAACAGTACAAATTATTGATTTTAATTTAAATTCTGACATCTCTTCATCATAAGTTATTTATTTACGATTAAATAAATAAATTATGGGGTGTGGGGCCACATACACGCACACACATACAGCTGTCCTTAAAAAGACAACAATTTGACCTCCATCTATTCTGTAGAGCCAAAAACAACCCATTAGCATTTTAATTATTACCACTGTGGGTACAATTCAAATCGGATTTCACAACTTCATCCTTAACCTTAACCCCAGAAAAAAAATAAAAAATTTAGTCTCATTAAGACTGGGCTTTTGTGACAGTGAGGACTACTTTGTCTCAACTTCATTAATTATACTGGAAAAATCTCTAAAGAGGTCAAACTAAGTGCACACAAACATGCAAGAGGTTTAAAAAAAAAAAAAAAAAAAAACGCCACACAGAAACAAACACGCACCCAGCGCCCCAGATGTGCAATGGATTAGAGATTAGAAAAGAGGAAAGGATGAATCTGTCTAAACACACCACTTGATGAGAAATAACCACATATCACCAACATTTATTCCTCATGTTAGTTGAGATAAGACAACATTGTACATTAGGTGACCTGAGTTGACACGCAAATCCACCCTTGCATATCAGAGATGCATCATTTCTGATCTGTTATGACTCTGTTAATAATGTCTCCCTTGTTTAACTGATATGTATTGTTTAATAGGATCCTATTTTTATTCCATGTCAGAATTCATTTTTGCTTGTTTTTGTTTGTTTAAAGCCAACGCATAAGGTGATCTGTTATGTTTCACATAACCCTTAATGAAGACACAGGCATAAACGGAGTAACTTTCTGTTGACTGAAAATAACTTTGTAATTAAATAAAATCATAAATTCAGGCATAGTTAAAACATATACACTGAAAAAAAAAGCAACACGAAAAGAGCAAAGACAACTGTGTTTCGACAGCTGGAATAATTCACATTATCATGCAAAAGGTGTTTTAAAATTATAAGTCATTTTATTTTCATAACTAATATGTAATATTTTATTTATGGAATGAAACCTAGCCATCAGCAATTGTGTTGCAAAAGCAAGAAGAGTTGGGAAAAATATTAAAACTGAATTTTAATTTGCTTCTAAGAATGGAGCATGGATACAGACAAAACAAAACAAAACAAAACAAAAAAAAAAAACAGGGCAAACGGAAACTGAGAAATGTGAAGTAGACGTAGTGCAGAGAGGAGTTGGTAAACAGAGTTGGCTTATAAATTCAAACCACATCTGTCTGTCTGTCTGTGGGGAGTTCTGTGTCGATCAAGACGAATGCCTGTACGTCGGACAGAATGAGAGAAGCAAAACGTACTAATATTCCAAATGTTGCTCCCAAAAGTACATTCGAACTTGTAATGACAATTAAATACGAGACGTAAATTAAGATTCGCATGTCTCAATCACATGTGACTATTATGTAAGCCAAACATAGTTTTAATTTGCTGGTAATCATCAAACAAAGCCTAGAGTAAAATCCCCAACAGAGCTATGCCTGCAAGCACATTTACACAGGAGTGTCTAATGTGTTTTTCTGCGTGTGCAGCTGGTTGATGATTTAGAATATAATCACTGTCCAGTCCGCACATCAGATTCCACATGACAGATGGTGACTGACAGCCGATTCTGGTTTACTTGCTCTCCTTCTCATTTCATACTCAATATCTGGTCAACTTACCTTTAAAAATACAGATGCAGCACCTCAGTGAGTTTCTGGTTTAGGTGCTGGATGGCTGGCAATTGATATGTTTACGATGATTAAGAAACAGGCTGTTCCGAGAAACAAACAAGCAAAAATAAAATAAATAAATAAAAATAATAAATAAATAAAAATGTTATGTACCAGAATATGCCAAAGGGATACAAGATCCTGGAGAATTCAAACATTTCAGTGATTCGGTTGGTGTAAGCAACTCTGGGATTTTATTACAAAAGTTTTTGCCCACTTAAAAAGAAAGTGACATATCTTAATTGCAAAAGCTATGAACTGCATTTTTTTTTCTCTTGAGCACAGGCCAGTATTGATAAAGCATTTAATAAGGCTATGTCTCAAGTATTTAGCCATCTCCATTTACAATTCATTTACTTAAAATTGTCAAGTCACCACCTTTTATTTAACCAGGATACCACCATTGGGATTGTGAATCTTTTTTTCCAAGAGACACCAGTCAAACTAAACATATGTCTAACCCTATGTAAGATGAGACATAATTATTTGCAAGACATACTCTGTCTTTTAGTTTCTCTTTCTCTTTTGTCAAACAATACGAACAACGTAATTGCAGGACATTTCTAAATACATTTTTGTGTGGAAGTGTTCTGCGAATGAGCAGACTAGCTGCTTTCAGTATCATTATTGGTTGAAATAAAGTCAGAGGAAGCATAAATACGTGAGAAGTTATCTAAAAGGAAACTTTGACATGGTGAGACATGCCTGCAGTCCGCTCAGGCTGTAAGGCACAGAGGGAGATTAGGACTGTCTTATCATGGAAAATGCTGGATTTGGAAATGCTGGCAGCTTCTCGAAAATCTTAAAAGTTAAGGTAATGATCTTCTTCCTCCGGGGCACACATGTCAACCTCTGCTTCTGTAAGGCTAGTGTCCTGCAACATTCAGTAATTTTGTCTTTTTCTCAAAAACAAAATAAATTTAAAAAAAAAAAAAAAAAAAAAAAAAATAATAATAATAATAATAATAATAATAATAATGAAACCATGTTTCATAGCCTCGGTTTTCCACACAGAAGCAGAAGCATAGAGTTCCTCTACTTCTAATATAAATAATTAATGCCTGCTCATGGCAGGGATGCAGAAAAAAAATATTTCTCGCCCTCCATTTTCTTTTTACTCAATAAAGACAAATCTGAATCTGCTAAAATCTAATTAACAGAAGCTATTTGGGTGATTTGTAGGCAAAAGGTGGGCTGTGAGCAAACTTTTAATTTGCAGACATCTATTCATTTGATCGGGCAAATGCCTGTCCCAACATCATTTTAACACAGAATGCGAAACAAGGAAACAGACACAAACTCCCAATATCAATTCAGAATAACGAGTTAACCAATAAAAATTCAGAAATTTCAAAGCCTCACCTGAGGTTCAAATAATAATCAGTAAATGACCTTGCAGGAAATAAGTTTTTTTTTTTTTTTTTTTTTTTTTTTTTTTTGTAAGCTGGAAGCAGCTTTCAGATCATCTGTGTTTGATTTGTTATTGTCCCAATTACCCTCGATTACTTTGCCATTTTCTGGCTAGGAAATCAAATAAAAGGCAATTATCTCACTTAAGAACTATCCTGTAAACACGATAATTGTGACAACTTATTTTAATTTGTGCTTTCTGAGTAAACATGGACAAGAAATAACTCCTGGTGATGTCATTCTAGGTTGACATAAGTCATTTTGATTGTGCTTCTCCATCCTGCTGTGTGTATTTCCCCCTTTCCCCTGTTGTTTTCCTGTTTACTTTTTCTACAGTCTGTCTCTGCCTCTCCCTAGGCGTGGCTGTCTGACCGTGAAGTGATTGCTGAATTCACTCACCTGTGGCACATCGCCCTTCCAACAGCTTATCTATCTCAGTCTGTTCTCTTCTCTTTCCCAGTGTGTTAGCTTACCCACACCATTCACAGTAGGCCGCCGGGATCGTTTGTGCTCTGGATAATTTTAGGACGTGTCTTTGTGGAAGCAAAGATTAGTGCATTTGCTCTGTGTTTCTGACTTTGCTCTCCACTGAATTCATTATAAATATTAAGACCATTTGCTGACAAAAACAACATTTACCTCTTGCAATTCATCTCGCGGTAACATCTTACTTGAAACGAGCTGTGATTATCAAACTTAATAGAAATGCCACTCGGTATCAAACTTTTTTTTGCTTTAGTAACGGGTTTCTGACTTTGCATGGAAGAGTTGACGACGGTGGCCACATCTGTGATAATCCTGATCTTGCACCGGTTCCACTCATTTTAAACAATTTCTTCATCCCCTTTATCTCCAAGCCACTTACAACCCCACTATTTCTCTCTGTCTACGATGCTCACCCCACCAGGGAGGCACCGTGTGAGAGTGTGTGCCGTCAGAGTGAGTTATTTGTTGTGATAGGTCTCAGAAAGAAAGCCAGACCGTAGCAGTTAACACTGACCTCTCTATGCTTTCTCTTCACCTCCCACACAACAACACGGCCCGTCTTTCCTCTTCTCACTAGATCCATCACTCTTTTACTGTCTCCTGCAGTTTCAAATATATTGTTTCTTATTCCAGACTTGCTTGCAAAAACTTAGAAATAGTTGAGCATATGCTATTGTTCACTTATCTCTTCTTTGGTTTCATAAAGTAACCTTTTAAAAACTTTGCTTTTATTTTAATTCTGCTGTAAACAGCAATATTACTGGGTAAATTTCACTTGTATACAATAACCTCTTCTGTCTTGATTTCCCCAGGGGTTATACGCATTTGAGTCCTTTAGATCTTGAAACAAAAATATTTTTTAATACGTCTTCTCAAATCATTCATAACATAATTGACATATTAAGTGTTTGCGATAAGTAAATCATAACCAATTTCTGTTAACCGGCATGACTCAATATTCTGGAAGTATGAACATTTTTAACAACATATTTACTAGATACAAAGTTTTGAGGAAATTACTAATTATTTACTAGAGCAGGATGACATTTAAATGCTAGATACAAACAGAAGGGAAGGAGAAAGCTATGTGTGTTGACTCACATATAACTGGAAACAGCTGATCACACTGTAGGTGAAACATTTTCAGAACATGAGTGCACCTTAGTAGCTTTTGATAAGTAATACTTTGTAGAGGCTACTGCAGCTTTGCTAAGGCTACCAAGGTGCTTTCACATCTGATAGTTCAGTAGACTCAGTACTAGACCAAATGGCAATATTTGTTTTCAGCTGGTGTGGTTCGCTTTCACACTGCACTGTATCAAACAAACCAAATCCTTTGAAAAACTTGTTCAACCCGAATAAATGAGTGCAACTTTCTTCTTTAAGAACTCTAAACAAAACTGTATTGGCATCAGATTGGAGCAGTTATTGGATTTCTCTGGTCTCACATATGCATTCGAACCGCGTCAAGAGTTTATGTCAACCGAACCGAGACCTAGATTTACAGGTGGACCAGAGTTCATATCGGGGTGCGATTATGCATTCACATCTCCCCAAACGAACTGGACTTTTCAGGTAAATGAACAAGAGTTTGATCAAAGTGGATTAAACTGGGCTGGTGTGAATAATAAGATAACTTAGCATATTTAGGATGTCCTACAGACATTAGTTGTGGGACAAAAAACTTGTTGTTCTACATAAAGGGAAAATATAAGCAACTCCAGTGTCCATTTACTTCTGATTAATTGCAGTGTGTTGTTTTAAAAGAAGTTCTGAACATTTATACAGATCCACTAATAAGTTTGAATGTCAAAACTGGAAAATAAAATTCGCCTATGCTTTTAAATTTACAATTAATTACGGCTCACGTTTGTTTAGAGGAGAAAAAAACCCCATTAAAACATAAGATGGTCTAATATGTCATTCCAGATAATGTAATCCTTCCAGTAACCCTGGAATTAATTTCAAAGTAAATGTTCTACATCAATAAAATGATTATAGATACCTAACATTAAATAACTAATGATAATTAAATGCAGGTCGCTTTATTTGAAAGACCTTCAAAGGCCTGATTACTCTGCCTTCAGTGCTTCATTCTTCCCTCTCTATCAGAAAGGATAGAGGAAAGGAGGCTCATTTATCCTTCCTCCCACCTTCTTCTCTGTCTCCCATTTCCTCCCCCCTTCCCTACCTCTCTCTCCTCATTGTCTTCGTCCATGGTGCAATGGTCACTCCTCACTCATTTATCTGTTTATCCTTCTCATGCCAACGTATGTATCTGAGCGTTTGCAGTGATAATGAGGGAGCTGACAGATCTAAACGTTCAAAATGATCCAATCAACCCTCCCTAATAAAACAGTTCCTCAGTCTTTGCGCATACACACGCATACACACGCATACACACGCACACTTACACACACACACACACACACACACACACTGCTGCAGTGAGCCGTGGTCACCGAGACACGCCATGTATCCTGTGGTCTATTCCTAAACACTTGACTTCCCCCAGACCTCATTACTGTGCGATTTAATAGGCACATTTGGTCTTCCACTGTTTCATCTCATGTCTGGTGTTCCACCATCTGTCTCCTCACCTCCTCCTTTTTAAAGCAGGCCTGCGCACATAGCCTGTTTCTGAACCTCGGCATTTTTTTGTTTTTTTTTCTTTTTGTCCCCCACAGCAATATTTGATCAAGTTTGAAAAGATGTCGGAACAGGCACATCAAAACCACCTGAATACTTTTGGAAAATTGTACGGTATTGTTTACAAATGCATAAATTGCCTAGCTTTATTGATAGTTTGTCCTTCACAGACAGACAGAGTGTGTCTGGTAAATCTACCCGTTAGTTATAGCTCTGTCATACTCAGTGGAATGTCTCTATTCAACAGAAAGCCCGTCTCTGTTGCTGCTTCTTCCCCTGGCACAGTCTCTCTGCGCCCCTTTCAACTTTTAATTAATTCACTGAATGCTTTCCAGCACGACGTGTAGATCCCCCCTTTTTGCAAGGTGCATTCACCAAGGCTTTCATTCAGTGTTGTGATAAGCACACATAATGAGGATTTTTTTTCTGCAAAATTGTGCATGACGGCATTTACACACAAACACTTGTGCGACACCTGTTAGATGGAGTTCTATGAAAGACTTCCATTAATTTACAAAAAATAACTTCTTTGTGGACACACGTGTCTGTGCAAAAGAGACCACTGAATTTGATTGCTGCTTAAAATGCATTAAAAGGCTAACATTTTTTGCTTAATGTTTTTTAATCGATCCTTTATTCAGCAAAAGTCAACTCAAATAATATTTGACTTAAATCGCCTCAAGCTTTACTCTACAGAAAAAATAGGACAGATGCTCTTACAATAATAACACATGATTTGTAATCTTAGTATTTAGTTGTAGTAAACAGGTAAACAGTTGCTAATTGCATTATCTTGAAGACATGCAATGGGATGAAAAAAAAAAGGAAAATATAAAATACTCAGAGGTCGTTAGTAGAAATGTTCTGAGACTGGATTTTTATATCCAAATAATTTAAGATCTGGTAACAGTTTTTGTTCAGCATTCTTAATATTTTTTTTTTATTTTTTCCTAGTGCAGGGCATTGAAAAAGACACTTTAATGTTTTTGGTAACACACTGCATTTCTTTTGCTGATGTTCTAGACAAGCGCTAGCATGGTCATTTTCGGTTTATATACACTGATCATTTGACTGGCATCACACTTTCCAATGATTCCACTGAAATGCATGACGAGCTCAAAAGCACAGCTAAGTTTGAACCATGAAGTCCTTTGCTCTCATGACACAGATGAAGCTGCTGCTTGGGAGTTTTGTGTAATCCAACATTTTGTTCAGCTGCCGGTTCCTCAACATCTCCTCAATTTGACTTGCTCAACAATTAAACACCGATATGTACCACTGAGCACCCGGACATCATATGCTACTTTAGAGCTTTGCCCTTTCTGTTTTTAAATGCCGTACAAGTTAAATGAAAGACCCATGAGAACGTTCTCAAGAGCTGTTTCTTTTCAGTGTTAGACTACCACCTACTGCGCTGTGTTCACTACCCCTGAGGCTCGGCTAAATATCCAAGAAGAGAAGTTTAAATTACTTTACAGTCTACTCAGAGCTATCCTCTGAAATGCAGCGAGCACAGACAGATAAACTCTCAAGAATAAGGGCAGAAAATGAAAAGTGCTTCAAAGTGTGACCAGCAGTAAGTGGTATCATTTAACAGCCTGGTAGAGAATTCATATATTATAGAGAAAGATTTCTGAAATGCACATTTGAAACAAAAGTTTAATCAGAAATCTACGTAATGTGTGAAGGTTATTATTAGGCTATCTTTTTTTGTATGTTGCATTTTTTTTTTTATATTTGAATTTCTTCATATTGCAAGCGTAAAAGAATGTTCACTAATATTTTTAAATGCCTGTATGGTCTTCATTATTTCTCCAGATTTTTAAACTTATTTTACTGGGATTTTACATTTTAAGGAAGAAAAATGAGACAGATTTCTTAATAAATAATTGATACTTTAATATAAAACAAGAGTACTTAAACAGTAGGATTAGGCAAGTTCAGAAAACAAATTTTATTTGGGAGTATCTGATTATACATGCTTCAGTTTTGTTGTTGATTACATAAAAACATTTAATTGTGACTGTAACGTGGCAAAGTATAGCAAAATAAAAGAGCTAGAAACACTTTTGCAAGGGACTGTTAGCTAGATACTATCCGTTTGCTTATACCATAGAGGCTTAGTTCTTTTTCTAAAATATTTATTAATTTATTGTTTCAAGGTCATTGCACCTTCCTGGTTTTATGGCCAACTCAAGTGGATGCTAGTCAGTGGTGCCATTATGTCTTTATGTCAGGGAATCACATAGTGTGCTTTGTAGTAACATGATCCAAAACTTATTTATACAATCCTCTGCAGACCTCTACCTCACAGGAGCAGCTAATTGTGTTTCACTGTGTCTGTCGGTGTGTGTCTTTGGCTGTGTGTGTGTGTCCCTCACTACACTTTTGTCTATCTGTCCATTACATAAAGCCTGGATATGTTCCTGTTGTTGAAGTGTTATCGGCACCACGGCTTGTCTCTGTCTGTCACTGTGCTTTTTTTTTTTTTTTCATAGCATTTTTGCCAGGCCTTTTGACTTCCATGTCTCAAAAAAGAGTTTGTTTACAAGGAAAATGGAGACCGACAGTAAAAGGCACAGCTGTTCCCATATAGTAGAAATTCCCAACATGGCTCATCGTAGTGTGAACGAGATGATACGGTGTCACAATTCCCAACACGTTTTACCACGGCGCACAATGAAATAAAACGAGACGTTGGCTGCCCACTATTTTTAGAATTTTATTTCATCCAGAATTTTATTGTGATTTCTTTGTTGCTGGCACAACTAATCGGATAACACATGGAGTATGAATTTATAGATCACGTGCAAATTATCCTGTGGGTTCCAAAAGATCTAACTGTGAAGTTTCATTTGGTAAAGATTTCATTTTATATGCTTTGGGATTAGTTTAGGCACATTAATCAAAAAAGTTGTTTCTTTACCAGATTTTATATAATAAATTGTCAGGAAAAAGAAAAAAAAAGAGAGATTTGAGTAATTTTAGTTTTCTTGTTAATAGTAATTTAACTGATCACTCTGTGTGTTTGTTGCTCAGTTAATAAAATTCCAGTGAGGGATATCAGAAAAAACAACTCTGTGTAAAGTATGCAAATTTACATTTTTTAAAAGTTTTATCTTTGCTCACTAAACTCAAGTCCTTTTTAGCTTTTTGTATTTTTCCCCCCAAAAATCTATTTCAATCTGGAAAGACTCAGACGAAGAAAAAGGAACAATTAAAAGATTTAATGACAGCAATGAATAACAGTTCTTTGGCGCTCGGGCCCCGGCAGCTGATCTGAGCTGAGATTTGATGTGAACTCGATGAACATCCCGATAACCGATTAGGGATGCTCTCCCCCCCAGGGCCCCACACTGGTGGTGGAGGTCTGGAAAGGGTGCCATCCTGGAGAGCCGAAGGATGTGGGTGGAGAAGGGGCGGTGGTGGGTTGAACGCAGCTGGGAAGCGGCTGATGGCTTCGGTGTGGATCCTTTTATGCAGAGCTTGATTGATGATTGGACACGCCGGGTGAGGTCCAGAGCTGAGGTCGGAGATGAGCATGACGCCGATGGGCGAACGCAGGTGATGGAGTCTTCCAGGTTGAATTTTCGCTATCAGCTACATATTTGATCAAAAGTTTCTTTCTGACAGTTATAGCATGTAGCTTACCAGAGCACAACATCGTCACGGTCTTTTTTTTTTTTGTTCTCCACTGTGTTAGCTCAGTGACAGCCATATTTTAACCACATCATTTTAATCAGCATTACTTTACCACTTTTTTTTTTTTTTTTTTTTTTTTTTTACACCATTGCCAACCTGTTCTGCAGAAATAACATGGCACGGCACATTTTTAAAAACTGTTATTACAAAGTCAAAATTTGAGCACGCTGCTATTCTGAGGCCCTGCAGTCGCATTCGTTTCTAACTGTTTTTGTCTATTAACATTTAGAGACATAAAGGCGGACTGATTCAACGAGCGACTAGCCACAGACCGTCGAGTGACCACTTTCAGCAGGAATAGTTCAAGTGTGAGTCATCGAGTGTGGAGTGGCTGGTGGACGGAAAAGTAACTAGTCTGTTCGGATGCTGCATCAGATAATAGGCTTACAATGACCGGAGTTGGCGCCGTTAGATCAAGGGGTTAGGTGGCGCCAAGGCAAGCTCGGCTGTGTAAGGTGGTGTTATGATTAACAGGCAACTCGTGTAAAACCCAAAGCAACACCCATAGATGGCTTGAAGACATTTTTTTTGTTGTTGTTTTATGATGGCTTGAACAAGATTTATTTTACTTACTTCTAGCATGTTATTCTCTTGCCGTTAGCTGAGAAATAAATTTCTAGATTTTTTTTTCAACAGAAGCTAAGTTATTACTTGAGTTATTACTTGAAATTCAAGTAGACTTGAGTTTACTTGCTAAACTCATGTTCACTATGAGAGGGACTCACTACATGAAAACAGCTAGGGGGGAGAAAGCAGAGTAGAACAGCTATGGGAATCTAAAGACAGTGAATTTCTGAACAGAAACTACATAAATCCAAACAATCGGCAAGCAGAACAAACATAATAATGACTCAAAAATGCAAGGACAAAGTAGGACAACGACACTCATAAACAAGCGTGACAAAAGGCATGGGAAGTAAACGGAACACTGCACGCAAAAATCAACTAAAATTACATAAAGACAAACTCAAAAAGGCTTGTGGACCTTGACGACTTGGCATTGACTGAATAATATGAACGCAGGGACCTTCAGGTGTTAACTACGTCTTTACAAAGGACATTTGCAACCCTTTGAGATGCATGGGAATCCAGCAATTATTCTTTGTACATGATTTATAATATTTATGTGTAAATATTATAACTTTATTTTAAGTAATTCACAGCAACATGTTGAATTAAATTTTATGAAAAAGATAACTGTTAAATATTCATGTGAGCCTAAGGATAAAACGATACAATATTTTAATCAGTAAGCCACTGAAAGGGAATATTATAGGCAGCAGTGGAGGAGAGAATGTTTATTCCAGTCATGAGAGATTTGGCACCTGACTTGAGATTTGACTTGGACTGAAACCTAAAAGAGATTTGACACTTCACTTATTTTACATCAAACATAAATTATATGTAAACATATCTGGTTCAAAAAGGATCACTAATTGAAAGACGACTTTGTAGAATTTGACAAAAATTATTATTATTTTTTTTTCCAGAATTATCTGCCATTCATCAGAACAAGATACTATTAGGATTAAACACAGGATCAAAATTCAATAAATCAACCCAAAGACGAGCATTTTTTTTCTTCTATTCTGTTCTTTGTGTGAAGCATTAAACAGGTTAAGAAAACCTGCATACAGACCTAGCTGCCCTCACATGCACGCTTTCAAAAGTGGCACCAGTACAAATCTATAGATCTACCAACCTGTTCTCAGTCTGGATGCTCAACAACTCACACCTGACGTTTACCCAAGAGTTTTGTTTGCTTGTTGTTGTGGAGGCATCCACGGTTTACAATTGCACCTCAGTTAAAACGTAAAACTCTTAAGTCCTTAAAAGAGTAAATTGTTAAGTTGTATCCAAAGCATCCACACACAGAACCCATAAATATGGTAATTTCTGTATGGAGTGTGTAATATCCTTGGGCTGTCATAAACACACATTCAGCCCTATTGTATCCTTTGTGTGCTTTCTTTTTCTTTTTCCTCACTTTGATGCTGCATCTCCGGCTTCTTTCACACATCGTCTTCTACTGCAACTAGGTTGTCTCCTTTGTCCCCTGTATTCATCTTGATTTCTTTTTTTACACTTATTTTTTGCACTCTCCGTCTCCCACCCCAAGCCTCCCGCTTTATTGTATCACTGACAAATTGTGACAATTTAATCCTGCAACCAGTGGCTCCTCCGTGTTGGCAGCCTCAGATATGTTTATGAGATAGAAACACACACAGAGAAAGAGAGAGAGAGAGAGAGAGAGGGTCTGTGTGTTACAGATTACTTGTGTGTGTATGACTGTGTTGACTGGATGCCAGCTGGCCTGTGGTGAAGCAAGCTGTCCTAATAAAGTGATCCGATGCTTCCTCCAACCAATCTGAATTTGTTCTAAAACTGGCAGCACACAGGGGCTCGTAATAATTATGTTGGTTTTTTTTTCTGATATCACAAAAAACGTGAGGAAGATTCAAATTAAACTCTTCAAAACTGACCCATTAGAATGATATTAAAAAGCAAGCGTTGGACTGCACTGAAAAAAAAAAAAAAAGTTCTGAAATCACGTAAAAATATAGATTTTTAAGTTAAAATAGCTACATTTGACATTTGATGTTGCCGTTTTTAGCCATCTGCTACAAATTGAACTCTAAATTAACGCTGGCAGATCCCTGGATGCCCTTTGTTGTCTTAATTTTCCATTAAATCTGATAATTTGCTGGATATCAAGACCAAAATCAATAACCCAAACACTTTTTTGGGGGGGAGTGGGGGTGAGGGGGGTTTGGGTCTCCACTTTAGTTGTGGTTCTTATCAGGAGAAATTACATCAGGAACACAAATAAGACCCTTGAAACATCAACGCAATAATCACAGGAGCTAATCTAATCTTGAGAAACTTTCCTCAGGCCAAGTACTACCACGATCAATACTTCTCTACAGGAAGACAGCCTGATTAGATTGCATAATTGGAAAGCTGTCATTTGCGTTCTAATTAAAGCTATTTCTTTCAGCTTGTTTATAACTATCCTTATGGGGGGAATAAAAGAAAAAAAAAAGAAAAAAAAAGAAATGATACTTGTAATGCATGTCAACATTTTTTGGCCAGATTTAAAGAACTATTAGAATACATTGCTATTAACTTTAATAAAAACAAATATATTTCAGTGTCCAAAGAAATTTTTAAGTCTTTCTATAATCCCTTCTTTTTTCTTTTTTTTTTCTTCCCAAGCCCTGTGGTTATATTCGTAAGCCTTGCAAAATCTGCCAAATGCATATTTCGTGACGGAAACCATGAATATTTCCTCTGTCTTGATGTTGGGTGCAATTCTTTCCCAATAAACTGTC
Organism: Poecilia formosa; assembly: GCF_000485575.1. Taxonomy (NCBI): domain Eukaryota; kingdom Metazoa; phylum Chordata; class Actinopteri; order Cyprinodontiformes; family Poeciliidae; genus Poecilia; species Poecilia formosa. The sequence continues at coordinate 859,563 of NW_006800083.1, forward strand.
ACATCAGGCACATTTAAGATTCAAATATGTCAGGCCTGTGTGAGCGTTTTAGCTTAAGGGAGCTTTTTTTTTTTCCCCACATGAGAATGTCTGAAACTACGCAGTCAGCTTACATATTAAATTAGTTGTAATAGCAAGGGACCTGTGATTAGGCGGACTAATGTCACAAGCTTTGAAACCTTGTGGTAAGTATTCTAATGAGGGCACTGAGCCTAACTAAGCATATAAACACATGGAGAAACATTGGCATTAGTCATGATTTAGCTGCAAACAGGCCAAATCTAGCACACAAGATTGTAGGGAAATGCTCAACACTTAATTCAAAACAGGCAGTAAATACACTACTGAGCCCTGTTAGAGAAGTGATGTGCTCCGTCTTCTATTATCTGAGCTGAACTTCCTGCATTTGTTTTGTTGTATAAGTGCATCCGAAATTTTTTTTTTTTTTCACGCTGTTGAGTTACTGAGTCCACTGACGATGCACAGCCATTCACAGATCTAGTCACCTGAATAGTCAATGACTGTGTTTTTAAGGTTTGTGTCAACCGCTTAACAGGCTAGGCCTCCACCTCAGAATTGCAAACAGCTGATTTACTCTGAACACCACTGTTGGTGGAGGCCACACCTGGCTGAGGGAAACAAGGAGAAAAAGCAAGTACAGGCTAGGAAGCGAGAGAAAAATCATTAGGAAGACAACCGAGCTGTCGGCTCTCCCGCTGAGCCTCCACAGTTTCTCCCGTACGTGCGCGCCGGTGTGCGTGCGTGCGTGTGGGTTTTCGAGAATGAATACAGCTGCATGTAAGGGATGAAGCAGCTTTGCTAGGCAAGAGTCATGGTCCACTCTGCTCTGCACACAGACACCGTCCACATGCTGGTTCAATAATAGATGGGCTTTACATGATACATTCACGATGCAACCTTCTTTCCAGGTCCCTGGCACTGTGATGTACCCATGTGTGTGATATGTTCACTCACTACCACTAAGAGACTATTGTGAATTCGTTCACGTGCTGCTTGGAAGATAACAAGCTTCTAAGGATATTTGAAATTGCATTTTACAGCTTTGAAGGAGAAAGACGATATCAAATCACGTTTTACTTTAAGATGTGTCGTTAAATTTCATACTTCAACCTTAAGCTCCTCAGCAGAGGGATATACTGAGGGTCTCAGCACACTTCTTGCTTTGGGCCAAGCTGACACACTTGCCCTTGTTAATTGTATTTTTAGGTGAGTTGTGTTTTTTTTCATATATAGAATTTTTCGGTACACGTTCGTAATGTACACTATTAGAGTCTTCATTTGGTAAAAATTCTGATTAGTGGGTCCTTCGGACTAACGCCGTCAGCGAGGTCTGAGAAGTGCCAAAACCAAAACAATCTCAAAAACACCAAAGCTGTATATTATGTTACAAAATTTTAAACCATCAAAACGGTTTTATCATGCAGCTGTTTTTACGTTAGCCAATAATTATTTACAACATAATTGAAGGCTGGGGTATCGCCAATGACCTCCCTGTGTGAGGGAGTGGAAAGGGAACACGTACAGTGTCTACAGTCAAAGAATATTTCAAATATAAGAGTAAATGAATAATAATATGCACCAATTTTTGCCTGTATTGCAAAAGCTGTTAGTTTCCACCTCCAGGATCTGAATATATGGTATAAGAAAATACCAAAAGACTTTAGAGCTGCACAGTAAATCTCTATAGTCATTGCATCTTCCATGTGTGCAATTTCACAACTACAAACGACTGCTTAGAGGCAGCATAATGCTGGACTATTACATTTAAGTGTCGCATATTGATGTACATGCAAATAATTTATTTGGCCATATGGATGGACTTTCCATGCCTTTGATGCTATAAATGATTTATTTAGATTTTAGTCATTGAGATGCTTTGCATCAAGGAGAGCGGTACTGACGCCCCAATGGTGGATGAGGAAGGAAAGACTATTCACAGCCGAAATCGCTAATATTCAATGTTCAGGAGCGTTTACATAATTTTCTGTTTTTCTGATCTTTGGGAATATAACACGCTGTTGGTTAAGTCCACTGGAAGACGGACGAGGGTGTAGTACTGTGAGTCCTTGTGTTGTGTTAACAATATGCCTGTAATTAATTTAATTGTTATTTTCCCATCATAAACTCCTACAGATGAAATTGGAGACAGCCCTATAGTTGGCATGAAAGAATGTTTTATTCCCTGTCTTATGTTATTGACTCCATGAAATCAGATTTTTTTTTTTTTAATTTTTAATTTCTTAAGTAACTCAAAAGGGATTAATCAGCTTGTATCCAAAACTTGTATCGATTACTGCAATATCCTCTGACACATAAAAAAATTGATTACTTTGTAGTTGCTAAAATTAATACATTTTTTGTCAATGACATAGAATACAAAAAGCAGACCAAAAACAATGTGTTATCTTTGATTCCCCATCTTTTCTCTCTGGTTATCTCTCTTGTCCGTCCTCTGCTATTCTCTCCCTCCTACTCACTGTCACCCACACACAAAGGCCATCTCATCTATTCAGAGAAAATATCAAATAATATGAATTTAATCTGCAACAACAGTTGCAAATGACTTATCAACTAACACTTCTTCTCTGATTACAAGAAAATGACTGCAATCCATGACCTTACCCCTTTTGCTTGTTGGAGCTAGATCGAGTTATCCACCTTGTAATATTGCTAATCTATCATCTAGCTCTCAACTCCTTGTTCCTGCTGCTACACTCATTTAAAGACTGTAAGATATGTAAGCAAGGTTCTCTGATCTTTGGTGATGCAACAATTTGGACTTCCAGCCATGAAGGACTGAATACAGGAGGCTGGTGTAACTATTTGATCCAACAAGTCTCTGAATTTAACACACTGGGGTCCCAGATGAGGAAGAGATTTAGGAATGAAAAGTCTGGTGTCATGGAAACTCTTAAAAGTCCATAACTAGGACTTGACAGGACAGCGTGAGGACAACAGTGCACTACCCCTTCCTCCGCTCTTCTCTCCCCTGCCGGCAGAGAGAAGACCCGCTCCATCTGTCAGGAGCTCCGGATCTAAAATACAGGGTGACACTATTGGATCCATTAGATCAGCCGAAGGAATAAACCTTGATGATGGTTTTATTCAAAATCCTGCAGAAGTACCTTTGAATTACAGGTTTCCTGATGTTGCCGCCGGCAACCGATGCCGATTGCTTGCGATTTTGAGCATGCAAATAAAACTGAGGGCTACTGTTTTCATGTGTTAATCTTTATCATAGTCTCACATTAACAATAACAAAGCTTTGAGTGATTTTATAAAATCATGTATATCCAAAACAGAGTTGATCTTCATTAATAAAATGTTTAATTCCATTCAAAACACCTCAAGTCACAATGTGTGTAAAGGTTACTTTACTTTACTTTACTTGCTATACTTTAGGGTGAATATGCTTATTTTTTTTACTTTTGTTTTCTGAGTTATTGCTCTTAACCCTTTCTTCCATGAGTGCAGAATTAAGAGTGAAAACCTGGTATTATTGTGTTCTATTCAGTGGTGTATTTGCACCAAGTGAAAATTTGAACATTTTGGTTTTAAATTAGTATTTGTGTTCGTGGGGTTTTGACTACATGCAGTAACAGATGTTTTGCCAAATAGATTATATGGATTTGTTTACATTAGTTGAATGATAGTGGATTTTTTTTGTAAATCACTTCAATAAATGCTTCAAATGTTCTTACATTTTAAGCCTCACTCACCCATTCCTAGAAAGGTCTGTCATATTAATTGATGGCTATATCTTTGCTGTCGTATATTAAAATGAAAGGCTCCAGAAGATTAAGCATGAAAAATTGATGCTTAGATTTTGCAAAGATTTTGAATCATGACTGGCTTTTATCTGACATTTGTCAGATGAGTGCGAGGCCAGAGCAGAGCTCTGTGCAGTGAATGACCCAGACTGGGAATCAGACCCAATATTCCTTTTAGATGTGACAACCTTACTAAAAGGCAGGGTCGTCAAAATAATCCACGTTTTGATATAATCATTTCTAGAAAAATGAATTACTAAAGAATCTAATTGGTATTAAAATTGATATAAACTGGCCCATTGTCATGTTTCCAAATTGTCACAATTATTTATTCAGCAATATCATATATTCAGTAATATTGAACAATATTAGACACATTCTGCCTTGCTGATCCCTGCAGCCACTCGAGTGACTAAANACGTAAAAATATAGATTTTTAAGTTAAAATAGCTACATTTGACATTTGATGTTGCCGTTTTTAGCCATCTGCTACAAATTGAACTCTAAATTAATGCTGGCAGATCCCTGGATGCCCTTTGTTGTCTTAATTTTCCATTAAATCTGATAATTTGCTGGATATCAAGACCCAAATCAATAACCCAAACACTTCTTTTGGGGAGGGCTGGGGGGTTTGGATCTCCACTTTAGTTGTGGGGTACTTATCAGGAGAAATTACATCAGGAACACAAATAAGACCCTTGAAACATCAACGCAATAATCACAGGAGCTAATCTAATCTTGAGAAACTTTCCTCAGGCCAAGTACTACCACGATCAATACTTCTCTACAGGAAGACAGCCTGATTAGATTGCATAATTGGAAAGCTGTCATTTGCGTTCTAATTAAAGCTATTTCTTTCAGCTTGTTTATAACTATCCTTATGGGGGGAATAAAAGAAAAAAAAAAGAAAAAAAAAGAAATGATACTTGTAATGCATGTCAACATTTTTTGGCCAGATTTAAAGAACTATTAGAATACATTGCTATTAACTTTAATAAAAACAAATATATTTCAGTGTCCAAAGAAATTTTTAAGTCTTTCTATAATCCCTTCTTTTTTCTTTTTTTTTTCTTCCCAAGCCCTGTGGTTATATTCGTAAGCCTTGCAAAATCTGCCAAATGCATATTTCGTGACGGAAACCATGAATATTTCCTCTGTCTTGATGTTGGGTGCAATTCTTTCCCAATAAACTGTCACATCAGGCACATTTAAGATTCAAATATGTCAGGCCTGTGTGAGCGTTTTAGCTTAAGGGAGCTTTTTTTTTTTCCCCACATGAGAATGTCTGAAACTACGCAGTCAGCTTACATATTAAATTAGTTGTAATAGCAAGGGACCTGTGATTAGGCGGACTAATGTCACAAGCTTTGAAACCTTGTGGTAAGTATTCTAATGAGGGCACTGAGCCTAACTAAGCATATAAACACATGGAGAAACATTGGCATTAGTCATGATTTAGCTGCAAACAGGCCAAATCTAGCACACAAGATTGTAGGGAAATGCTCAACACTTAATTCAAAACAGGCAGTAAATACACTACTGAGCCCTGTTAGAGAAGTGATGTGCACAGTCTTCTATTATTTGAGCTGAACTTCCTGCATTTTTTTTTTGTTGTATAAGTGCATCCGAAATTTTTTTTTTTTTTCACGCTGTTGAGTTACTGAGTCCACTGATGATGCACAGCCATTCACAGATCTAGTCACCTGAATAGTCAATGACTGTGTTTTTAAGGTTTGTGTCAACCGCTTAACAGGCTAGGCCTCCACCTCAGAATTGCAAACAGCTGATTTACTCTGAACACCACTGTTGGTGGAGGCCACACCTGGCTGAGGGAAACAAGGAGAAAAAGCAAGTACAGCCTAGGAAGCGAGAGAAAAATCATTAGGAAGACAACCGAGCTGTCGGCTCTCCCGCTGAGCCTCCACGGCTTCTCCTGTACGCGCGCGTCGGTGTGCGTGCGTGCGTGCGTGTGGGTTTTCGAGAATGAATACAGCTGCATGTAAGGGATGAAGCAGCTTTGCTAGGCAAGAGTCATGGTCCACTCTGCTCTGCACACAGACACCGTCCACATGCTGGTTCAATAATAGATGGGCTTTACATGATACATTCATGATGCAACCTTCTTTCCAGTTCCCTGGCACTGTGATGTACCCATGTGTGTGATATGTTCACTGACTACCACTAAGAGACTATTGTGAATTTGTTCACGTGCTGCTTGGAAGATAACAAGCTTCTAAGGATATTTGAAATTGCATTTTACAGCTTTGAAGGAGAAAGACGATATCAAATCACGTTTTACTTTAAGATGTGTCGTTAAATTTCATACTTCAACCTTAAGCTCCTCAGCAGAGGGATATACTGAGGGTCTCAGCACACTTCTTGCTTTGGGCCAAGCTGACACACTTGCCCTTGTTAATTGTATTTTTAGGTGAGTTGTGTTTTTTTTCATATATAGAATTTTTCGGTACACGTTCGTAATGTACACTATTAGAGTCTTCATTTGGTAAAAATTCTGATTAGTGGGTCCTTCGGACTAACGCCGTCAGCGAGGTCTGAGAAGTGCCAAAACCAAAACAATCTCAAAAACACCAAAGCTGTATATTATGTTACAAAATTTTAAACCATCAAAACGGTTTTATCATGCAGCTGTTTTTACGTTAGCCAATAATTATTTACAACATAATTGAAGGCTGGGGTATCGCCAATGACCTCCCTGTGTGAGGGAGTGGAAAGGGAACACGTACAGTGTCTACAGTCAAAGAATATTTCAAATATAAGAGTAAATGAATAATAATATGCACCAATTTTTGCCTGTATTGCAAAAGCTGTTAGTTTCCACCTCCAGGATCTGAATATACGGTATAAGAAAATACCAAAAGACTTTAGAGCTGCACAGTAAATCTCCATAGTCATTGCATCTTCCATGTGTGCAATTTCACAACTACAAACGACTGCTTAGAGGCAGCATACTGCTGGACTATTACATTTAAGTGTCACATATTGATGTACATGCAAATAATTTATTTGGCCAGATGGATGGAATTTCCATGCCTTTGATGCTATAAATGATTTATTTAGATTTTAGTCATTGAGATGCTTTGCATCAAGGAGAGCGGTACTGACGCCCCAATGGTGGATGAGGAAGGAAAGACTATTCACAGCCGAAATCGCTAATATTCAATGTTCAGGAGCGTTTACATAATTTTCTGTTTTTCTGATCTTTGGGAATATAACACGCTGTTGGTTAAGTCCACTGGAAGACGGACGAGGGTGTAGTACTGTGAGTCCTTGTGTTGTGTTAACAATATGCCTGTAATTAATTTAATTGTTATTTTCCCATCATAAACTCCTACAGATGAAATTGGAGACAGCCCTATAGTTGGCATGAAAGAATGTTTTATTCCCTGTCTTATGTTATTGACTCCATGAAATCAGATTTTTTTTTTTTTAATTTTTAATTTCTTAAGTAACTCAAAAGGGATTAATCAGCTTGTATCCAAAACTTGTATCGATTACTGCAATATCCTCTGACACATAAAAAAATTGATTACTTTGTAGTTGCTAAAATTAATACATTTTTTGTCAATGACATAGAATACAAAAAGCAGACCAAAAACAATGTGTTATCTTTGATTCCCCAACTTTTCTTTCTGGTTATCTCTCTTGTCTGTCCTCTGCTATTCTCTCCCTCCTACTCACTGTCACCCACACACAAAGGCCATCTCATCTATTCAGAGAAAATATCAAATAATATGAATTTAATCTGCAACAACAGTTGCAAATGACTTATCAACTAACACTTCTTCTCTGATTACAAGAAAATGACTGCAATCCATGACCTTACCCCTTTTGCTTGTTGGAGCTAGATCGAGTTATCCACCTTGTAATATTGCTAATCTATCATCTAGCTCTCAACTCCTTGTTCCTGCTGCTACACTCATTTAAAGACTGTAAGATATGTAAGCAAGGTTCTTCTAGCCGTGAAGGACTGAATACAGGAGGCTGGTGTAACTATTTGATCCAACAAGCCTCTGAATTTAACACACTGGGGTCCCAGATGAGGAAGAGATTTAGGAATGAAAAGTCTGGTGTCATGGAGACTCTTAAAAGTCCATAACTAGGACTTGACAGGACAGCGTGAGGTCAACAGTGCACTACCCCTTCCTCCGCTCTTCTCTCCCCTGCCGGCAGAGAGAAGACCCGCTCCATCTGTCAGGAGCTCCGGATCTAAAATACAGGGTGACACTATTGGATCCATTAGATCAGCCGAAGGAATAAACCTTGATGATGGTTTTATTCAAAATCCTGCAGAAGTACCTTTGAATTACAGGTTTCCTGATGTTGCCGCCGGCAACCGATGCTGATTGCTTGCGATTTTGAGCATGCAAATAAAACTGAGGGCTACTGTTTTCATGTGTTAATCTTTATCATAGTCTCACATTAACAATAACAAAGCTTTGAGTGATTTTATAAAATCATGTATATCCAAAACAGAGTTGATCTTCATTAATAAAATGTTTAATTCCATTCAAAACACCTCAAGTCAAAATGTGTGTAAAGGTTACTTTACTTTACTTTACTTGCTATACTTTAGGGTGAATATGCTTATTTTTACTTTTGTTTTCTGAGTTATTGCTCTTAACCCTTTCTTCCATGAGTGCAGAATTAAGAGTGAAAACCTGGTATTATTGTGTTCTATTCAGTGGTGTATTTGCACCAAGTGAAAATTTGAACATTTTGGTTTTAAATTAGTATTTGTGTTCGTGGGGATTTGACTACATGCAGTAACAGATGTTTTGCCAAATAGATTATATGGATTTGTTTACATTAGTTGAATGATAGTGGATTTTTTTTGTAAATCACTTCAATAAATGCTTCAAATGTTCTTACATTTTAAGCCTCACTCACCCATTCCTAGAAAGGTCTGTCATATTAATTGATGGCTATATCTTTGCTGTCGTATATTAAAATGAAAGGCTCCAGAAGATTAAGCATGAAAAATTGATGCTTAGATTTTGCAAAGATTTTGAATCATGACTGGCTTTTATCTGACATTTGTCAGATGAGTGCGAGGCCAGAGCAGAGCTCTGTGCAGTGAATGACCCAGACTGGGAATCAGACCCAATATTCCTTTTAGATGTGACAACCTTACTAAAAGGCAGGGTCGTCAAAATAATCCACGTTTTGATATAATCATTTCTAGAAAAATGAATTACTAAAGAATCTAATTGGTATTAAAATTGATATAAACTGGCCCATTGTCATGTTTCCAAATTGTCACAATTATTTATTCAGCAATATCATATATTCAGTAATATTGAACAATATTAGACGCATTCTGCCTTGCTGCTCCCTGCAGCCACTCGAGTGACTAAAACAATAAATTACATCTAGAATAAATTACTTTATGTTAGTAGAGCTATTAAGTCTTCAAACATGCTGAGTGCATCAGAAAAAAAAAAAAAAGCATAAAAACATATCTGACCTTCTTTTGCCAACAGGGCAAACACTAAAGTGTTGTTCAGAGGTAATTTCCCTACAAGGCCAACAGAGGGGGGAAAAAAAATTAATGTCAAAGGGTGTCACAGACTGGCTGGCTGTACTAAAAGCCCTGCTCTACTGTGGTACAAATTAACGCAGGAAAATGTTAATCAGCTGACATCTTGGTTGGCCACTGGGCAGTGAGGCAACAAAACAAATCCATGTAACCTAGCCAGCTGCTGCAGTTGATCACAAAATAAAATATTGAAAATGACAAGAAAAACAGAAATTGTACAAGGCTGCAGCTGAATACACTTGCGTAGACTAGATCCTTGTTTACACTGTAAAAAGTGTGTTTTGTATTTACCAAATCTGTTTGTTTTTAAACATAATTTATATTTGTGTAGAATTATCCTTTCTTTATCGCTCAGCAGTAAAATTAATTTGTGTTTACAGCAAATTGACAGGCAAACGGAAGCACACTCTAGAGATAGGCAATTAAACAATAAAATAAAATAATTGCGGGACTAAATCAAAGGTTCACATCAAAGCGGATATTTTCAAATTACATGTTTTCTAAGTAAAAGTAGTGGGAGGGTGCTGCACAGCGATGCAGTTGGTAGCACTGCTGCTTTGCAGGAAGAAGGTCCCGGGTTTGAGGTCCAGCCTGGAGTCCTTCTGAATGGAATTCGCATGCCCTCCCTGTGCAGGGTGCGAGTGTGAACTGTTCACTTTAATGGTCAGGTTGAAAGGAAGACATTTGCTTATCCCTCCGACAATGGACTTCCAACATAAAGGCAACATCTGCTCTGTATGGCACCATTTTTTACTGAACAACCGTATTGACTGGTGTTGAATTACAAGAGCGCTTCGTCCTTGTAGGTGATGTATTTTAAGCTTTACAATATATCCTTGCTACGGGAAATAGGTTGCAGCTGCAGGGGAAAAAAAAAAAAATCTAAGGATAACACCTAAAACAGAGTTATTTATACTTGACACTGCTATCTAATCACACTGCAAATAGACATTGTTTTTAAATGTTCCAAGATTTTGAGAAAATGAACTAGATAAAGCTCCAAGACAACCTAAAATGACTATGATAAACCTCCACCTGTTAGATAGATTAATATATTGGAGAGACAGTTGGATTTCTATCCTGCAGACCATGGATAGATTATGTTAAATAACATAAAATTATCCACTGAAGAGAAGCCATGGTCTGTAAAAGAAGATTCATAAAAGACAATAAGACACTAAAACCGGTAAACATAAAATGGCAAAGTTGAGGTAACAACTCTATAAGAAGGGACCTTGTTGAAGATAGTGCCAAGCAAAGTAGCTTTGCATGAAACAGAAACATGTTTAACACATGCATGCACACACACTTTAACACGTACATAGATATATATCTATCTATCGTATGTCTTCCCATCTTGGCAAAGACTTTGCATTGACTGCCGTTTATTTTTTTATTCATTTCTATATCCTAACCCATTTGTGGGAAAATGGGCCTTAAGAGGTAAGTAAAGCTAAAAACACACTCGCACATATTCAAGAGCACATCACACATCCCTCTCACTTGCGCCCACAAACCCTTTCACGGCCCTGTTCAGCATGCAACATGAGTGACTTCCTCGGCTCAAGAAAACACACAGCTTTAATTTTAATTCCAGGGACTTTTAGTGTTCAAGAGAGTGTTTTTTTTTATTTTTTATTTTTTTGGTTTGTTTTTTTTTCTGTTTTGTTTTCTGCTTGCATGACACTGGTTCATTCACAAGACCACGTAGAAATATGCCTCTTGTGATTATGTCTTTTCCTCATTTATTTCTCCCTCTTTCTATTTTGATGTCTGTTGGCCTGATACAGCAAAGCAATAAACTTGACACGTGTAACTTTTTTCCTACATGAGATGTAAACTGAAGATAAAGCAATGCAGTTCATACAGAACATAACATTAGATCAGAATGAGACATTGCGAATTTTAATCCATTCTCCAAACTTCAAATTTGCTTTTACAAAACTCCAAAAAGGTGGAGATGACGATCATGACTGGTTCATCATTTGTTTATTGATTTTTTTTTCCACCGCAAAAACGTAAAAGCCCTGGTGGAGCTTGATGGCACCTTGAGGTTTGTATTTGCAAATAAGTTTTTATTTTTTTATTTTTGCAAGTTTGTATATTCTTCACAGTTTCAACAGCAGCCGCTTCTGGAGCATCTGAACGTAACCTCAGGATAAAAACCCACCGAGCTTCTGTGTCTACCATTCTCCACCACTGAGTAGAACTACTAAGTGCTGGAGGGCACCCATTTAAAGCATCATAGCATCTCAGACTTAGGAAAATGAATGCTATCACACTTCCATCTGTACTAGAAGTGGGAATCTAACACTTAGAAAAAAATGGACGAAAAAGGGAGGAGGATGGTAAAATATGTTGCTGCTGAGTGTAGCGTGGAAACTGGAAATACGAGAGGGGAAATTTGCTGTAACAGCATCCAAATGAAAATAACCCCCCCACACACACACCCCCACCCCGGCCCTGTGCTCTCAGGCCTTCCACCCCCTCATTTATATTCCTCAAATCCTCGTCTTGCTGATCAGTTTCCGCTGGATATCGATTACTGCTACGACTGCACACTGCTCATCACATGCCTTGTGGGATCATTCTCACTCTGTCTGTTTCTAACTTGTATTGCTTTCCTCTTTTCCGTTTTTCTTTTGCACTTGCTTACAGTCTTTTTTCCCCCTTCTATTATCATTATTGTGAACTGAGAAAAAAAAAATACTTGAGACAATAGTGTGGCTACACAGTCTACAGTGTTTAAACCTTTAAGATGTATTCACAAGTAACACAATGCTATTTTTTCACCAATTACTCAGTAGCATCATCATTAGTTTCTCAGGGGCAAAGCCAAGAGTAAATCTCTGTTTACTTATTGCTGTCATGTTTAATGGTTTTTACACTGTGACTGGTGAGGGATTTATGAAAGGAGCTATTACGGAGAAGCACTGTTCAGGAGCCCTAATGGGAGAGAGGAGCTATTTCACAATAATTCACATAAGCAATAAGAGACACTGCAGGGATGCGTTGTGGATGTGTATTTCCAAACACATTCTGATAAAAAAAAAAAGAAGTCTAGCATCCTGGCTAAATGTTGCTTTAAAATCAAACTACGGATATATGGATATGGCTCGTACTTTATAAATCAGAAGAGTACATAAAAGTCTTCTTCTGTGCAGCTCATGTGGAATTTATGTGTATTTTTATTTAATTTTTTTTTTCCCAGTCGGAATCATCTCTGAGAACATTGTGTAGAGATACGATTGTTCGACAACAACCAAAAACAAATAAAAAACACAAATGACCCAGTAAGGAGGCCGGCCGTCGCAGGTTTAATTCCCAGTCTGATGCCCTTTGCTCCATGTATTATACTCCTCTTTCATTACCCACTTTCCTGTCTGACTACTCTCAAATAAAGGCCGCCTCAGTAAAAAAAATGTTATTACATAAAAATACATGAAAGTGTTTGGCATAGAAGATCAGGATAGACGGAAACGTCCAAATTGCCCATAACAAAGTATGACAAGACTTCCCATGACGTTAAAAAGTGCTGCATCATCCACACTGACAAGGCTGCAACGCACTGGCCAGGCACTGATTACAGAACGATCTCCTACCATCGCCCACATGATCTGAGGTACATGAATAATTACAACAGACTGGCGTGCATTGTGAAAAGTCAATGGAGGAACATTAAGCCAGACCTAATTCACATGTCACAAAAGTAGGTCCTCTGCTCTGTTAGAGCACTTTGCAAATCAACTGTAGTGTATACTCACTGGTCAGTTTATCTGGTGTACCCTTGTGAATACGAAGTTGGACACCTTTTCTTGCAGAATTGCTAATTATAGATTCAAAGACTGAACAGGTTGTCAAAAACATTTGCTGGATCTCTTTAGCCAAACTGATATTGCAACACACAGTTTCTACAGATTTGTTGTCCATGTATTCACTATGCTAGTCTCATCTTTCAGTTCTCTGCACCTTTTTCTGAAAAGTACATCTACCACCAACAACCACGCCACGTTCAGACACTCAAATCTCATTTTCTCTGCTTTACAAAGCTCAGTTTTACCTGCAGCAAGCTGACTAATGCATTCAGCCACTGCAGCCAGATTGACTTATTCATTATACCTGTTAGCAAGTAGTTGAACAAATGCTCCTAAAAAGTGGCTATAAATGTGCGCTGTGGTATATCATTTCATTTGAGTGACTGCTGCGAAGTCCCATAGCTAGCTGAGGTAATAACAGCAGACAATGTCATTTATAAATGTAAAATAGGCTCAAAACGCAATCAAATAAAAACTAAGTTGAAAATAAATAAGTTCAGCTTATGTGTCGGCTTATGTTGTGGAAACAATTATTATCCTCACAAATCGGCTGCAGGCTTGGCAAACAGGTTAGCATTCATTCTGGTCTGACATATTCTACCTCGAACATGTAAGACCTAATTTGTTTTTGTTTTATTTTTTTTTACAATTGCAGACACACCAAAATAACACCCACGATTAGCAAAACCTAGCAGTCAAGGAGCAAAACACCAGCAAAGATTTGAACAACTATACACAGATTAACAGGTTCAAATTTTTTGAAAGAAAACTATACAGTGATTTGAAACACTCTAATTTAACTTTCACACTGAAGTCGATCATGATGTTGCTTCCTTGGAATGTCAAAAAACGGTCAAACGAACAGATTGCACCACATCAGGACAGACACATATTTAAAGGGACTAGTTGAGACGTTCTGTCATCTAAAATTATGTTGTTAAGCTGAAGAACATAACTAGATTCAACAACCACAATTTACAGTTCTACACCTTCCACAAAAAAACAAAAAAAAAACCTTTATAGACCTCATCAAGGAGTTCTTCCCGGCATGACAGTGTATGATCTGATGCTGTATGTCCAGATGCTGCTCACCAAGGCTACGGAGGAAGCTGGGAGCAGTGACCAAGTTGACGTGACATCAACATAGGCATGGATTCGTCACTCCAGGAAAATCTTCCCACGTCGCCTTGTTAATGAGAACATAGCCTGTGATGTTGACGAGGACAGACCCAGCTAGGCAGAGAAATGTGGATCATGGTTGGTGTGATCTTTTCTTTCTTCCTCCTCCCCCTCCTTTCTTTTCTGGACTTGGGTCATTGCAAAATACTGCAGCTTGAGGAGAAATGAATAAATCCATTTATTTATTTATTAGTCCGTACAACAACTGTTATGTGGTGTTGGTGAATTTCTTTTTTTTTTTTTCTTTTTAGTCTCTGTATAAATACTGTAATTGTTTTAAAATAAAAACAGGTGTGTTTAATTGAGTCCAACAAAATCAGACCACATAACTGATATGTTGAATACTTTGATAAGACACAAAGGTTTTTGTAACAAGTCGTAGATTTAAGTGTTCAATGTAGCAAATAATATAATAAAAGGTGTTGTGCTAATTATGTACATTGTGTGAAGTGTTATGAAAAACTGGGCCCATTTTTCAGAACTGTGCCTGAGTAATTGAGGGGGAAAACAAACTAAAACTGTAATCTCCATCCAAGTTGCATTTCTTCATGAAAAAGTTCATAATACTGGAAAAAGAATGCCTCAGAAACCACAACACAATATGTTAAAAGTGTTTTCCAGCATTTTGTTTGCTACAGTCGACAAATTGAAAACTGGTGTAAATCCTGGTCGTATAGTTATTCTCATGGTTTACTGACGATGTCTACAACCCTTTCTGGCATCAGGTAGATCCTCATGTTCCTATGCTGTTCACTTTCTAAGAAAAAAAAAAAAAAAAAAAAAACACTAGCCATTTACAAAGAGCTTACTAAAGTCTTACTTTTGTAAAATCCTGCGATTGAAATTTGCGGAAAAAGGAAACCATTCGTCCCATCAAAATTCATCTGCATAGCCTCGATTACTCCCTACATTTTACCTCAAGATCCTCTGTATCCCAGGAAGGACTCTTTCCCTCTTGCCGTTTTCCATTTCTCCCTCTTTCTGCATGTTCCGTCTCTCAGCTGAGTGCGTTGACTTTCTCGTCCATCAGAGCGTCTCATCCCCAGAGTGCTGCTTTTATTTTTTTCCCGTCTCTGCCATCTATGCTGCCTCTTACTACTTCTCTCTCTTTTTCTTTTCCATCTCATGCCTCTCTGTCTGTGCCAAAGTACTATAGTTCTTCCTGCCGGCAATGGTTTCCAACTTAAATATATTATAAGATGCTTACAAACTGATAAAACTTGCTAAACGATCCATCACTGCTATGGAAGTACACCAAAAAAAAATAAATTCATGAGATGAACTGAAATGAGAAAAGAGGACGAAGAGAAATATTGCGCATAGTAGAGAACAGCGGGAGTGAAAAGTGAAGCATGTGAGGAAGAAGAAAATGAGGAAAAAGGTGAAAAGAGGAGAAAAGAGTTGACTGAGGGGGTTGAGATGGATGAAAGTTGTGTTCTCCCAGGTGTGTATCTCCATGAGTGTGAAAGTAAACACCTGTCAGCGTCAGGTAGAAATCTTGTGTAGGTGTGTGTGTTTGTGTGTATACATACGGAGGTTTATGGCAGTTGTACAGTATCTGTCATCTGATCCAGTAAATCTTTCAATTCCTCTAAGACAAGCTGTCACCACCTCTGTACATAAGCTCTCTCTTTCACACACACACACACGCACACACACACACACACNACACACACACACACACACACACACACACACACACACACACACACACACACACAAGCTTCGCGATCTTTGAAAGCAACGGCCGCACACATCGAGAAAGCCAAGTTCAATTTAAACCTGGCGAGATATACAAATGTAGGTGACGGTGTTGTGGAAAATAAATCAATAATCTCTCCATACATCATGTCATCCAGCTACATATTCCTGAAAACAGAGTAATCCAAGCACACGTTTGGGTGTAAATGGAGATCCTGAAAGAAAGAAAGCTGATTCAGCTAAGGTTATAATGTAAAAGACAAAAAAAAAAATGAAAGTGTATGAAAGGGAGCGCTACAGGTTTAAGGTATCACAAAAATAAGGCAGAGGAGTTCAGCTGTCCCCATTCATTTTCTCTATTGGGTCTCCACAGGGAACCTTATCCAGAACAAAAAAGAAAAAAAGCCAGCCTCCCAATGTGAACTGGGTGGGGTTAAGTGCATCAAATATCCCTGCACCTGGGTCCTCTGCCATCTAACTGAAACTAAAACAGGCACTGAGCCTCTCAGATTGGTACAACATGGTCAGCTTGTATTCTGACTGATGAAAAAGGTAAGAGACCAAGAGCTATGAACTCACAATTAAACCTTACCAATAAAAAATTATTTTAGGAAATAAAGACAATGACAAGCTTCAAGTTTTGGGGAGAAAGCATGAGTGAGTTTTCTTCTTTTAACAATAAGGGATCATCAGTGAGCTTATCTCTGGTGTGATTTTTTTCATTTTTTTTTTTTCATAGTAATCATATTTGGAAAATGGTTTTATCCTACCCTTGAAATCATTTCTGTTATGCACAGTAGGTTGGAGCTAGCCAGGTAAAAAACAGCTCCTCGCGCTTCATACAGAGGGTCTGGACCCTCGGCTATTGAGAAACGATTGCTGCATGTACTCTTAACCTTATCAGCTCGGTGTTGCATACAAAACAGTTTGATGTCAACACCTTGTTTTTCCTGCCGAGCAGTTTACTGCGAGACACAGAGAAAGCAGATGGTAAAACTTTACATGATGTGACAGCAATCGATATGCTAAATGGAACATGGCTTCAAGTGCTGTAGTTTTTTTTTTAAAAAAAAGGAGTTGACAGAATATATAAGACATAAAATAACCACAACTGGTTCATTTCGGGGCTGTAAATTTCATTGAGAATTTCTAGGTGAAAAAAAAAAAAAATTAATAAACATTGTTTATGGACTACATTTAGAACTACTTTAGTGTGGTATTGCACAAGACTGGCGATATCGGCTTAAATACTTGACAATATTTTATTGCACTTCGTCCACGCTTCATTTGCATTCTCAAGATCTCAAAAGCTTAAAAGATCCTGGTCACATGATAATCCATCTTGCAAAGCCAAGCGGGTCACATCAATCACTCTGGCTGCCGCTGTGACATCTGCAGTATCCGAACCAGAGACCTTTTATTCATACGCAGCGACGTTCAGTGCTCAAAGCTTTTACCAGTTCATTTTTTGAGCTTAGCAAAGCTTGCTAGTGATAGATGTCAACAGATGCACAGATGGCTAATCCAGTGTCCTAACATTGTTGTGCAACAGACCTATACGATATTTTCTTATTTTATTTAGATAATTTTTTTATGTGTAGTTATGCTATGTATTATTACACATTTTTTTTAAAGTCTGTATATTTAACAAGATACAAGGTTACATAGACTAGGACTTTATTTTTTATTAGGCTTTACCAATGAATAATAACATAACTTGACATCTTGGCTAAATGAAAGTAGATTAAATTGCAGCTTGGGTTAAGACACATAGAAATAAATGTATTTTGGTCATTCTATTTGTCTTAAGCAAGATTTTTTTTAGTTGTAACAAATTTGTTAAACAGAGAGGACTGTAATATATGTGAAGTCAAAATCACAAGTGGCAAAGTATAAAACTAGAAAACAGATACAAAAAGTGACAATTTCCCTGAGTCTGAAATAAAATATAATTTTCATTAAATCCATTATAAAACATTTCAGCTGTACTAAAGCCAATGAGTTTTTTTTTATTTTCATTACAGCTTTTGTAGAATGACTAACTGGTAAGGAAATAGCTTCTCAAGTTCAAGTTGGATAAAACATTAGTGACTCATAATCTTAACATAGGTCATATTATTGAGGTATAATTAAACCAATCAATGCAAACTGGCTGTCAGTAATAACTCTCGTCCCTGTGTGGTTGACATCTAGCATAACTGGACACATTTGTACCCATTAATGACTGCATGACATACATTCTTATTGCATGTTTGTAAAAGTAAAACAGAGTAACATAAATTCTTATTTCTGTAGCTTGTATAACATCTGGGTGTTTATGAATGGATTAGGTCCAGAACAAATTACTCCAAAACCACCAGAATCAGCGTAGATCCAGCAGTAATCGTTACTCAACTGAGAAAAATGAATGTGCACCTGGATAGTGGAAGCACTTCTTCACCTTCACATGAAAAGACTGAATATCAAAAGCAGCTATAAACACATTTCCTGTGGGGAATATGGGAAAGAATGATTAAGAGTCACCGCAGACCTCTCCCACATACCAAGTCCCAGCGCACTACCTCCTAATAGCAACTCCTTTGCATCACTGCTCTCTTGTTAAATAAACCACCGCTAAGCAACACATGAATTTTCTAGGTCGTTTAAATGGAGGCACAAATAAAATCACACACACACTCTCTATCAAACACATCCACAGCACAGGATTTTCCTCAGAAATGTACATTGGACGTATACACTGATGTAGTTAGAGCTCAATAAATCTTAAGTCACTGGACTCAGTAGTCCAGAGAACTCACAAAGAATAATCCGTAAGTTTACTGCTTAAATGATCTTTAAATTTATGTCTATGGCATAATTAAAGCGTTTCCATGCAAGGTTAGAAAATTCTAATTTATTTACACTGTTAAATATCTACTGCAGCTGCAAGCATGTGCAAAAAAAAAAAGAAAAAAAAAGGCATAAAACATGCAACAATACTCGGATAGCAAACATTTCACTGCTGCTTTTTTTGTTCTTCATCAAAAAGTTACTAAACCCATGTGGAACTCATTACATGCAGAGCGACATGACATCTTTCTGGAGTTTTCCAGACGTGGCAATTAGGTTTATTGACGTAGAGCATAAGGCTTTAGAGGAAATGTTTTCATTTTTTTATTTTTTTATTTTTTTATTTAAATGGTTCTAGAGTTTCAACATTTTTTTTAAACGTACAGTTTATAATAATTAGTTAAAAAGAAAAATGTCAAAATCCTCATAAGAAAAGGTAATTTATCCCTCACCGTTCGGTTAAAGTGGGCAGGAGGCTTTCTGTAAAATTCCCTCATCCCAAAGTTTCTGTGAGAAAGCTTGGAATACCGTTTTAAGAGTTAACCCTACTTTAAATGTTTTTTTTTTGTTTATTGCGTTTCTTAGTCAGCATGGTGCTAATATTCTCTGAGAAGGCTGTGATGCCTTTACAGAAAAAGCGAGATTAGATCCATCACACGTCGACTCCGTTCGCTAACAGATTACTTCTAAAGGCAACTGGTTGTTTGTGATTTTATTTAGGGGTATGAGCATAAACAAGGCTGACAAGGACATCTGCTCACATGTACTGAGCAAGGATCTTGCATGTGGAAAACAAAATAAACTGAAAACCTGATATTTCTATTTAATATCTATCCAGCAGATCACAAGGTAATCAAGAAAACCACCGATCATGGAACCATGTTTGCCACTCACAAACACAACACATTATGGGTTAAAGGTTCAGCCATCAGATGGAAGCAGACCATGTCAGCTCACTTAGCTTGGTAGCAAAGTCAGTCAGTGTCACTGCTTACATAAGCCTAGAGCTGCATCTCCTGTGCAGTTTGACCAAGATCCAAACGCACAAGGTCAGGCTGGAGTTGATGGGCTGCTTAGTCAAGCAATCAGTTCTTTTTACCCATCATCTGTGTAAAATCCTTAAGGTGGTTACATAACTGCGCCCGGGCATGAAGAAGCCAAAAATGACACTGAAAGATGTGGAAAAATCTAAGATTGAGAGCAAAACCCTGTGTTTATGTGTAGAAAACACAAAGGCTGCATATTTCCACTTATTTTCTCAAACTTTCCAGAGTAACACCTTCGTGAGACATACTTTGCTCTTGATCAAAGCAAAACTTAGGTTTCAAATGTACTACAAACATTTCATCTGTTTGAGATGAAGCTTCTCAAAACCCAGCAGCAGAGCTGTTCAGGCTCACTACGCCAACAAACCTGCTAACTTTGATCAATTATTCGTTCCACTGATAGAGGCCTGTGTCTTTTAGAGAAGGCATTAGACTCCAAGCCCTTGCTGCTTGGGTTTTGCCAGAAGCAGCAAACTTCTTTAGTTTTTCTCGTTGTTAAATAATCACTGCTGACGACGTGCAGGCTCCTGCAGAAGCTGCTGGCCAAGAAATTCTGCTACATAACCTTGCCTAATTATGGTAAATTTGATGTTTACTTTAGAAAGCTCCTCTACAAAAAAAACAAAACAAAAAAAACAAAACAAAAAACATACACAGAATAAAAACCACATAATTAACACTTGGCACTATATAAATGCAGGTAATGTGATTGATTGACTGATAAACAGAAAGAAATAGATGAAGGAATCAGAAGAGATTTTTTTTTGCACTGTAGCAGTTGATACTGTTGTCTTGCATCAGCTGGAATAGAGTGAGTGTGTTCTCTGTTGCTGATTGTATAAATGGGTTATGCAGAAGTTTCTACAGCATTATGACTGGCCGCATAAGCAGTAATACATAAATGTTTTATGTTTTATGAGAGAAAAGAGCACCACAGACAGACAGATAAACAAATGCTTAAAAGCCCACTTTGATTCATCCCTCATCAGTGCTTTTTTTTTTTTTTTTTTTTTTTTTTTGTATACTTGTGTGCGTTTATGTGTGTGTGCATTTTTGTGTACGAGCACATCTGCATCTGTCTCGATAACCAATAAATCCACTTACAGCAATATGGCACTTGATAAGGTTGTGTGCCTGACACAGTTAGAGTCCTAGAGTAATAATGAAGGGTCACTATTTTGGATAAATCACATGTACAGTAACTCACAATACAGAGAAAAAAAAAGAGGTCAGACAGAAAGAATGGCAAAGCGTATGCTTAACGTAATTTGCCAGTATGTAGGCCATTGCAGAATAAATATATGTAAGTATACTGAGATAGAGTGTCACTATGCATTAGGTTAAAGTGAAATAAGTGCAGAGCCCACAGATTATTCTTGCATAAGCTCATGTGGTTTCTGATGAATCCATTGATGTAAAAGCCTTTGAAGTCCATAAAGCCCATGTGACAAAGTATCAGTTTTATGCAGCTGATCATGGAACCATGTTTGCCACTCACAAACACAACACATTATGGGTTAAAGGTTCAGGTTGAAGTAATATTTTGAAATATTACTTCAAAATATTTATTGTATGTGTGCAACACTTCAAATGTGAGTATAGAATGAAAGTAACTTCAGGTTCTGTTAAAAAACAAAACTTAAAATGTCTTTTTTTGTGTGTAATCCAATTCATTCATTCATTAATCTAGACCTAAGATCATAGTGACAATCATTCAACATATTCACTTAATATTTGTGAAAATATTAAATGAGCATCAATAAACGCAGCATTTACTGATGCTCTGAAAGGAACAACCTAAAAAAAAAAAAAATCAAGCCTTACATATTACAGTGCCAATTGAACTGTTAGTTTAGGAAGAGATTATATCAGTTCAATTTAAAGCAGCTTATGAAATGTATCTTATTAGCAGCCTCCTTGATGGAGACAAAATGTAAATTTATGATGTAAATAACTACTTTCAAATATTGTGATTTAATCTGTGAACCTTTTTAATTATATGACCAAAATAAAGTTATTAAACATTTTAAATGATATTTTAAGTTAAGTTAAATTTCATCACTAAAGCATGAAAGGTACGGTGCGCCTAATTTGGCTCGACTTGTTAACAATACCTTTGTTCCTTTATGACCCATCTGTCTGCAACAGGCTTTCCTGTCAAACGGGTGAACAGAACAGCAATCTTCAGAAACACAATCAAATAGTAAGACAGTATGTATGGATCATTTTAAATTTGGTAATGGCATTTTCTACCATCATAGTGCTAAAATAATAATAGCACTTTACTGAATATCAAAATGAATTAGTGATATTTTAATGCAGTGTTTAAAAATGACCAAAAATAACTTAAAAAGTAACTCAAAAACCAACATTTCCCACCTTCTACAACGCATTGACCCCATCTGTCTGTGCTGTAATCCATAGCTCTGCTAAATTTTTCTGTGTGCCCAAGGATGTTGTTGACAGGCCCCTGTCGACTCTGATACACATCACCAGCTGCTTCTTTTCACCTGTCAGTAAGAAGCTTGACTAGAAGAGTGCAGCACATGTCTAGGATCAAGCTGTCCTTCCAGATCCCACTCACTCCATACTTCTGATTCTTCTATGTAGTCTTTAGGAACATTTTTGGACTTTTTTTTTTTTTTTTTGGTCCATTGCACCCTGAATGTCACTAGGGAGACAGAGCTCCAGTGGCTGCCCAACAAAAAAAGGCTGCACATTTTGAGTCTTTAAATCCATCCATCCATCCATCCATCCATCCATCCATCCATCCATCCATCCATCCATCCATCCATCCATCCATCCATCCATCCATCCATC
>NW_006800083.1:882449-898313 GCF_000485575.1 Poecilia formosa
CTTACTTACTTACTTACTTAACAGTAAGAGAAACAAATAAGTCACGTAGCAATGACAATTTTTGCACTGTTAAAACAAACCTGAGAAATCGGGGACAGTGCTTTTTTTTTTTCTGTACCGCTTATCCAAGGTTCAAACTAAAGGAAAGATTCTGTCCCTTGATTAAATTTTGGACCTACCCCAGAGATTCCTCCCAGTGGGAATCATCATCATTCACAAAAAGCATAAACGCTGAAGTTCAAAAATCAGACACGTATTCATAGAGAAGGGAGTTAATTTTATTAGGGTGTTGGAGAAGGATTGCACCTGAAAGTTGCAGGATGATAGCCATCCTTGCTTTATCCCTTTTCCAGCACCCATGATTCTCCAAAACCCTCAGCGAAATACCTCTGGTGTTGAGTTTTTTCCAGATCAATAAGATATTGGACAACTTGATTTTAGGGTGTTTGAAAGCATGGAAAACATGTAGGACACTGGACATTGCCGTTACTATGGACATTTATGGATTTCCTTTGTCTTTGTACATTGATCATTTATTTCCACGTTCTTTGCCATCTTTGGGTTATTTGCCTTCTTGAAGACATAACGTCAGACATAGCTGAAGGAACCTAAAGTAATACTAACCCTCTGAAAAGTTAGGTCTTAAATTTTTGGAATACTTAAGCGGATGGTCAATGACTCTGTATGGTATTGGCTAGTACAGAAATAGATTATTGACAATTAAAAACATTTCAATTATTGTTTTTGTTATATTGTCCCTGCTTTGTGTCAGGATGTTTTTTGATTTCTTTTGCTAGAACTACTATATGTATCTTCCAAAACTACACACAGATGATCATTTTTCTACATTTAACTTCTAAGACGCATTAAATATTACCATTGGCATTTTATCAGCTGAAATGCTCGGATAACCATTAGCATTTGAACACCAAGGCGTCTGTCGTATTAATGAGACACCCACTGCTGAAAAACTTCACACCAACTGATGTGTTTCACTGCTCATCCAGTGAGACTATGGGCGGATTCCTTCAGGGTTTAATGTGTGTTTTAACCCAACGCTGTGCAACGAAAGCACTTTCCTGACGCAGATAATGTTTCCGTTCTTAAAAATATGCAGACGAGTTGCTTAAGTCTGTTCAGAACAGTTACAAGAAGAAGCACAGGCCTGCTTCTTTCCTGCACTATGCACTCCCTGCCTACTTTGCCCAATAGAAATGGGAAGCCTCCACATGAGCGTCACACTACAGCTGTTAAACACAGGTGAGGCCCGTGATAAAAAATGACCCGTTTCCCCACAAATATAAAAGCATATTCTTCACATTGTCATTGTAATAGCAGTTGTTCCAGAACATTAAACAGCTGTGGAAATACTGCTGAAGAAGCTTCTACGGGGAGAATGAATTGATTACATTTTGCATGCAGTAAGTAAGAAAATAATTACAGGAAAGGGGGGGAAAAAAAGCGAGGATGCAGTGCAGACTGAGAAAAGTATCTAAGACGCTGCAAGACACAAAGACATAGATGAGGTATTGTGTATGAGAGAGAGTTGCAACCGAGTTCTGACAGGTGCAACAAACAACACAAAATTTAGGTTTTTGTGTTGCTTTTGTGTACATGTGTGTATATGATGTGGTATTTATATATCCACTGTCACTTTTGACTAGGTAGATAGTCCTCCCTCTTTCTCTCTCTCTCTGTTAGAGTCAATTTATCTATCTCCTTTTAAATCTCTCCCTCCAACACAGACTGTTTGGAGAAGATGGAAATGTCACTGCTGCCTAGCAACCGGTGAGGCTATGGCAAGATGACTTTTTTTTATTTATCTTTGGCAAATTTCACACTTCCTCCTGATTCAAATGCATGATTTAACTAATACAACTGGCTGTCCAGAAGCCTCTGAATATCTGTCCCACAGACATGTCTGTGCCACACCTCAATTAGAGACAGTTAAGTCAGGAACAGTATCATAATACAGCCCATTACGGAATTACGCAATTACGCAATTACGGTACTGCAAACTTGGATGTGTCGCCGGCGACACGTTCCAGTCTAGAAGGGTTAATAATGAGCTGAGGATATTAAAAGATGAAAGGTCAGTGTTTCACTGCAGATGAGTCTTATAAAATTCAGGTAATACAGCTAACAAGTAAAATTGTATATAGATTTATTATGCACAGAGTTAGTATTCCAAGTGTTATTTTTTTTGTTTTTTTATTGATGACATAAGTTTGAATGCAAATACTGCATAATGCTAATAATAACAAAAATAATAATAATAATTGCAGAATAGCTATGTGCATGAAATTACCTACACAGTCATGGAAAAGATTGCTATTTGACATTTGTCCAGCATACAGTTTATAACACCCACAATAAGGAGGGTAGCCCACAACATGTCAATGCCAAAGAAGGCAGTTGTTCCCATAGTACTGCTTGCAAGCATATTAATGAAACATTGAAAGAAAGGATGCAACGGGGATAACTGTAGCTCCAAGAGAAGATATGAAGCAAAGCCCATTCATGAGTGTGGGAGAGATTCACAAGGGGAGAAATGCAAGTCACAGCTTGTAAAAGTTAAAACGTCAAGAGCCACTGGGCACAGACATATTCAGGCCATGGGATGCAATGGCTGCAATCCTTCTGCTGTGCCTCTCCTGAGTAAGAGGAAACCTCAGGGGGCCATCTTACCTGGGCTCCCATAACCTCCCATATCATATCAAATATGATGCATGTGTCAATTTCCAACTTCAATTCACTCTGTTCTAAATGAGCAATAGTCCAGAAAAAACAAGTTGTGTCATGGAGGAGAAACTGCATGAGGAGTCCGCTTGATGACTCAACCGATGGTGTGGTGTGCTTGGAGATGAAGGCTGGGTACTAGAATTGCAAACTGGATGTGGTGTAGAGCTAAGTTGCAAGAAACAACTGAGTAGCTCAAACATCTCACCAAGCTTATACACAATGCCATGTCTGGACACACAACATGTTGAAGCTTGAAGCAAACAGGCAGCGGTGACAGAAAAACACATTCAGTTTCACAGTTTGACACACAACATGTGGGCTGTTGAAGATTTGGTGAACATTTGTTGGTACACCGTGGGTTCC
Organism: Poecilia formosa; assembly: GCF_000485575.1. Lineage (NCBI taxonomy): Eukaryota > Metazoa > Chordata > Actinopteri > Cyprinodontiformes > Poeciliidae > Poecilia > Poecilia formosa. The sequence continues at coordinate 885,555 of NW_006800083.1, forward strand.
CGACTAGCAACTGAGCATTATTACCATTCAGATCCATCTCTATAGTAACTAAGTGCACTCATCTTCAAAGGGCTACTACCAGCAGAATAATAATGTCACACAACTCAAATAATCTCAAACTGGTTTCTTGAACATCACAACTAGTTCATTTCATCAAAATGGCCTCCATCATCACCAGATCTCAATCCAGGTACGGAAACAGGAGGCTTGTATCATGGATGCGTGTCTGACAAAATCTGGAGTGATCACCACATCATATGGACCAGATTCCCAGAAAAAATGTTTCAAACACCTTTTTAAATAAGTCAAAAAAGTATGTTATGAAGGCAAAACCTCATCCAATTCAGCACTAACAAAGAGTATGTGTTTACCAAAAACGTCAATAACATGTTCTCCATGCATTCTAACAAATCTAACGCAAAATGCTTTTCACCACCCAGCAGGCAAAGCTTTGTCTGTTAAAGATTGATCTTTGATGTAGACACTGACTAGGGAGTTATTAAGGTAATGTGAATGTGGGCAAGTGTGTGCAGTTCTGTGTCAACATGTAAGACATCGTGTTTGAGTCATCATTCCTATTGTCAGTCTTAACAATTAGGGATATTTCTTCTTATTTTTCAGACTTCCCAAAGGATTGGCAGGTGTGATTTAGCTCGACCCTATTTATTATAGGTGATCAATACTAATATGTAGCTTACGTTATCCGTATTTGAATAAGAGAGAGAAAAAGTAAACTAAAAGATAACCTTGAAAAGCTATTCTCAAGCTAGCAAAAACAACTAAGTAATTGCTTTGGAAACAAAAATAAACTAAGCATTAACAATTAAACAACACAGATTTACACAGCAGTAATTTAAGTGATTCCTAAATTATTAGGATAGTCGATATTGCCATAGAATTTTTAGGGAAGGTTTCAAAGAATATTTTTTGTTCCAAAGGCGTCTGCATCTACTCCTACTCATATACTTATGTTTTCAGCACAGTGCAGCACTCCAGTTATGCAAACACCCAGAGCTTACTGAGACAGTTACATGTACAAAAAAAGGAATAAGTGTAACTTATGCAGAAAGAAGTCAACTGCGATTAGACTAAATATTAACACTGCTGATGGTGGTTGAAAGAGGACAATCAATTCTGAGAGTTTTATAAAACTCTTTAGGTGTGACATTTTGATAACTTTATGAGTGTTGACAAATAATACAATTAAAGCACATCTTGTCAAATCTTAATGCAACACTTTTAAGGAAATCAATTTAGCAATATGCATGTTTTCAGAGATTTAAAATGGGTAATTATGCAAAGCAAATACGCTGACCAGGAATTGCATATAAAAATGATTAGTTGGTCTGCTATATTTTCTTTGAGTTGGACATTTTCATAGACATTACTTTAATATGCATCTACTGTTTGTTATGTACTGCTGATGTACTGATCCCCTGGTGGAATGATGTGATCCAACACTGCAAAAATTGATCTGAAATGCATCAGTACCAAATCAAGTAATCCTATTTAAATATACACAGAGTGTGCCAGAGCATATCATATTAACAAAACCCTACCTTGGGGGACATTCGCGTTATAGCGCATTGAATTTGTTTTTTTTTTATTTAGTTACAATTGTATTGATTAAAATACACAGCATAGATAACATCTTATTAGTTCATGAAAATACCAGCATGGCATTTATTTTATCTTTTTCTAAATGGACGAAGAAAGAATCCTGCAGACAAATTGTTCCGGCAAAGAAAAAGAAATGTTACGCACCAATCAGTCGACCGGTGATAGAAACCTGACAAATTGTTTTTGGATGACTTGAGCCGGTCATCCAAAAATTAATGAGAAAACTCATTAGTTGTACGGAAAGTGTATTGTATAATTTTTTCATGCATTTTGTTGTGAATTTAGAACATGTGTTTAAAGATTATGGTCAAATACTTGAATGTGCAAAGTGAGAAAATCTGCACAATCATTTTGCACCTTTTGAGATTCAGTTACAGAAAATGTTTCTTTACATTTAATTGCTTAGTTTTCAAAAAGTTTACAAAAACGTGAACCCTGATCTTCAATCTCATTTTCCATAATTCTATATTCAGAAATATCTTGTGTATTATAAGAGATGTTTGAAACACATCCCACAAGCTCTTTTGCTAATTACACAAGTCACAAAGAGACTATTCTTAGTGCAAAAACACAAACAAACAGGCACAGTGTAATGTCTAAATATATTTTCACTGTGCTCTAATACTATGCTACTTTTTAAGAAATTATTTCATTTTAAGGAAGACATCAGAGAATGCCTCCAGTAAAAAATCCAATTAAGGGCTTTAGATTCTTGCTGTGAAAACAAGGTTCATTAAGGCATATTGCTTTTCTTGTCATGTGGAGAACCACAAGAGATAAGTGCGTAACCTATTTTGGGTTTCGACCTAAGTGAAAGAAAAGAGAAGAAATTCTGCCCGTGTATGGTGAAAACTATGTCAGTGTTTTTTTTTGTTTTTTTTTCCCATATGGTATGGCTCGAACAACAACATCAAGCACCACAGAGGCACAAAGAAATAGAGCAGAACCAGAAAAATTTGATCTTTCTCTAGGCTCAATCCAAACTTGAGAGTACACAAGAGAGACCAGAGTAATAAGAACACAATAAATACAAAGGTGACAAATGCAAAACACTTGAAAGGAGTCTCACAGAAAAAGTTCATCACAAACAAGTTTGTGGAAATATCTCCTTGATTTACTCTTACTGGTCATTTTATTAGTTACACCATGCTATTACAACGTTAGATTCATTTTTACCTTCAGAACTGCCTAACTCTTCAAGGTAAAGTTTCTGTGTATATTTCACCAAGGTCTCGGAAAGACTCCTCAGAAGACTGGTCCACATTGACAAGATTAGCATCAGACAGTTCTTGCACTTTTGTCAGCTGCACATTCATTATGCAAATCTCCTTTCCATATCATTGCAAAGGTGTATTGTTGAATTGAAATCTGGTGACAGTGGAGGCCAGAGGAGAACAGTGAATGAAAACCCCCCTGAAAAGATTAGAGGTTTCTGACTTATTATACTTATCCTGCTGGAACCAACCATAGCAAGATTCTACATAAAAAGTGACTGGTTGATTTACTATTTGTACAAACCAGTGTTGTGTGGCTAACACAATAAGCAACGCTTATATTTTCTGTTCATTTGTTAACCACACAGTGTGATAAACTCCATCATTCTTCCAGGACAAAAAAAAAAAAAAAAAAGAAAAACTCCCTTAGTAGGACCTAGAACTTACTTTGTGTTTATGTTGAAACTTTACTTTGGGTTTTAATAACTATCATTTACTTTAGGTAGCGATGATAGTTATTAGGTCAGATGAGGATTTCAATATTAGATACTTAGTGCCCTGGTTTGTACACAAACCCCAAAAACCACAAGAGTCACTGTTTGTAATTTGAGCTGTTTAACTTTATGAAACGTTGCCTTTACGCTATAAACCACTGTTACAAACTTTTGTGAACTTTAGTGCCACCTATGGATGCTGATATTACAGACAGCAAATTATGAATTATTTTGATAGAATTCGTTTGTGGCCGATACAAAACACATTGGTTATTCAGAAAGCTACCAAATGATATTATGCCAAAATCCTAATATCTGGAGTTGTCTGGATTTCAGAGTGTAATCGCATCACTGCTACACATTTACTGAATTACATGGTGTTTATTCTCAGTATAAATTTGATAGCACAATGTCAACACCAGGAGGAATAAAATCTATATCTCTATCTTGATAGGGAGACTCCTCTTTCAAAACTAAAATTAGAAGCCCTTTGGGTTTCTCGTGTAGAGAGATTTAAAATATAATACAGTTCCTAGTACAATCACAGGGAAGCTTGATCTGGATTAGTTGTAGAACGAAGGTTAGTGTGTCAAAGAATGCGATGAACACGGGATCACTGTATAATGCGCTCACACACACAAAAACCCACTTACAGAAAATAGCCATAGCAGGTGAAGTGGATGAGGGAATGGGCTGAATAGGGGGGTGAAGGAAAAGAAATCAAAGATGGTGTGATTATCCTTTGGGATTAAACCAGGCACAGTCTGGACCTTTTTTCTCCCCATTGATCCGGCTATTCAACCGTTCATTATTTCAGCTGCTTTCCCGACCTTGCTGACTGATTCCATTTTGTTAAATGCAAAATTTATCAAGTGTGTGCAGCAATTTCTATTACGCCGGAGTCAATGAAACTTGCATAGAAGGTATGACTAATCCCCATTTTTACTCAGTTCATTTTCCTTTTTATTGCATTCTTATAGAAAAGATATGAATCATATGGAAAGTACCCAATATGAGATAAAATAAGTCAAAAGAAAGGGGACTGATTTGTCTTATTAGGTGTCCTTGACACCAGCACCCCTTTTTTTCTTTTCTTTTTTGGAAAAAAAAAAAGCTAAATTGAAACACTGCTACCAAAGATAATAAAACAAGCAGACTTTAAGTTAGAGCAGGCAAAGAAGCAGAAGATATGGAGAAGGGTCAACCCAAGATATTGCTTTGTGCCTGATTAGGCACTAATACGATGTGAAGTACAGAGTAGATGATTTAAATATGTTTCTTCTTGAAGTGCCTTTCACAATCATCTTTACCACTTGAAATTGTTCCCACTTTGCCACATTAAAACGCCGGTGCAATATATGATGTATTACTTAATGAATAAAAAATTTAAAAATGGTGCCCAGCACATGCATTCGGGCCTACCGAGTCAGGATGTTGTTTTATATTTGACTGTCTTTCAATTAACTTTCACCTATTTTTAAAAATCTGTTAAAACTTCATCATCTGTGATGATACAAGCAAACCATCCAATTTCAATCATATGTCCTTTTCTCCTAAAGGTGCATTTGAGGCGTTTCTGAGACTAATCCAGTCCCTCTGGCTTCAAAGAAGGCTATCAACACTGTTTGTAATTATAAGTTTAGGTTCTTTGTTTAAAAGCACAACTCATTAGAGCCTATTTCAACTCATGTCTTGTGAAGAGCCACAAGGAATAGGTTTGAGTCCCAATTTAAACTGGTAAAAATCCTCTCACTGGAAATGTCTCTGCTCCTTCTCTCCAAGCAGACCTCGCAAGACAACATTAAACCCTATAGAGTTATGAATAAATAGAGCAGAACTGGCAAAATTAGACATGTCTTCAGGCTCAGCCATTACAAACCATTTCTTTGAGAACATATAGTCTTATCTCCTTTGTAAATGGAGCAAAACAGCTTCATTCCACAGCAACGAGTGATCCGGGACACAAAAAAAAAAAAAAAATGTAAGGTTGCTGCAGGGCAACGGGGCAAAGGACGGCTAAGCAAGGCGAGTCTGGGCAGCAGAGGTATGTTATGATTCTAAACTTTGTGCCACCAGCCAGCTGGCTTGACACTATTGCTGCTTTGCAGAGGCCAGAGTAACATGGTATCTGAGCCAACAGGCTGTCATCTTTCCCAGAAGTCACACGGACTAGCGAATACAGAGGTGAGCAGCCTTTGTGTAGCCAGATGGTGACACAGAAGCGCTATTTATAGCCTCTTAGGGGGAAAAAAGTGCAAAGAAAAGGCAGTGAAAGAAAAGCAAAAAAAAGAAGCAATAAAGAGCAGAGTTACACAGTCACTGGCATCAATGTCTCCGTTCGTGATGCTTGTCTGTCTGAGATATTGATTCACCAGTTTAAAAAGCACCATTCAAAAACGCTGCAGCTAATCGACTGCAGAGCGAAACCTCAAACACGTTCACACCAGAAACTTATTAACTGAGCTGTGACAGGACCAAATTCTATAAAGCCAATATGTCTGACACGATGGTAATGATTTATTAACTGAGCCAATGTGGGAAGAAAAAATGTTTTGGGTTCACTGACATATTAGATCTACTTTGAACCAGTCATTATTGAATTATAGCTCCAAATCTAATGAACCATTTTAATACAGTGCTACCTGTCAGGGTGCCAAAGGTACTTAGAAAGATTAAGATAACATTAAGTAAAGCAGTCATATTTAATTTTGCGGTTGCATAATCTGTTCCTAAATTTACTTATCTGAACCCATTATTAGAGCACACTGTATTAATCTAAGTTATGCTTTATTTTATGCATGTTTTACTATTTTTCATTGCATACCGTGTTGTGCTGAGAATTACATTCCTCCAATTAAAGAAACTAAGTGTAACCTGTATTAAATTACGACTTCAGTTTTGGAAAAATGAGAAATGATTTTAACATTTTCCCCAAAAATAAAGCAAAGATTTTAAGCAGCATGGTTCCCTGTTTTGTTCCTTTTTACAAATGCTAAAATTTGCAGCGCATTTATAGATATTTACATAGAGTATGTAATAAAGACACATGATCTTTTTTTTCTCACTGTTGGACCTTGAATCACTAATAGCTTCTGTTTTTAGGGGAGTTTTAGGCATGCTTTCCCAATTTTTGCTTAGTGCCATTGTCCATTTGTAAGACACATTTGTGTCCAGGCTTTAATTTCTTGATTGATGTTTTCCGTAAGATGTTCCTTTAGTGTCGTTTCTTCGTGAAGACGTCTACTTTATCCAGTGCACTAAAACACTCACTCACCCTGATGATGCCATTTCCCGTCTTCACAGTTGGGACGGTTTTCTCAGGCTCGCAATCTTGACACTTTTTCCTCCAAATGCGACAACAATGGGCATTATTGTCAAGTCATTTTTTTTAATCTTATCAGATGACAGGACATGTCTCCTAAGTTAAGGATTTGTCCGTTTGTGAATTTGCCAATTGATTTTGGAGTAATTACTACTTCATCTTTGTTTAACATCTGCACAAGACTTGTTTCATTGTGGACACACTCACCAGCTTCAGCCAATATATTTACAGTCATTTACTTTTGTTCTGGGGTTAAAGAGAGTTCCCCTCACAGACTTATTCATCTTTGGGACAAAAAACTTGTTTGCATCATAAAAAGATATGATGGCAAGACATGAAATTTAATGTTGTGTGTAATTATTTGCAAAGAGACCACGGTGCATAATATTGCATCTGAGGTAAAGCAAGAGTTGTGGAAGTCCACAATTCCTTTGGGAGTATGTTGCTTGATTTCTTTTTATTTTCCCAAGGTTTCAGACATCGGAGGTTACATATCTGAGAGGTGCATCTATTTACCTAAGTTGTTGTGAATTAAAGTATTGAAAGCTTACAAAGACATGCTCTGTTTATGCAGGGTATTTTTTTTAACATCTTTAAAATGAACAAAGTATGTAAACTTGGACATTTGAAGCTTTGATGTTTAAAAAAAGCGTTGCAAAAGTTCTTTACTCATTCTGGCATTCAGCAAACAGATATGAAATTCTAACTGACTTCAAGCAGGAATAACTTAGTCTTATTTAATGTCACACACTAGAAAAATGTTTTGTTTTGTTTTTTCAAAAGGGTGTGTTCAGCTGTGTATGTTGACAGCACTTTAAGCTCTAAATTTGACCAGATGTATCTGCACTGAATTACAATTTTTGTCTGTAGAAATGCTCGTAATTTCTATTTCACAGCAACATTTGAAATGATGTGTTTGTTGTGGAACCCACTGCTTATGATGGCTCTACTACTGTGTGTTGTTTGATTATATAATCATCATCAAGGGGTCATACTAAGAGCTACAAAACAGACTCCAGACAGTCACGCTGCGCCCATATTTGTGCCAATCCAACAACCAGCTGCTGGGAAGAAGGAAACCAGAATAGGATTTGTTCTAAATTTTCAGTGCTTTGCAAGGCTATTAATAATACTATATTTAGCATAACATTACCCCTAAATCGCATCATTACAAGGATAAACTTCAACAAATGTCCTTAGGATTTTATCTGATAATTGTTGCATGTTGCATCCGTATTTTGTACTCCCTTGGCCAATTCTTTGTAGAGCCAGTCTTAAGAATGACATTTTTGCTTTGTCTCATTTCTGCTGTTTAAATCACTAATTCTTTGTTAGATTTGAAATGGACATTGACTGTACAATTTTACGACTTTATATATTTTACTTTGATCTAAATTATTTCATTATAACTCAAGCTGTATGTTTAGGGTCATTTTCCTATTAGAGGCTAAACATCTTCACCAGTTTCAAGATTTCTGTAGCCTCAAACAAGTTGGCTTTCAGGATTAAGCTTGACCTATCCTCTCTCAACCTTTCCCAGTTTCTGAGGACGAAATGCATCCCCTCTTTCTTCTCATGGTTTTAAATTTACACGTAATAGTTACAATATTATGGCTGGTAGCAAACCATAAACAGGGTAATTCAATGTTCAAACAATTGAAATAAACATCATTATTGTCATACTTCAAAATTTAAAAAAATATAGAAAAAAAACATGCTTCTTTTGATTAAGAGGTGGTAGTAGTGTTGCAAAAAAAAAAGTCATTTGGTATCAGTACTACTGTAGGGCATTACAAGTAACAAAAGAGGCTCCCGTTACCTAACGTTGACTAACAATAAGCTTACGAAGCCCTGCAGTTTTCAATGTCCTTGTACTGGCAGGTGACTGAGCCAGAGTCAAACACAATTAGAGTTGTTTTACATGCTTTTAATTTGTGCTTAGTATGTTTTGGGACTGCATACTGCAAGAAATAGCTTATTTTTTTTTAGATACGTAAATGGAGAAAACATCAATTTAGGGATGCTGTTTCGGTTCTTAGCTATTTTCAGGTGCGATTAAAAATGTTACAGTCAGACAGTTGGTATTATCCAGCTGCAATTCAGCTGTTGTGAATATGCAGGAAGTGTGCAATGTAGACCTACACATATTGACAAATCCAGCTGCAATACACAGTAACAACATACTTTCTGAATTTTTGAAACCTTATGTATATTATAGACAAAGGTATGCTTGAATTAAGCATTGTTTGAGAGTACAGAAAATATAAAAAATGAGGTACAACAGCTCTGCATAAACAATATGCTGGCATGTCTTCGATTAAAATGGTAATTTACAACTACAAGATACAACTACAAGATACAAGCTCCTGAATTAAATACTATGCAGAAACTGGATGTGCAACAACCTGGAATCGTAGAGTCTTGTGGTATTGGTCTATGCATTTTTATGGCTCAGTATGATCACTTGTACTTTGGGAAAAATAACAAAAAAATTATGGCCAATAAAAGGTTTGTCTTACCAGATGAGTAGTTCATTTACTGGCCTAACACTGATAATTAATTAACATTCTTTTAATTGTCCATTTAAAGACTTAAACCCTCCAGAGTATCAACCAACAGCAGACAGATAAATTGCTCATTTGAAGAGGACATATCATGTAAAATCCACCTTTTTAGGCCTGAAATACATTTTTTATGTACTTTGAATGTCTAGGACTGCAAAAAATATCAATTTATTCTCTCCTGTTGCTGCGTAGACGTCTTTATATTCTTTTTGGGTTACATTTTTCAGCCTGTTCATTTTTCTCTATTGCCTGTAATGTTTTCTTGTCGAAGTTGCAAGTAAACAGCTCAAAATGTTTGGTTCTAGTGATTCCTTAAATTGCCATCTGGCATCAGAGCGTCTTCAAAGTGTCTGGTTAAAGTTTATTTTTCCTGGAAATGTACCCACATTTATCTCCAAACGGTTAAAGTATGAAAAAAAGAAATTGCTTAATTTCTTTACATTGAGACCCACCTGATAAACATTTTGTGATACACAAACATAAGTTGGTTAGTAAGTAAATAAAAAAAAACTGGCAGCAGCTGAAGACAAAGCCAGCATGTTGAGCAGGATGCACAAAATAAACTTATTCTGTAACAACCTTTTTCTTTACTCTTACACCAAAATTGTTAAATTAGTTATGGTTACGTTGTATTTTCCTGATTACAGCAGTGGCAACTTAAAAGTTTCTTGTACAGTTATTGCATCAGGATAGTCATCCTAAACTAGAACTAACTATTCGGCAGGAAGTGTGGTGCTGCTTGTGCTCTTTGTTGCATCACTTCTGACAGAGGATTAAATTACAGCACTCCTTGGAGGAGTGCTGACTTGAAGACTTTACTATTTACTGCCATTGGCTTCATGCTTAATTATTCTAAAGAACCTCTAGCTTTAACGATAGCAGTAAGAAATCAAGTTGCAATATTTATTTCAACTTAAATCAAATTCTTAGTTAGTTATTAAGAGTGCTTTCTTTATTGGTAGAGCTTAATGCGAGTCAAGAGAAGTTGTACTGCGCACAGACTGTCAATATTGAGCCAGCCCTTTAACACTTAGCCTCCAAGACTGCTGCAATGGGAGACCACAAGCTGCTCTCCAGTGTGCTGGACTGTTAACAGTGCTTCACAATAAGAGGTTAGGGCCGGGCCTCTTCTAATTTGAATAAAAGAAATAGATTTTCTTTAAGCGCTGATTTGCATAAGCGCATATGATGAAGCAGATGCTCCACTTGTAAAGGTTGGACTTGGTAAAATGAAACACATGGTTTTAATCATGCACTGAGCAAACCATAATGCATGATTAGTATAATTTGTCACTATCTGGGAACTGTGTTAAATCCTCTGGTAGCCATTTTTTAATCTCATGTGCCTCACAGCGTCCTAAAAACGCATGGTTAGCCTAAGGTGAGGTGAACTCCATCGTTAATTAAATTTTCAGCGCCTTCACTCAAACAACACGAGAAAGGCTTGAGGAGAGAAAGCAAACAAAAGCCAAGGAAGAATGAAGAGACATAGGAAAAGACAAAGAACAAAGCAAAAGTAAAGAACAATAAAGAAGAATATGAGGGGGAGAGATAAGAGGAGAAATAAGCTGTTTATGAGCTGCCTAGGGAGAGGCCAGCTCTGGCCGTTAGGCATTAGTTAATCTGTCATTACTCTCATCAGGCCTCTGGCACCAACACACTGGTGCTGCATGTCCTTGAGTGTGTGTTTATGAGGCGAGGGAGCAGGATTGGGATTTGTGTTTCTGGATGGGAAAAGGCTGAGTCACTATGGTGACCAGAAGGCCAGTTGTAAAGAAATGAAGAATTGATAGAAAAGGAAGAGGAGTTGTAGGAATGCAAAAACAGTGCAAAGTGACTTCACATAGCTCAATAAATTTGTCTGACCTCAAAGCTTCTCCAATATACAGAGACTATACAGGGCATTTCTTGACAGCCAACATTACTTAGTAATGCTTTGAACCCATTTGACTTTCTTGCAAATCAACATAGATGAAAGTGACTGACTAGCTATGAACAAAAACACATTTAGTTAGAATCGACTTCATTGACCATGATTGTACCAAACAAGGATTTTGACTTTGGTGAAAATTATGCAATTTTCGTTACACAACTGCAGCAATGAGAACTGGTTTCCCCAACCATGCAGAACCCTGTAGAGCCTGATCTACAACAATTCAAATGCAGAGAGCTAAATAGCATGAGAAAAAAAAAATCACATGTGCAATAAATAAATGGGTATCTTGCAGGCAATCTACAAAGATTGAGTACAATTGAGTTCCCATGCAGGAGTGGTGCAGACTGCCATCTGTCATCATTTGAGAGTGTTGGAGAATGGAGTGGCCATTAAAAAAAAAAAAAAGAAAGCCATTGCGCTGAAGACATAGTAACAATAATAACAATATATTTCAGCAAATAATGTGGTACACAATGTGGCAAGTAAAAACATTTAAAGACCAATCGAAATAAAGTCCGGAACTACTTTATCTAACCTCTAACTTTTAGATGATCAGCATATGTTTTGCACCTGCTAATCTCCTCATTTTTCTTATGCAATCATTTGTGCACCTATGTGTAGATCATGTTTGTGTGTGCTAACATGTTTGCACACACAAACATTTTATATGCGCAAACCTTAAAGATCAAATTTGTTTAACCCTCCCGCGATCTCGGCGTGTCGCTCAGGAGGAACACGGAAAATGTCACGGTCAGAAAGCTGGGGGTTTGTCCCATCAGACCATTCATTTCCTAAACCACACAGATAAAAAAAAATGACCACATCTCTCAAGACCACAGTGGGGTTAAAGACTTCATGAAAGAATAAACTACCAAGTGTCAGCATGCATAACTTCCAGGTAAATTTTCACATACAAACATACAAATATACCCTTACTTTTAATAAAGAAAAGGGTGACTAAGAAACACAGCTACATCTACACACCACCAGATCAAAATAAAAATGGCTAAAATAACACCCAGAGATAATTCATGAATAATATTAGCAAATAAGCTATGCTTTCATACAGTGCATTTTGAGCGACATTAAAATAATCATGAGGGGTTTGACTCTAATTGGGAACGGCTGAAGATAAGCCTCGTTCTTATAAAATAGCAAAATTAGGAACAACAGCCATTATCATTTTGCAGCAGAACACAGAGGCACCAGAAGGTGACTTTCTTCATTGTGCTCTGAGTGAATGATTACACATCTTAAGTTGATGCTGGCAAAACCCCGCAGCATAATGATTATTTGATGCTGACGCTGCTCTAAATTCCTCCTGCACTCTGTCTGCTCTGAAGTTTGGTTTTGTCATTTTAACCTGCCTCTTACAGCGCTGGAGTAATAGCACTTCCAATCCAGCTATGGTTGCAAAACCTCTAAGACTCAGCAGAATGTCAGTATGTCAGCAGCCTAAAGCCAACTTTTATTCCTCCACTAAGCTAGAGAGCACACACACACACACACACACACACGCACGCACGCACACACACACACACACGCAAATAGTTGCGAAGTAGCTTGCTGACAATACCCCCCTTTGTATCACTAAACAACTAACATTAGC
>NW_006800083.1:898709-938760 GCF_000485575.1 Poecilia formosa
TCCTAGAAGAGAAAATATAGATTTCATATCAAAGAGTTGAGTCATTAGCTCTCCTTTGATCACACAGTCCAAGGTATTTCACTGGTTTAATATCATAAGAAGCGGCAGCCCTGAACTTGAAAGGTAATTTCTTCCCTCATATCTGGCAGACATTAGGGACACTCAAGCAGACAAGAAGCCAGACACACTCTCTCTCAGCTCTGGGTAGGTGAAAAACATTACGCGCCTGCACAAATTGGTGTGCCAATCATTGTCTCTAATTGATTTTCTTTTAGGGTGTAAAAAGGGTCCCTAACTCTGCTATTGACGTAACCTCCATGTAACAAGATGAGCCAGTGTGTGGATGTTCACGCGTCAAGGAGAAAGACAGAGACTTTGAGACTAAGTGAGCTGGAGTGTCTGCGAGTGAAAGGGAAAGACGGACAAATACAGTGAATACATATTGTATATTGTAGGGAAGGACTGCATCCTGCACTACTTGACAATAGGGGTTGATGGGGATCAATTGTTAAATTACATGTCACTCTGATTCCCAATCCATCAAGTGAGTGCTCTTACAGCTCAGAATGCCACACAAACTGCATCGGTAGGGATGTTTCTGCAGAAAGAACAAACACTCGCACACATTCTAAAACCTTATGAAGCTGGGATAAGTTAAAGCAACTTCTTGTCATACAGGGAAATTAGACTGTTTATGGCTCTGTCAGCAGGACTAAATTAGAGGACACGTACATCGTTTCAGGCTAAAATAAAACACCTGAAGTGAAAAAAAAAAAATGTTTTATACATTTCCCCTGTTACACATCAACATGCTCATTTAGTGTAGAGACTTGATTTAATTTATGGAGGAGCTCCTGAGGCGGATCATATTTTGATGCTTATAAAACAGTTCCGCTTATATGCTGAAGTTTTTCTAAGCTTGTTTTAAATTAGTTTATTTTGGCGCAACAGCAACGTATGATTGATGAAAGAAGGGACAAAGTGCAAGAAAGAGGGATTTGCTTTTACCACACTGCATGAAAGCTTAACTCCTTTTCAGATAGACTCTCGTTTAGCAAGGCCTGATAAGGCATAGTTTGTTATATTACTTGACAGCAGTTTCTTAATTATTTAAATGGCAAGCAATGATCTTTCCTTACAGCTTTTGGATCCAAGCAATCCAAAAGAGGGAGTATAAGATAATGTCAATGACTGCATTATTTACTCTTTGTGATCACTAATGTCTTTCAGAGTAACAAATCTAGTCCCCAGAGATTATAACTAGGAACTGAAGCAGCGTTAGACAATGAAAATATCTTTTTCATGAGGTTGCATGGATAACTCTTTGGAAGACTTAATTATCTCTTGGAGGAGTTCACAAAATTATAATTATTCTGCTCTCCTTGTATGTCTCACAATTCAGCAGAAAGTCTCACTCCAGTCAAATTAATATGTAGTTTCTTCAGCTCCAATTTACTTTCATGAACCACATACACATTTTAGCATGGAGTAAAACTGTAGGACAGAAATAAAACACCTATTATTAGCTTAGCTTAGCATAATTAGCAAAGTTAAATAATTTAGAACATCTGATCAGCTTCCCAGTATAGCAACATGAAACTATAGGCATTATATAGTATGTAATACTCGCATATACCGTAAACTGTCCCCACAAATAAGACACAAATAATATTCTACTCCAAAATATTAATCAAAACTTATAAAAAGATGGCATAGTGGGCTGTACTTGTACAGCACTTTATCAAGTCCACAGGACCCAAAAGCACATCAAGCTACATTCAGTCATTCACTGATTCAAAAAAATATTTCACTGAATAAACCAAGACTAAATTAATGAGATCCGAGTTTAAATAAAAAAGAAGTCGGAAAACCGCATCAACAACAAAGTCAAGTTGTAATAAAGTTATTGTGTCAAGATTATAATTCCACCATTCAACCAAACAAGCACTGATGCAAAACCAGTGACAGTCATGTGTTCTGTAAATAGGCTTGCAACTTCATACCTACAGCAAAATAGAATCCCAGGGAAGAACATTTTCTGTCAGCATAATATGGAGGCATATTAGATACTGTCTATAGTCTGACTTTAATCAAAACACAGAATTTTTAATTTCTTCCTAGTACGTCAAATATTTTCTGGATATTTCCATGTCTTTGTGCAATAAAAAAAAACAACAAAAAACAAAGAACGTGTAGCATTTTCTTTCCTTCAAGAGATCATTACACTTATTCATACAAACTTAACACACAAATGGAAAGGAAGCTTGTTTCTCTTTCAGGTCATGAGAGTTTGTGGTAACACTTTATTTGAAGGGGTGTGCATAAGATTGACATGACACTGTCAAAAACATGACATAACATCTGTCATGAACATGAAGGAGTCTTTATGAATGTTTATGACAGTTGTCATGAAGTTTCATTCGGTAAATAATGACACTTTTAATGCAAAGTTGCTCTAAAAGTTGCATTAAAAGTCCATTAAAAGTGCCAATTTTGCAGGATTTTGTAAATTATGATAATTTAATGCAAAGTTGGCATTTTTTAACAGTGTCTTGTCAGTCTTATGCACACGCCTTCAAGCAAAGTGTTACCGAGTTTGTTAGCAGAATTGTCCCTTGGGTTTAGATAAGTTAAAGAAAACAACTACAAGTAGATTGTGATCATTTTAATAAGCAAATTTTCCTCTTTATGGCAAATAACGCAGAAAGGTTTGCAAAGAGGAAAATCAACATCTGAAAATCAGCATGCAGTCACTTTAGATATACATCTTTACATATATATCTAAAGCTATATATCTCAGAGGATTGGCTGAACAACGTGCAACTTACACCAATCACAAGTTGTTATGCAACAGCAAATTGTCTTCAGTCTGAGGCTTCTTCAGACATGCTGTAATAGTGACCACCACAGTCGATCCTTTCTGCCCACAGTAGTCACCATCTACAACAATTCTTTGAAGAAAATTGTGTAGCATGAGTTAGAACAACCTTTAGTTTCCCTCTGGGTTTAAAAAAATATATTTTTTAATTGAATTGATTTGCAAAAACTGAAACCAGCTGGTAAAATCAATGAAATGAGCATCGGCTGTTTGGTCGCATTTCCCCGAACACAACAGCCAGAATATAAAAGAAATTAATTTAGGATTTTGTAATTTGACTGCAAACAGGCAATCTACAAGCTGGCGAAAAAGGATTCTGTGAACGTGACCTCACAAACGTCTTAAAAAATTTGCCCAAGAGAACTTCTTTAAGCAGCACTTTGTTTTCTAACATTTTGACCTATTTATTTGTTATATAACATGTTCTCTTCGTGACTAAATGTCCTCAGGGGAAAGAGCCAATTAAATGATAATTCTTCTGACTATAATTAACGTTACGTCTCAGAACTGTCGCAGGTCTTGAGACGGAAACCACAGCAGACTGGCAAGGTGTAGAACCAGCAGCCATGACACATTTTAGAGTCGGATTTGAGGTACGAGTGATCAAAACAGCTCAAAATTTCCACTGGATAACTGTAAAATGAAATGGAGAGTGCACAGCAAGTTGATTATAACAGCTGCCAGCTCAATGAGTTGGCTGCAAAGCACAACAGCTGGGACAAGGACTTCTCCAGCTGTCACAGACGCGTACAGATTTACACAGAGGGTTCCACTTGTAAATACTAGAAATATTAAATGTCATTTGTAAATGTCGTATAAGCAGCTACCGCATGAGAAATTATTTTAAGCTCACCCTGAGTAGAACCACTTCTTAGGGATTTTAGAATAAGTCAGACAAAATGAGGTTTGATGGGGAAAAAAAATATAGATTTATATAAATTATGGCAGCCAGGCTTCTGGACAGTCAAACCCTGGGGCTGTTGCAGAGTAATCTGTGTTCGAGTTTGACCTTATTCATTGAATATTTAGCACATTAATAGCAAATAGGTCCCAGTTCTCTAAAGGAGTATCGTCCTCAGTTGATCTGCAGCAGAAGCATCAGCCAGATGTTCCAGTTCATACGACCCCCTCAAGTGCAGTTAGCCAGCTGATAATCCTTTCTGAAAACAGGTCTAATTTATGTGCACACAGAGCAATGCTGAGTTTGTCAAGAGGCACAAAGTGTTTCTAAAGTTAACTCTGGATGGTAAAATGCTAAAGCTGGGTGAATAGCTGCAGTGCCATGCAGAAGATTGATGACCGTCGCAGGGTTAATTTCAGTGACTATAATCGAAATTACTTTGTTGACGACCCTTTTTTCAAGACGATAACGAGGCAATGACAAAAATTGCATGGCTCTTTGATGACAAATGTCATTATTATTGTTTTTAAAACTTAACCCTGATTTAAACTTTCCCACCACTTCATCATTAATGTCCTGTAACAAATTTCTTCAACCTTCACAGCGCAACTGAGGGCAAGAATAAGTTGAAGACAGATTTACTTTGTTTAGGAAAGAACAAATACCTGAAAGTAAAGCATTATAATGGCTTTTAAAGAACATAAGTGCAATTTTTTCTAGTAATAAAAAAAAAAAATAATGTATCCTTTTCCTTACAAAAATACTAACCAGTAACTTAATGGTTCTTGACATTATGAGTGACCGGTGTTTAAAAACGTAATCCCACTGTAACCAACCTTTACAACAGAAAGCGATGTGGAGCATTATTACCGAATTCTGGGCCATAATTGGGCTCCAATGACTATTATTCAACACTTAGACCTGATTTTTATGTCTATCCATCCATTTTCTTTACACCCTTGTCCCTTAGTGGGGTCAGGAGGGGTGCTGGTGCCCATCTCCAGCTAACGTTCCAGGTGAGAGGCGGGGTTCACCCTGGACATCACAGGGCAACACAGAGACAAACAGGACAAACAACCATACACACTCACACCTAGGGAGAATTTGGAGAGGCCAATTAACCTGACAGTCATGTTTTTGGACTGTGGAAGGAAACCGGAGTACCCAGAGAAAACCCACGCATGCACAGGGAGAACATGCAAACTCCATGCAGAAAGACCGGGGCCGGGAATCGAACCCAGAACCTTCTTGCTGCAAGGCAACAGCTCTACCACTGTGCCACTGTGTAGCCATTTTTTTTTTCTTTTTATTGTCATTTTCATATTTTTCTAAGTCTGCTTTAGGATATCCTCATGTGCTCTGATTCAAAGTAGCCAGTAATCAAAGGTTGTTAAGCTTGTTCAACTAAAAATATGTGCCTGGTGCAACATAAAGGAACACATCAACAGCCCATTCAGCACACATTCATGTATGAATAGTATATGAATATTATATATTATACACACACTTAGTTTCTTTTTAATCACAATTAATGGGAAGTGCCAGTCAAGGCATATTTGCAAACGATTTGCAATATAAGTAGGAACTCATTCTGATGCATACTGTTTGTATGTGACAAACGCAAATATTAAGCACTACAACGTTCTGCTGCCTCTGCATTTGCTTTAGGACTCGGAAGAAAACCAGCAAGATAGAAACAAACAATGTAAAAGACATACTGAATGAAGCATTTTTAGATCAGACAAATTTTGTGGAACCTTCTGATGTGCAGGAGGTGCTGACTGTGCAGGCTTTGTAAAGGGGAACCAAATTGAAAATTGTATTAGTAAAAATTAAAAAAAAAAAAGCATAATACAAATACTCTTTCTAGAAAGCCAGAAAATGTGTCCCAAGTGAGACACTTGATAAAGCATTAATTGGTTAAAAATGAAGAATGGCTTTTGATTTCCTGAGAGAATTATGTTCATTTGTTATAAACTCTCAGAGCACTTACAGAGTTCCCTTCCTTTCAGAAACTGAGAGAAATACATTTTTGAACACGACCAAGTTTCCCAGAAAGACTAATTGTTACATAAGGGAATTGTTACCAGCTAAGCACTGAATGCAATGACCATGCTGTCAATATTATAACAACCAGTAGCAAGCCAGAAAGTACAGACAATTAAAATGCCCCACAAAGCCTTTCAAGCCATGTAATAGTACAGATTATAATCAGCACACAGATGGAAACAATAATAATGAACGATTTTTGGCATTTTTATTTTTTTATTTTTTTTTGGTTCACAACATTCTCTTTTTCCAAGCATGGATTCTCGCTGAGTTTTATAAACTACCTTCTACGTTCCCAAGAGCTTCTTACTTGCAACCGATTGTGCTCTAAGCTGCAATTATGTATCCGACTATCATATCGACTATCAGACTCGCAGTGTGTCAGGAGGAACATTTCAGCCCAGCACAGTCTGTTTCAAAACACAATTTTTTGAACTGCTAAGGTGGTTGGATGTCTTACCACTGATAAATCTAATGATTTTAATGGAAACTGGTAGCCATAAATGAGTCCAGACATTTCTCCATGCATTGTTTACAATGCTATTTGTAAAGAATATAAATCTAAGATGCCTTAAGAAATACAAAAGCCATAAATAAACTGAAAATTCATAAAATATATATATATATTTCCCTGTAATCAGTTAAGTATTTAAAGTTTGAACGCTAATACCCGTAAGGTCTTAGTGCTGCCAATCATGTTTTTTTTTGTTTGTTTTTTTTGTATGCAGTGCTCGATGGTAAAGAAACAACTTATTATACAAAAACTGGTAATTTATAAACTATAGCGTAGAAGAGAGCAATTGGGAGAGTGTGAGCAGTGTGTACACACGCATGACTGACAGTGTTAAGACCCTGATGGTACTGATTGGTTGTTTCTGATCAGGCAGTGTATTAGTTCTAACAAAAAGGTAAACAAAAAAATGATTATTTTTTTTAATAAAGTTAAATACTGCAGCTCCAAATATATGAACTAATTAAAAGAAGAATGCAGAGTTTTTAACAAAGCATGGACTATTTCTCTGCTGACGTCGAACGTAAAGTTGTGTGCTTAGTGTGTGGAGAACACAGTAGTGCTTAAACTGAAACTCACCCCTAAATAGAAAAAACATTTTGCTCAAATTTTTTCAAATTTTTTCCAGGGTTGGGGTTTGGATTTCAGAGGAGGGGGGCCTGGTTTCTCTTTAAGGATCACAATTTGACCTGGCATTACGAAATGAAATATGAGAGATGAGCATTATAGAAAGCAAAGGAGATCCTTTGCTGATGGCGCGATTCTCAGTGTTTTGTTGAAACTTCTGGACAATTTATCGTACAGCAAAATTTGTTGTTGTGACCGGCCTAGTTGGAAGTTCAACATATAGCCACTAATCCATTAAGTGTTCTTGGTAGGGCTGAGGTGGAGTACACCTACACAGGTCACCAGTCTATCACATGACAACACAGGGGGGAACAGAACAATTCACCATGCGCGCACACATTCATACCCAACAGATTTTTAGAGAGAACACTCAATCATGCATCTTTTTTGTTTCAACTAAACAGTGCCAACAGATGTGTCGTTAGTATTGTTGTGAGTCATGCTTCCCAGATTTGCACACCCAATTTTGAAACTTGAAAAATTCTAAAGTTTTGACTTACCACAGAGTCAAATGAATAAGATAAAGCCTGAAAAAGCTTACACCGGATGTGATTTTCTTTTCTACTACAGCCATTGTTTTTAGTGAGAGTTTAAATTAATAAATTTCACAATTTGGGAGCGGAATTTTTTTTTTTTTTTTTAATTCCATAAAATGTATGTTTTCTTCTGAACTATATGCAATTCTTCTACAAATTCTGGCACTTTGATTTGAGGTTCAGTCTCATAGAAACTGTAGTTCACACTTGTAAAATCTGAACTTTCTCTATGAACATGAACGTGATACATAAGCTTACCCGACATGAGAGAATAATTAAATCTAGTGTGTAATTAGTTGTGATCAACCTTCAAACTGAGAGGTTAATCCATTTCTTTCAGCAGCTGTTCCCTCCAACAGCAAATTAAAAAACACTAGCAAATTCCACTACATGAATCTATGGCTTCATACGTGACGATTGTTGTCTTTCTTCAGGTCATCCATTATGTCTGGATCCGTCTTGAGAAAAGAAGGTATTTCTTAAGGTTCCATCCTGTTGTTGATATTCTGAGTGAATTTTTAGTATTTTCTGATAAAGGTGGCTGGGTCAGCAACAGCGGTCTGGGATTTTGTATCATGCATTGAGAAAGTCTAGCAGAGCTTCTGGTCAGCAGGTGAAAATTTAGCTCGATTTCCAATGGCTTACTTTTTGTTATAAAGTAAAGCAAAATAGAAAGGTCACATTAAAGCCATATTTATTTATTTATTTACCATATTTGTTCGTGTATTATAGAATTTTGTTATGTTATGTTTTTGGATTTTTACTGAAGGGAAAAACTACTTTTAAGTGGTGAGTATGTTGTTTGTGGTGGACAAAAACATTCGATAGGAGAAAGCCGTTTACTACTTTTTCAACTAAAGGCAGCCCATGTTGCTACACTTACAAAGCACATACAATGTTTGTGTTCCTTCATGTTGTAAAGCCTGCAGAATCAAGAAGTGGTCTAAACAAAACTTGACAGACGGTAATTATGTTTGTCAGGACTTTGGAAATTTTTATTGGTGGCTCTCTTCACTACGTCCTGTGTAGCACATGGCAAAGCCAATGACCATCTGTGTCCAATACACTCTGATTCAATTAACTTACAGGCCTCTATGCCTCCCGTAGACTTTTAAATGTATACACAGCCAAGAAAAATGTAAGCCAATGAATGAATGCAAATAAATAAATGTTAAAAATACAAAGTGATAGATGATTGCACTCTAGAAATCTGAATCTCTATTTTTGTACGCGACAAGCCCGTCATTTAAATCCTAGCGTGTGCACAAACAAATCCAGCAACACACATCCTGCCATGTAAGTTAAGAGAATGGATCACAGAGTGAAGAAAACAGATGGAAAATAAATGAAATATGGCCAAAGAGAGACAAATTACAGAAAAATGAAAGAACTGAGTAATGTGAACATGAAGAGAAACCAAGTGGTGAAAAATGAGTCAGTCAGAGTGATCAGAGTAAATGGAGTGAGAAGCAGACAGAGTTAAAGCGAGGGATCCATCCATCATGCGCTCCTGCCTCCGTCAGACACAAGTAATAGATGGGGAGATATAGAGGAGAGAGCTCACACTCCTCTTCTATCTGCCTCCAGTCGCTATCTGAGTTTGCTTGTCAGGTCTGCTCCATTACCACAGACCCAGACAATTACTGAGAGGAGGGAGTGGGTGGGTGGGGGGAGAATACAGTTAAAGACAAATACGTGGACCCGGGCAAAAAAGATTGATAAACAGTGAAAAATGAATGCAGTTTTTTTTTTTTTTTTCACACTTTGTATCTGGTTACAAACAAGAGCTACTGGAATGTTGTTGGCACTTTACATAAATGCATCATGCTATTTAAAGTGTAACAACCCCCCCCCCTGACACCTGTGAAAGCATAACCTCACTCCTGACCAGTCTGGAAAATGATTCCAGCAAAGTAGGCGGAGCCAAAACACACAGAGGAGCCATGTGTGTGGATGAGTGGAGTGGGTAAGCAGGCCTGTGGTCAGGACCAAGGAAGCTAACTTAGAAGCTTTGTGGCTACATTTAGTCAATTTATGTGCACACATACATATATCAATGTATGAAATTTATGTGACTGAAATGAAATGATTTTTTTGAAGTTTTTTTGGGTTATTTCGTGTGAATTGAAATGCATTGAATACATTTCCTTGACTTATAAAGTTGTCTCTTTATTTACATTGTGCTTCACCTGAATTCCTTGGATGCAAAAATCTTCTCTTGAAGATTACCATTGTGCAACAACATATTTGTGTTGAGTGTTTAAGAAAGGTCATGATTAACTTATGCAGTTAAGACACATAATAAACATTAATGAACACAAATGGCAAAACTGGTAGTGTGGTGTATTAAAAAAAAAAAGCATTTTGAATGGGAATAATTAGGAAAAAATAAAACAATAAAGGCAGAGATTGTACCTTTACTGTACTTTTGTTTAAAAAGCTGACGACTGAAAGAAGAAAAATATAAATTCAAGAAAAATTTACAATTCACAACACATTACAGAGCCTGACCAAATTTTACGTCATTTGTAACAACGCAGCGAAAGTTATTCAAAACTAAAATGAGCATATCACAAACCTAAAAAAACCTAAAATAAGCTGATGTTTTTAACAGTCTATATTTAGCTATTTATGCTTCATTTCAAACCTTGTTGTATCAGACTGTGTGGTCCAGGGTCGCCAAGTCCAGTCCTCCAGAGCTACCATCCACCAATTGTTAGATGCATCCTTTCTCTGGCACACCTGAATCAAATTGCTCATTAACAGGTCTCTACAGATCTAAATTAATCCTGGTGAGGGAATTCAGCTGTACGACTTACAAGTGTAGGAGCAGAGATCCATCTAAAAGTGGCAGGATGGCAGCTCTTGAGGATTGGACTTTGGCACCCCTGCTGCAGACCATTTCTCAAATGGCAAGTGATAAATGGTCTGTACTTGTACAACGCTTTATCACGTCCAGAGGACCCCAAAGTATTTTATGCTGCATTCAGTCATTCCCCCATTAATGCACACATCCACACACTGGTGAACATAAGCTACAATGTAGCCACCACTGCCCTGGGGCAGTCTGACAGAAGCAAGGCTGCCACCGGGCCCTCTGACCACCACCAACAGGCAGGGTGGGTAGAGCACATTAACCAAATGGTAGAAACAGGTGGAGCAGGCACTCAAATCAATAACCCACAGGTTTCAGGACAAACTATTACTATGGTTGCCCCTTTTTGAAAAACTTTTCCCAAGTCTATGATGCTTAGTGTGACTATAAAGTTTTTATTGTTTGGATTGTGTTTATTTTAAAATTCACTCTAAAATAGATTCTCCATCTTCTCAACAGTAGTATGTTCAATTGCTTCTTCTAAATGATCTGAACTGAAATCACTCTATTTGTATTTAACTAACAGATTCACACTACAAGAATCTGAGAAATGCCTTTCAGACATCTTTGTAATGCAGATGAAAAGATCAAACTACCTCTGACCAAGAGCAAGGTTTGGTTTTCTCCAAGGTAAAACCTGCTATTCTGCTTTCTGGTTCATTCAGGATAAGAGTCAAATTTACTTATCTAAACTTTGCTTTAATTAAAATTTCAGATGCGTTGCAGGTCGACAACTAGAGGTAGTCATATTAAATAAAACACCATCAAATCAAGGGATTACAAGAGTACCTCCATTTCTGCATTTTATATGATGACTCAAACCCTTAACTCAGAACAAAACACATCAATGCAGTGTTTAAAAAAAATCCCTCATGTCTTTTGGCTTTCCATATCCTATTGTGTTTACTAATTTGGAGAATTATTATATCATCAACATAGCACAACAAAATCAAATACCTTACTACAAGAAAAGATGATAAAGATTAATTTCAATGATGTTTTGCATCTGTGTATCTGTGTAGACTGGAGCGGCATTTACCATGTTGTTAGGCCTCTTTAATATTCCTGATAAGGATTTAGGCCTGTAAGTAATCACAGTGTAAAGCTCAACTCAAAGTGTTCTGTAACAGGAACAGACTAACAGCACTGGGAATAAAGAAAACCCAACAGCGCAGAGTGATGCCTTCTCTGTTTCCTGTGAGTGTCCTTCATTGTGCTGCAAAGTTATCAGTTACGAATCTGTTTTCACTGCATGAGGAAATGGATGGCTGGAGTGGGAGTTGGAGGAAAGTGTCAAATGTGTGAGTATCACACACTCTATGCATGGGACTTGGCAGCCCTGAAGCATAAGTTACTGTATTCCCACATGTTTATTTAAAGAGGCTGCAAGAAGAGGCATCCTTCATCTGACACCATCCATCTGTTTTGGTATACACTAAGTCAGCCACAGAACTTTTAACAAGTGGCATTTGGAAAACGTCTGTACGGACAAATCGAGAATCTTGGAGTAGCAGAAAACCTTGGTTGGACAGCAGCAGAGGTCTGACGTAAATTGTCGAGGCTGACGTGATCTGCTAGCACTAACCTTAATCCAACATCTGTTGGTAAAATGACACCTTCAGATGGTCTGGACAGAAATATTTTCGCAACTAAATATTGGGTAAAACAGAGGTGTCCACAAAACCAGTCTTCTCAGTACAGATGCACATCTATGCACCATCCCTCTGCCGCAACTTAAGGATGTATTTGTCATCATCAAAACACTGCATTGATGCCATTTGTGTATGTCAAATACTTTCAGTGCATGACACTGTAAGCTCACTCAGTTAATCAAAAGCAAACAGCATACACATTTCCTTCAATGCAAATGCCATATTTCCAGTTTGAGTACAATATTTATTTATCGTTTCAGAGAAGATGGTGTACACAAAAAATTTGGTAAAACCATAATACTTCAATGTAAACACAACAACCAGAAACCCTATCTCCAGTGCCTTCTCTACAACTGCCTTTTCACACACAAAATAAATTGAATGTACTAATAGGTCACCACAAAATATGCAAATGTAATAGTTTAATCACTGTGTTTGATTCAAAGTCTTTGGTTCAGCAGAGTGTTAAAATGGACTCAGGCCAATGGTTCTCCCTTTCATGACTAATCAAATCAGCTCTTTCCATCCCCTTTCTGACCATTTTTGGTTTGTAGTTGTCTGCCTTTATGTTCCCAAGTATAAAAAAAGTAAAGGCAGCTGCTTGAGTATGCACTTTTCCTTCATTTGAAAGGGAAATTTAACTGAACAAAATCATTATGTTTATATATATTTTTTAACATTTATTTTACCAGGATAAAAATCCATTGAGATTAAAAAAACTCTTTTTCAAGGGAATCCTGAGGCAGCGATAAAGGCATGCATGCTTTCACTGCAAGATGGTAGGACATTCTCAAACAAAAACACACATACCACTTTTGATTTATCAACATTCTTGCTCTAATACAAAATATAAATATAAAATTGCATTACATTATTAAAGTGTTTTTATACACTCACTTCATTCAATAGGCTACGAATTTGTCTTTAGTAGAGAAGAACATTTAAAAAAAAATAACAAGGTCAGTTCAAGAGCACAAGTCAAATTCAATGTTGGCTGATGCAAAACACTGATTTGTCAGATTTTTTAAATTAATTACACGCTATATAAACAACTTTGACAATCTTCCCACATTCATACTAAATGTATTTTAAAAACTTGGAGCTAGCATTACATTGTCATTAATTTTGTCATGCAAGATTCTTTTGCAATAATTTTCTCAGCCATTCTGTATACTTTGCAGAGTCAAAGGGGACCCACTGACCACCGCTAGGTGTCTGATAGAGGCCGCTCCATCGGGCACCTGCCAGCGGTCAGTGGGTAAAATGTGAGGTACATCCTGCACAGGTTTTCAATCCATCACAAAACAACACAGGGACTCATGAAAAAAAACTATGCATGCACACACTCTGTTCTAAAGGCACAGTACAACAGCTAAGTTAACCCTCGAGAAGCCATGTGACAGGTGTCATTTAGACCCCCTTAGTTTTATACTTGCAGTGACCCCACGTGTGTTTTTAGGAGTTTTTGTGTGTATGTGTGTGTGGTTTCGGAAACACACGGTCTGATGAGACAACTCAACTTCCCTGCTGTCCGACCGTGACATTTGCCGCGCTCCTCCTGAGTGTCACTCTAAGATCACAGGAAGGTTAATCTAGATGTATGTTTTTCGACTGTATATAAGAGTTGTAGAGATATGCCGCTGTGGTATGCTGTGTTTTAATAAGTCAGCCATCTGTAAGGAAATTTTGTGAGCCTTAAGGCTTCCCTCTTCTGACAAAACTTGTAGAGATATTG
Source organism: Poecilia formosa (assembly GCF_000485575.1). Classification (NCBI taxonomy): domain Eukaryota; kingdom Metazoa; phylum Chordata; class Actinopteri; order Cyprinodontiformes; family Poeciliidae; genus Poecilia; species Poecilia formosa. The sequence continues at coordinate 912,474 of NW_006800083.1, forward strand.
ATTTTATATTCCTACAGGGTATGGGATCTGCTCACACTGCCAAATGTGCAAATACCAGTTGCACTTAATTAATTACCATAGTACAACTGTTTGATTGGCCAACATTCTGGTTTTGAGGCAGTCAACAATGGTTTTAAGGTGATCTGCTGTTGAAACACCTCTGATGATGAGCTGAATAATCTGAATCCAATTAAGTCTGAACTCTTCATGCGCCATCGGGGCAATCTCAGTCTAGGGGCCTTCATGGTTTGGCTTATGAGCATAAATGAACTATGCAGAGAATGTTATGCAGAGTGCAATAATAGGGTGTGAAGGTTAATCATCTGTTTTATTTGACTCATAAAGCCATAATACAGGTGGAAAATATGTGAAATCAAAATGATATAAATGGATGATGTAACTAGTTGAGAAAATGTTGGTACACAAGTTCCAGACGCTACAAGATGGTGTGGTTTTGGCAAAGCAACTGATATGTCTTTCTGTCTGCTCAACACAGCACCCTTCTAATACCGGGGTGCTTGGCATTCAGCACACCACTCGCTGTCTTTCTCCCAGCTTCCCCCCAGCCCCCCTTCTCTTCACCTCTCACTCTTTTTCAGCAGCATCTCTTACACGTTCTCCCTCGGTGCCGAGGCACTGCACCACTGAACCAGCATCTGCTCACATGTACAAACTGGGTTGATGTTAAAATGCCATACTGAAGAAGATATCACGCTTCTGTTGAAACCATCGCCAATACATTCTTTTGACATTTAAACCAAAAATCAGGCAAACTGTTTGATTACAAAATGGCTACATTTTTCTCTTTATCCGCGTCATTTCCACTGACTTTCTCCAAAAAAAAAAAAAAACTGCGTTTTTGTTCTCCATTGCCATATTTCTCATCACAACTGTTTCTTTAAGCACATCTTTGTCTCATTCACCTAAACCAGGGTTTCTCGATCTGATCCTCAGGGACCACAGCCCTGCATATTTTAAATGCGCCTCTTTTCCATAACACCTGATTTAAATGATTTCATGACCTCCTCTGTGTGCCATCAAGTTCTGCAGAAGCCTGCTAATCACCTACTTATTAAAATCAGGTTTGTGGCAGAAGAGGAACACCAAAAACTTGCTGGAGAGTGGTCCCTGAGGACCAGAGTCGACAAACACTGACTTAAACACAGGATTTGCTTGTATTTTAGCTGTAATTCTTGTGACAAAGTGTTTCGATGTGTTTACCATTAGTCCCTTATTCTTATTTCTGATTCATTTACTCGTTCTGCAGTTGGTCATAATGTTTAAATTTAAACATTACTTTGCAACTTTACTTCACTCACTATCACAGGTTTGTTTGTGGTAGCATTATGTTGCAGTTTCCATTTATGTATGTGTTTTGGTTAAAGCTAACACGGTAACACTTTATTTGAAGGGGTGTGCATAAGACTGACATGACACTGTCAAAAACATGACACAACACCTGTCATGAACATAAAGAAGTCTTTATGAATGCTTATGACAGTTGTCATGAAGTGTCATTCGGTAAATAATGACACTTTTAATGCAAAGTTGCTCTAAACATTGCATTGAAAGTACATTAAAAATGCCAACTTTGCATTAAATTATCATAATTTACAAAATCATGCAAAGTTGGCACCTGTTGTTTGGTTTGAAACGTTTCATTGTGGTTTAGTCCAAACAAGTGCAGGTGTTTGGCCAATCGCCTGTAAGAACAGTGAGTTCTCAGATGCTCAGGATGCAAGTCAAAGCCAAAAAATTTAATAAAATCCATCAGCGGAAGCTGGAAATGATGCCGGCTACTGTTTTTTGTACACCTTTTTGACCCTTTGACCATACTACTTTACAATTCTAATTCTCCAAAAGCCCCCCTTGTGATTTTTTACAGTTTAAGTATAACCTCAAACTACAATGTTTTTTTTTTTTTTTTATTGAAATGTTAAGTGTTTAATACATTTGGTCTACAGTTCTGGCCTGGTAGGGAACTAGTAAATTTCAACTTATTTCTATGAATAATCATCTGAAAACTGTGACATGCATATGTATTTAGTTGGCCTATGACCATTTTGTATAAACATCTAATGCAGTAATTTTGGCTTAAAGTATTTTGGGGTGTGTTCCTAACAGCTTTGCACATCCAGAGACTTGGGCTAAAGCCAATTTTCATTTGCAAAATAACTCCAGTTCAGCCTGATTAGACGGGAAGCATCTGGCAAGAGCAATTGCCAACACTTTTCAACAGGTCGTACCACCCATTATGTTTTTCAGGTGGGGCAAAAAGTTAAATTTTTCTCTCATCTAAACAGAGCAAATTTTTCCACACACTGGATGTTTGTGTGCCTTAAAAGACTTCTGGCAAAATGTCAAAATGGCTTTATTTTAACATGACACTTTTCTCCATATCAATAATGGTGTTTCTATCAACAGGTTCAATAATCTGAGTTATGGAGCTTTGCAGTTCCTTCAGTCACCATGGATCTCATGAATGCATCTCTGATTACTGCTCACTTTGCCTATGCAGAAGGCTTGCAGTTATGCAATGAACAGGATTTCAGGTAATCCTAAATGAACAGGATTACCTGAAACTTCTCGCCAACTTTATTTACAACCTGCTGGTTTTTCAGTCTTCCTTATTCCATTTGCTCATTAATCTGCTCTGATAAACTTCTGACTTTTAAGGGAATTTGGTTGCAGTTTTTATTAAGAGAAATTGGGCTGGCTACAAATGAATATGAGAACATGAGAAAAAGTTAAAAGTAATATGAATACTTTTGCAAGGCACTGCATAGTAATTTAATTCATTGTATATACACCATAGAAATTGTCATTTTCAGAACTATGAATTTCTCACTAACCTCCCAATAGTGGTGAAACAAAAATCGGTCTCTTTTCCCTCAAAAAGAAAAATTGAGCTTCTCTGTGTGGGTTCACTTTCTCCTTCACTCTGTCTGTCTCACAGAGCCACATCAATCAATTAGACTTTTCCCTCCTTGAGAATTTAAACTTTAGTATCATTATTCAATTTAATATTGACAGAATGATAAGTATTTTACAATATGCCAAAAATAGATGTCTATATCGTATAAAAGTTGGCGCAGACTGCTTTTAGATCGTTTGTCTGTGCCTCTTTAAAAACCACAATCTAAAGACTGAGCCATGCTGAACCTGTGCCTGATATTCTGACTCTGGTGATATATATTATTTCACGCTTCTGACTGCAGGCAAAACAATTCTATTTGTGTAGTGTATTACACATAGCAATTGAAATAGCTTGAAATGAAGGTTAAGGGAAGACAGAAATGTATTTAAACAATTATACTCTGAGAATAGTTTATGAGAAATGTAGCCTTGATTTCAACTTTGCACAGTGAAAATACAGAAACGCGGAAAAAGGAAGCAACAGCATAAACACACAACGCATCTTTCTGAGATAAAACCCCGAGGTGTTTGTAATAGTTCCCCTTTAAAGCTAAATTTAAAATGCATAAAGAAAGAAGTAAACAGATTCCGCTACACACTTAAAGACTTACACAGTAGGCTGCAGAGAATAAAATTAATCATTTTAAAGGTTCAAATGCAGGAAAGTATAAAATTATGTTCACATTTATATAAAAAATGCAAACGAGGCACCCACAAAAACATCACCTCCTCCAATTAAGTTTTTCTTTTTCAGAAATTTTAGAGTTGTACTATATTAAAATTTAAATATAGCCGTTGTATAATTATGCACCTGATTATGCAAGTCATTTTAGCATGAAAAAATCAAAAGTTCAGTTAATTTACTGGTCTCACATTTTGATTGCGTACATTATTACAACTCTAGAAAAAAAAAAAAAGTCTTATCAGTAGCTAAAGATACAGCCACCCAATCAGGAATTGTATCAATTAAAACATTATGTATGTATCTGTTTTACATGTGTGTTGAGGATCTTAATTGGACAAAAGATGCTGAATTATCAATTCACAACCTAAATGTCAAAACTCAACAACATTTATCTGCAAAACAAATAGTAAGTAGCTCCACCTTCAGTATAACAATATATTATACACCGATATAGTAGAGTTAATGAGCATTTCTGATAAGCTAAAAGACAAAACTAGGCTTACTAATGATGGCAACACATCTTGGCTATTCAACTTGAAGGACAATGAATGTGATTGTTCTGACTTGGAAATTTAGAAGACATAAATGAGACAGATTTTCCTTTTTCCACAATTTTATTGATTTATTTTGTTCATAAGTTCATAATGTACTCTTAGATTTATGGGGGCTAATGCAGTTTATTTTGAATGAATAATTTGTAAATATTTTTAAATATTAACAAATATTTTAAAAAATATTTGTAAATATTTTTTTAAATATTTCTATCATCAACAAATACTTGAGTTGTTGATCGTGGTCTGAGTGCAACGCTCAGGAGAGGCATGGCAAATGTCACGGCCGGACAGCAGGGAAGCAGGGGGGTTGTCCCGTCACAAGATCAGTTTCCAAAACCACACAAAAATAATCTCTTAAAGTCCCACACGGGGTCAGTGTGACCCCTCCAGACCACACACAAGGTAAAAAAAAAAAAAACTTGTTGCGTCTACATGAGGGTTAAAAATTCACATTTTGGCCAATAAAAAAAAATATTTGACTCCACAGGTTATTTTATTTGCAAAATTATTAACTACTTTAGAAAATGAGACTTCTTTTTTTTCTAACATGTAACACACTCCTGTCACTCAAGCAAGTCCCTCCTCCTCCCTGTTTAATACATTGGAATCACGATAAAGTACTTCACATTGTCAAATGTTGCACCAGCAGGAGGGCAGAAAGGCTTTGACTCTTAAATGTCACGCGATATCTACCCTACAATCTCCAAACTATGCTGCTCTATGTTTTACAGGACAAAAAAAAAAAAAAAAACTTAGCAGCTCCAACAAAGAAAAGTGTAAATAAAACTGAACTCCTCAGAAATTACAAGGTTTGACAGCAGTTGTGACTGGTTGCTCTTATCCCTTGCGTAGATTTTCAGACATCTTCAGACTAAACCCTCAATAAGCCAGAGGGATAGTAAAGCATCACCTCTGCAGCCTGTTTAAACTGGAAATCAAGGTCAAATGACGGCCTAAACCCACATAAACTCCATCCCCTCTGTGCACCAGGCTCCATTTTGCTGGATTATGTTTGATTGTGTATTTGAGCCAGCCAATCCAGTGTATCCTTAAATGCAAATGAGAAATCAAGTCCACAATAAAGAAGCTGTGATCAGCAGCTAGTGTTTTTTTTTTTAACACTGTCACCATTGGAACTAGTGATCCCTCTTTTATAAAAAACTGACATGTCAAGTTTGAACTCCTATAAAAGAGGAGCTGTTCTAAAATGAGGTTCCTCACTTGTCTACATCAAAGTTGTTCAGCTACATATATGAACTCAAAACTGGGCCAACAGAGCATGCACTTCACCATCCATCAAGGCAGCTGGAAGGGTGGCCAAGGGTTCTTGTGGGCTCCCAGCAGACATTAATGGGATAAAATAAAACTAGAAGGGCACTTAGAGATTACATCCTCCACTAAGGCCAGTGCCCCAGTTTTCAGTTTTATAGAGAGTGATCTGGATCCAATTAAATATACTGGATTCTTATTTCACCCATGTTGCAAATCTCCTCTAAGTTTAATCAAATACAGCGAGCAGTTTTTTTTTTTGTTTGTTTTTTTGTTTTATTTTCTTCTGTGATCTCACTGACAGACAAAACACAGTTGTGTTACAGGCCTGGATTCAGCTTTAAGAGTCATGTGACTGACATTGCACATCTTCAAGCCAAAAGTAAGTTTTGCAAGTGCAAAACAAAGTTTTAACCTGATTTCCATACAAAGTGTACTCACAGTTGAGGAATTGGCAGGAAACAGAATATAGCACCTGCAGCAGCTTCCTGCTGGCTCATGCTTTCACATGCTTGCAGGTTAATCACCAGCCGTAGCCTCAAGGATGTCTTCATTTATCAAAATATAATTACAAAAAATCTTGTAAACATATCACAAAAAAAACAAACAGCAACAATCACACAACTTGTCAACAGAATGAGTTCTTAAATTACTAACATATTCAGAAAAAAAAATGTTTTAATTGATCTAATAACTCATTTAAATGTATAAAACCAAGCATTTAAGCATCCATAACCAATGGGGAATTAAAAAAAAGCCATATTTATCATATCAAAGACCTCTAATGCATTCTTCAAATGGTATTCTAAATACATTTTGGAGTATTAATTTTGCATCAAGTTGTTTTCTTCTTCGTGAGAATACTTTAACTTTCAGGCTCTGACCTACAAAATAACAATAATAGTGTAGGAGCAGACACAAAATGTCATAACAGTTGGACTTATGAAGAAATTGATTTTTAAGGCTAAATGTGATCCTAAACCTTTGATCAGCTGATAAACAGTCAGTTTGAGTCAAAGTTCAGTTTTAACTTTGCCTTGATTCAGTTTCTTTTTTTTTTTTTTGAAATGTTGAAAAAACCTTCACAACCTACCATGATCCACCACCATAAAATTTGAGTGTTAATAATTTCTTCCTCGGTTTTAAGATTTCTTCTGATGCTATCAGGAAGAATGTAAATATTTGTTTAACAAACATCTCCAGATGCCACCAGTGGTGTTTTCTGATGCCCAGTGTGATTCCAAGCCCAATTTTGGGAAACTTTGCTTTAGGAAAGGGATCTCACACTGCAGGCCGCAAGAGCCGGTGTCCTGCAACGTTTAGATGTGTCTCTGCTTCAGCACACCTGGCTCCATCATTAGGCCGTTCGCTGAGCTCGACTCCATGATAGTGACACAGTTCCACCATTTAATTTAAGCGTGTAGGCCAAGGGACACATTGAAAAGTTGCAGAACTCTCGTCCTTGACAAATGCTGTCTGGGAGTACCGCTCTAAGCTAATCAGGTGAATCCTAAACACGATCTGTAAATAATATCTGTGACATGCACTTGTTTTAGGCCAAGTGGATGGAAACTACGCAGTTAGACATATTTATCATAGCACTTCTTCAGAGTTGTATCGTTATTAGTTGAATATGGTGTCAGATTGGGAAAATGTATCGTTATGCCTCATTCTGATTATCTATTTGTCTGACACCCTTATAAAGAATATTTTCTGGTTCACCCACACAGCATCACGTAAAAAGATAAATCTATCACTTCTACTCTTTAAGTTAATAACACGTTGTTTTCATGTTTCCAAAAATGGACAAATAGTCCTGGAGTTTCTTTCTACTTAGGCATCAAGTTTTATTGAATGTGTGCAAGAACACAACTGTTATAACAAGGGAAATAAGTTGGGTAGGCTGTATAAACACACCCATTTTGTGTACTTGAGTACACTCAAGCTTTTAAAGATATATATATAGAAAGAGGTAAATTACAATTTCTAATCTAAGCTGGGAATGGTGCTCAGTTTCTAAACAAGAAGCAGCACGCCTCAAACATTGAATATAATTGTTGAACAAATTGTAAAATGAAAACAATAGCCGTAATTAATGAAAAAGTAAATGGCCCATGATGTTGCAGAACAGACGGTCTGCTTCACTCCAACGCCACTTGGCCAGCTGCAAGTGGAATATTCTATTTACCACAAAGTAACCAGATAGATATTGATCACCTCAACAAGCGAAGGTATTTCTTATATACGGCATCGTTTCTTGAAAGCACCTATAATGCAGTTTTAGTGCTTAGATTTTACATCAAACAGCTCCCCTACAAGCCACTGTACTTCAGTAAGCACAGAAACAATTAGGTAAATAAAATCCATCCATCTATTCATCCATCTATTGTCTATACATGGGGTCTTCAAATCCAGGCCTCCGAGGCCAGTGTCTTGTAACTTTTAGATGCGTCTCTGATTCAACACACCTGAATCAAGTAATGAGGTCATTAGCAGGACACCTGATAACTTCATTGCGTAATGAGGAGGTAATTACGCCATTTGATTCAGGTGGGTTGGATAAGGCACACATCTAAATGCCCTCAAGGCCTGGATTTGAAGGTCCATACCCCTATTCTTCCAGGAAACTGGGAAGATGGAGGACTGTTACAGGGCGGCTAAGTCCAGCAGTTACTGAACGGGAAACTCAGAAAAACTACATGCACAAACTCATACGTAAGGGCAATTGAGAGAAATGAATTCACCCAACAGGCATGCTTTAGTGTGTGCCACGGAGCTACAGCACCCAAAGAGAATGCTCTCATGCATAGAGAGAAATATATAAACAAAGTAAATTAACTTTGCTTTTCTTAGTTTCCTATTTTGAGGTATTGATCATTTAAAAGGTTTGCTTTCATCTATAGAGATAAAGCTATTTTTTTGAGAAATGGCTTTTGTCTTAAAACAACATTAAAAAAGTCTAATAGTGGTTACTAAGCTCTTTGTATCTAGTTGTCCTGTGCAGAATATCTGGCTTCAGCTTAACATTAAACAATCAAGTGTTCCTATTTAACCGCTAATGCAGAAGAAATTAAAAAGACAGATACGATACACAACAGTTATTTTATTACCTAGCTGTGAGTGTGTCTTCTTGTTTCCATGGCAGTGGAAAAGTATTCTGTTCATGAACTGTATGTATTGCTATTTCTGAGGGGGACATGGAAATGCATTAATGGCACATTTACCAAGAAAAGACAGGTAAATCGCCAGAACACGAGCGGAAAACAAGTATGTTGTTTGCTGACTATAGCACATGTGTCAGGTTCACAGATAATTTAATGAATCAAGGTCATTAAAAATAACAGTAAACAAGGACTGTGCTAACTTGAAACCTAATTATATAAAAGCATGATAAGCATAAGTCTTTTTTTTCATAGCTTAGCACATAGCCAATCTCTCGAGGGACTGTAAACTTGCTTGAGCCATCAGATTTAGTTTACATTAGCAAGGATTTCATTAGATACGCAATCAAAAAATTATGAATACCATGTTTTTTTTTTAAGAAAAAAAGTGAAGCATGGCCTTGAAAATGTTTTTCTACATATAAAAGTCTGAACGTGTGGCATGCATTTGTATTCAGCTCTCCAGAGTCCATATTTTGTTGAAACATCTTTTGCTGTAACCTGGTAAAATCCAGCCCCATTCGTTTCATGTCTTTGCTTTGCACACAGCGTCTGGAGAACCTCAACTATTGAGAAACAATGACATGCTGGCGGCATGGACTCTGTTGAAGTTTCACATTTAACCCAATCGCTAACGTTTGACCATGATGTATGTAATGTTTCAGTTCAATGAAGTTTACTGGAAATTGCCTGTGCGGTAAACAACCCCCTAGGCGAGTAGGAACACAATATCTTTGCCAGCAACAAAATGTCTTGTACGGTCCTCTTACTCAACTGTAATTGCTCAATATTTGAAAGTGCGGCTAGCAAGCATGCCATTGGTTTCGTTCACGTCGTCCGCTAGCGTTGAAAACTACAAACCTGTATAGGCAGACTACAATTCAAAAACAGCGCAGAAAGTCAGTGTCAAAAGCCCGATTGAAATTCAGCTGGAGAAACCGAACTAAATCTGACAAATCCGACGGAGCACTGAAATGAGGTGAGAATCGAGTGGCAAAGCAATGGCCAAGGCTGCCTTTGCTGCAATTATAGGATGATATTTGAGGAGACTGCCTGCCAGATCTGCAAACTGACAGACTGATGTTGTTGCACATTTGTCCTTGTCTGGAGTTTGACTGGGATATTCCAAACAAGAATTGCATCTAAAACATTCCATGTAGTCGTGTAGGCTGCATTAAAGCTGTGCATGTCTGCAACTCCTCCAGAGTAACCATAGGGTGCTTCACTGATTGTTGCTGCCCTCGCCCATCTGTCAGTTTATGTAGATGATCATGAAATGACAGGTTTACAGTTATGCCATAACCTTTCCATTTTCAGATGATTGATTGAAAAGTATTCTGACAGAATAGCTTGGGGATACTTTCTCTATAAAGTGCTTTGGATTTCTTCACAATATCCATTATGAGTGTATTGTGTTCCTTTGTGATATGCTCTCTGAAACTTTTCACAGCTGTATTTATACTCAGTCATACGCAGGTGGACTACATTAACCAGATAGCTGGCTTTTGAAGGCCGTCGGTTGAATTTTATTTTATGGTGTCAGAGATAAGCCAGCTGAATACAAATAGCTTCCAGACATTTTATATTTCTTTTTCTTTTTAACATTTTTGAAAACCAGGTATCTTTTTTTATTCTTTTACTTCACTTGATTTGACAAAATGTGACAAAAAGTGAAAGAGTTCGATGCAAACCCCTGCATATGTGAGCAAAAGATAATTCTGTTCAGCTGCACTGCTGAAGCACAGCTGAGTCGCAGGTCTGCCGATCCTGGGACAGAAATTAGGAAACTCGCCGCCATATTTGTATCTGTGATTATATGTGTTTTTAAATGGGGCTACAAGCCAATGCAAAACCCAATCAAAATGCAAACGGGGCCGTGAGCAACGAGGAAAATGTACCAGATAAAGAGGAGCTGATGAGCTGACACAGCAACCCAAACTGTTACCTGCGTGCTGTTTCTGGGCTCCCTCTGTGTTCATGTCTCCATTGTGAAGCAAACAGACAGTGAACATGCACTGGCTTGTCCCAAATAGTGTATAACTATAGTACAGACTTTTTTCTTTTTCTTTTTTTTTTGGCACATGCTTTTAGAACTTATCCTCAGGGATTATTTCACAACACTGCAGCACCTCTTCTCTGTATGATTTTTCATTCATTATAGTCCCTTTCCTCACCAACCTCCCCCTCTCCAACTGTTCAACTCTGCCCTCCCAATCTATTTTATTCCATTACCTTCTGTTGTCCTCCCATATTTTCTCCACTTACCTTTTCAGAAGACCACCCTCTCTGCTGCTATTACACTGCCTCCCCCCCATCATCCAGCTCATCTCCTCTTCCTACACCCTCTCTGTATTCCATCTGAGCATCCCTCTCCACCCCCCACCCTACCCATCCTAACAACTCCCTTTTAGCCTCTCCAGTCTTACTACCCCCGACGCCCCCTCCCCTTGTGCTCAGTTCAACCTTTCTCACCCGGCCATCTGACAAAACTCTCACTCCTCTGTCTGTAGTTCTTATTTCGGCCGTTTCAGACCCCCTTTAACCACCATGACGCCCCTCTCGTTTCCTCGTGTCTTTAATCAAACGAGAGGATATCAAATTCTCCCCGAATCGTGTGGGAGAGAAAACACCAGCGCCATTATCTCCTTCATCTGCCTGCTCTTCCGTGGACTTAACTTCCAACATTAGAAGAAGAAATTGATTTATGACAAATTTCTGCCATGTAATAGAGCGATTTAAACCAAAAAGGGTGATGAGAGAAACCAACTGTACAGAAAATCAAATTAGAGCCTACCTGTGCGTCTCCTGGTGTAATCTCTCTTTGCTTGATAAGCCAGGTGAATACCCCTCCTCAGAAAAGAGCCTCTTAAATAATCCTCCTCCTGATCTCACACGCGTCTTTAAGCCAAATAAGCCATCATATCCACTTTTCTCCGTGTTTGTCGCGGCGCAACGGGGTCCTTGAGGATGGTGAGGGGTGGGGGGGGGGGGGGACAAGGCGTTTCAGTTTAGTTCCCGCTGAGCATGCACCAAAAAGACCCCTAAACCGCCCGGTGGCAGCCGCTCTCACCCACAGCGGCTCACAAATCAGCTGGGACAGGAATGAAAGAAAAGATGGATGTGACGCTCCAGTTAAACCGGCACACAGCCACTCTTTACTGAGATATTTCCTGTTTTCTTCTCTCTTTTTTCTTTTCTTTTTTTCTTTTTGGGGGGGGTTGTCCACACGATCGTTTAATCAAAAGCGAAAACTAAAAAAAAAAAAAAACACCCAACTGCCGAGGGCTGATACTGCTGGAATCCGGTGTCTGAATGGTGCTGAGCGGAACTCAGAAACCACAGTGCGCTCTGATTTTCGATCCGCTCTCTGTGGAAGATGCTCCGCGCGTCTCCATTCAGCTGTCACTGCTGCACATTTTACTCATCTTTGCATGCGTTGGATCCACATTTGCCTTTAGGGAAAAAAAAATAATAATCCCAGCCGGCTGATGGAGGCTGATATTACGTCCTAAACGGTTTATCTTGTATTTAAAAAAAATATATATATAAAGAAAGCAGGAGTTCACTTTTTAAATAAAATAAATTATGGAATCACTCCGTTATTAGCGGGTTTTCACCTCTTTTCAGTGCCAGAAGTGACTTTGTCTTGACCTCTCTCTCCTCTGTCCGCATTGCTTCCTCCAAGGAAATATGCCGGACACCAACAGCGTGGGCAAGCTTTAAAAAGCGCTGCAAGCTCAAGACAGAAAACAGCCTCCGTCCCCTATTACGTTAAAAAAAAATAATAAATCCGCTCCAACGACGCGTCCCTCTTCCTGCAGTTACTTTCACACTGTGCGGCGGTTTGTCCCGGGAGGCGCTACGCCCACCAGCTCCTTCTCAGGTCTCTCCCTCTCCCTCCCTCCCCTGTGTCGGCGTGCAGCCCTGTCTGTAGACGAGTTGCTGCTCCAGGATTAGGCTGCAAGCTGCTAATAACAGATGGATGCGATATGACGCCGGTGGGTGATGCGATCACCGAGGCGTTCGCCCGGCAGAAGTGGGTGATACAGATTAGGGTCTGCCAGCAGACTTTCCGGTCCACACGGCTGGAGGTGCTTGAAGTGCGGAGCGGGGACGTCAAGGTGGGCCCATTTAAAGTTACTGCTACTTTAGTCCTTGGTTTAATGTTTCCAAACTACCCGAACATTAAAAAAAAATAAAAAATTACATTGTGGCCCAAGACAAGAATAGTGGAGTACTGCACAAACAGTAACAAATGTAGTCATTTGGCCTGTCATAGAGAAAAACAGAGAAAAAGAGTGGGATTTTGTATTTTCACCATGCTATATTCATTCAATAAGAAATGTTAGAAATATTTAGTTTGAAGCTAAATATTTAATCTACTTATTTTTTTAGTATGGAGCTCAATATTGTTTCCTAACAAAATATTTAGTGTGGAGCTAAATATTTAGTTAATAATATAAATATTTAGCTAAGTAATAAAGTATTTAGTTAGCAAGTCAAATATTTAAATTGCAAGCTAAGTATTTAGTTCAGAGCTAAATATTTAGTTTGCTAATTAAATATTTACTAAATGATGCCTTATCTTTAAAGGGATCCATGATTAAACGAACTTTATTTAAGAAATATTTATTTTAGATGTAAAATCAAAAACAGTAATATGAAGGAAATTTGGTTTTTATGAAATATTCTCGTAGCATGTTGGCATGTCGTTTACACAGCAATGCATTCTGGGTAAATGAGGAACGCTTGGTCTAATTGCGCTAGCTCCATCCAGCCAAAACAGCAGCGATGTGATGGAAATGTAGGAATCACAAAGGGTAATAAGCATGAAACGGACCAAACGGAGGAAGAGGAATGAGCTGGCCAAAGAAGCTGGTGTTTGTCCTGCTGCTGCCACCTTCGACTTCATAAATGAAACAGTGAATGATACATCTGGTCAGACTGTGTGATCCGGTAAGTAACACCTGTTTAGGGTCCGGTGATGGGTTCTGGTTTCTCATTCAGTGTCAGCGGCAGTGGCAATAGCTTTCAGCATTTAAAAGAGCTTCCAGTATAGCCTGTCTCTGATGTTTTTCCCAAACATAAGAATAGTTGTAGCTCATTGTAAATATATCATGATGTAGAGAAATTTGTAGCCCTATAACCGAGCAGTCATGTTTACCCTTTGCTCTGAAGCGCATTGTTGTCTCGATCAATAGTTCTTGTGGGTTTTTAAAGGTTTTTCAAAGCTCTTCTTTGGACTTATGCATCTTCATTTTCTTTAATGTTCCTTGCACTCCATGCATCTCACCAGAATTGTCTTTTTGTGTTCTGCATGCTTTAATATTAGGACAATTGGAGGACAAAGGAAATTCCACATCTAAAAGAAACATTTTAAACCAAGTCAATACTATCTGAAGGTCTTTGGGAAGTAGCACAAACCCAGTAAAGATCTCATTCAGGATATTAGAGATGCACCCGCTGAATGCCATGTTTGCAGCTAAAAATCCTTACAAAACATCTTGCATGTTGCGCTATACTCTTTCATGTAATCCTTTGTATTATTTCACACTCAACATTGAGTGTTTGTAACAAAGAGCCTAACGATTAAATCCAGAATTAGTTATATGTTGAGTTGTTTGATGTATTTATTCTGGTTTATCCTCTTATTTTTGGAGCCTTTTAGCCAGAATAATTCAAATAATAATAATTCAAAAAACATGATATAATAATAAGGTCATTCCATTATTATTGTATCATGTTTTTGATCTGAGTTTGTTTTACAGCATGAAATGTCTGAATGAGTGCTCATCCAAGACTGGTGGTTCCATACTTTTTGCCAGGGGTTGTAATTGTCAATTTACAAAATTACAAAAGTCTGTTTCCTTGCAAGCAAAATATAGCAATGAGGAATAACTCTAGAAATGTGCACCATACTGTGTTACATCTGTTGTGAGGCTTTGTATTTGAGATTTTACATGCCAAGTAGATACTCTAAATTTGTGTTTGATCAAAAGTTCCATATTTCCATGGCTTTTCATGTTACATGGCAGAACAACCTCTTCTAACACAAAATATTGTTTTTACACTCCCCCCCTTAGTTCATATCGAGCAAACAAGATACAGTATAACATGTTACACGCTTCAGAGAGGCTGCCACACCAAAGGAATTTGTTGACAGGATGCAGCGGCTGCGTCTACCCGACGAACTTAGCCTGCTGCCAGCAGCACAGATGACTCTAATTTTTATCTTATTTATTTATCAGCAAGAAAGCAATTAAACCAACATCCCAATTATGACAAAGACCGTTTGTGCAAGCACAAAAAAGTGCGCTTTACCTAAAGCTTAAAAGTTTTCCTTTCTGTCAAGTTACAGTCTTATTTGCAGCAGGGAGAGACACGATGCCTCTCCCTGTTACTGATTAGGAGGAGAAATTAGTTAGCAGCAACAATTTGCTAAACAATGATATGTTTTCGCAGTTTGCAACCATTAGAAAAAAAAAAGAACTAGCCAACACAATAGGCAGATTATTTGGCTCACTTTCCAGGTTCTGCAGGGTTTCGTAGATAACAAAGGGTGAGTGTTCTATCTCATTAGCAGGAGATGAGATAAATTACATGGTGCACTGCTGGCAGAGCAGAAAATAGTTCTAGATGTTAGCTGGTTGTGAGCTCGAGCCTGCGAGCACGGGGAGACGCTGAGGGTAAAAGAAGAAATCTGAAATAGCTAGACAAACAGATCATGATGGAACCTCTGACTGTTTGGCTCATACCTGGAACAAACATTTCAGCTGAACAACAAGAAAAGAGGGAGCTTGAGATATTGTGTCAGGAAGCATATTTTGATGAGGATCTTCATTAAAATGCATTATTTCTGGAGATTTTGAGAAGCTCAGAGTAAAGCTGTTTTATGTTCTAAATGCCTATGGATTTAGAACATAGCGATTTTGTAAACGTTCATTGATTGAAATAAAGTTTGCAAGTGTCATCCAAAGAAAAATGTGACATCTCATAAACACCCTTTTCTAGAATGCTAATAGGACTTGGTGTTTCAGTCCCCGTTACGAGACAGTGCTCTTGGAAATGGCGGTGGTTTATGATTGATGTACAGGAGGACAGGTAAATCCATGGGGTCTTCATGTGAGAAGCCTCCCTTATCAATATTTTGTTAAGAGCCCACAGCATGTTTGGCGTTTCAGATATACCCCACAAAGTTTTATTCCACCCGGTTACATTTTACAACCTGGTTGATGTTCTTTCATTTTTATCCAGAGGGAATAGCTGCTACTTTTTATTGCATTGAACAAGGACTTGATTGTTTCACTTGAGGATCCAGCTTCTCCCTACCATGTTTTGGAGGTAGTGCATCCTAAAAGGTAGAATAAATCAGAATCAGAATGTTTTAGTTTTGTGTTGACCATGAAAAGGAACAAAATATAGAACTAAGAAAAATAATTAAACATATAGCAAAAAAAATAAAAAATGCATATATATGGCATAGCACAAGTCTATAAACAAAGTGATAAGTTCACAATATGTACCAAAGAGATATACAACATAGAACAAATTGAATAATCTAATAAAAGCTGAAATTTCATGTTACTGTACATATGTCAATTATGCACAAATAATTTAATTTGTAAAAATTACACAGATCCAACATCGCAGGTGTCCGACAGGAGGAGTTATAGAGTCCAACTGGCTCAGGTTTCTAAAGTATATGGTACATGTTTTGGTGGAATCAGTCTTCCACTAAATGTGCTCTGGTGTTTGGCCAGTCTGTCTGTGTGTCATGGACTGGGTGGGCGACATTGTCCAAAATGGCATACAGCATCCTCCTCTGTGACACTGCCATCAAAGCATCCAACTCCACTCCCACCGCTGGCCTTGCAGATCAGTTTGTTGAGTCTATTGGCATCCATTACCCTCAACCTGCTGCCCCAGCAGGCAACAGCAAAGAAGATCGCGCTAGCCACAACAGACTCATAAAAAATCATGAGCATAGCCTGGCAGATGTTAAAGGACCTCAGGCGCCTCAGACAGTAGAGACGACGCGAGCTGTACCTGTGAAGGTAATCCTTGTTCTTTGAACAGTCGCGTTTATTGTTGATGTGTAGTCCTAGGTATTTGTAGTCCTCCACAATGCCCACATTGTCCCTGTGGACAGAGATAGGGATCACTGCTGTCTTGTTCCTCCTCACATCCACAATCAGTTCCTTCATCTTAAATCTCCTCCTTTCCACTTCTAGAGAGGATGTGTCAAACCTTTAGCAGTCTTGACATGCTCGCAATGTTTGTTGGGATTACTCTCCTTGCAAAGTGCTCGAACAATTTAAAGTTTTCCATATTTTTTTGTCACATTACAAGCACAGACAACACTCACTGTATCTGGTTACAAATGGATGTGACAGAAGTACAAAGGATACGTTATCTTTTTAAATGCCTAACTCTAAAAATGTAGCGTTCAAAATTTCCCCTTATTTTGTGTTATTTTATTTGTTTAACCATTATTTTACCAGATATTCCCCCTGTAGTAATATCTTCTTTTTTTTTTCAAGAGAGACCTGGCCAAGATACACGATGGTGTACAGTATACAAAACAAAATAAATAAAAGTCACATACAATTCAGTCATATGAGTGCACAACAGAATAAAAACTTAGAAAGATAAAGTATAAAATTAATACCTAATAGAATAATTTTAAAAATATCTATTAATCAGGTCTAAGAATTTTTTAACTTAAAAATCATTTCAATTCTGACACATAAAAATTACTTAATGTAAATTATGGCTTTGCTGTCCTTGTTAGGATGATTGTCCTGAACTTCTGCTTCAGACCTTTGAAGCCTTTAATAGCTTTCATATAATATCGCCCATCAGCTTGCTTAATCAGTCTTTCCACCATAATGCCTGCTTCCCTGACAGTTTGATGGCCAGATCTGTGCACCATGTTGCCACTTCCATGTCATACAGTGGTGATGGTGTGTTCATGGTGATGTGCCACCTTGGGGTTTTGCATGTAGGGGTTAAAGTTGAATGATGGTGTCATGTGATCAGAGTACCTTTTGCCACGTTTGCCTGTGACAAACTACAAACAAGATTTCTTATGGCTTGTTTGAAGATTCTGATAAAAGCTGGATGAGTTTTTTATTTTAGTGAGGAAAAACATCAGAAATGGATTACTTCATTCAGAGTAATTCAAAGAATAACTTAAAGAGACGTTCCAAGATACTGCATCCACCTTCTTTTTCAGTATATAGAAATTGTTACTCTAGTGCTACAATTGCAATTTAACTTTATGTGGGATGCTAGACAAAATTCCAGATTTATATCTAATAATGGATTTACAGAAACATTTGCCAAATAAACTGAGCAATGCAACAGAGCAGCTGGATGCAGATGCAAAGGATATATTTAATTTGTAACACCTTTTCTTGTGACATAACAGCAAAGGTTTGAGCATTTGAATAAAAAGAAACAACATGGAAAAAGTGTCCATGTTTAAAGCTGTCTTGCATTTTGCTATAGTGTCACGATCTTGAGGAAACCAGTTGTCAGTGGTCTGTTTGGTTATTTATATCTAGCTTCTCCAATTTAAAAATGTCATCAAATTCAGTCAAATATAATATTTATTATTTTCGTTCATCATACCAGGGCATGCGAGATCAGAAGAGTGAAAACTTCAGGTGAACTGAAGAGGAATATTGGGAGCAGAATGAGACGGAGGGAATAGAAGGAGGTTTTGAGACAGAGAGAGAGAGAGAGAGAGAGAGAGAGAGAGAGAGAGACTATAAAAAAAGGAGCTGAAGACCTTCCAGCTGATTCAGCACCATGGACAGTGCCGCCGAAGGATTCAGCTGCACAAGGCCGGAACAAGCTTTATCCTCAGAGAGAAAAGCCAAAAGCTCCTCTCAACATGCTCTGATCTCTCACTGTAACACACACACACACAGAGAGAGAGCGAGTGAGAGAGTAAATGGGAGGGAAAGAGGGAAAGAGAATGGGAGTGGTGGAGACATCCTGGCATCTTCTACCTGCCTGCCACCCGCCTGAACCCTCCGTGGGTTTTTTTTTCTTATCATTTCTCTGCATGGATGCACTCTTTGTGGCTCAAAAAATAGTTCACGATAAGTCAAGTTTGCGTGCGTCCCTCTTTCTGTGTGTGCATATGTCCTTGCGTCTTATTCCAAAAGGTTTTATTTGTTGCTATGTTGTTGTTTTTTCTGTGTTTGTATAGATTTTAGGGGATGATATTTTTTTGCCCCAGAAGTTTCCAAATTTAGAGAGAAAACATGAGTGGAGAGTTCAAAAGGACAATGTGCACTGAAGCGGCTGAGTGATTTACAAACAGCATAGGAGTGTTTGATCCTCAGAGAGAGGCTTACAGACAAGAATGTGTACCAAGAAAAAGAGAAAGAGGACATTAAAAAGTAAAAAAATGAGGAAGTTTAAAGTGAGGTAAGCGAGAACAGAGGCTAAAATTCCCCTTTGAACCTTTTTGTTGTTAGACCATCAGTTGTCCCCTGGTCCATTTTGTTGTTCTATTCATGTTTTATAGACAGCTACAATCTGCTTTTAGTCTCCCACATTTATTTTTCACAATCGCACATTAAACATTTCAAATTGTAAGACATGATGTGTCTTGCAATTTGACAATGTCTCTTCCAAATGACGTCCTTTCAATATATGAAGAACTGAGCCAAATGTGAGGTCATTTGTATTAACAAAACAAACTTTCTAAATGTACACCAAAAGAAGAAGAACATTTTCCAGTTAATTTCTAACATATTATTTGTGAATCTGTTTTTTTCAGATATATTTGACCTCATAAATGTCAAAAACAGAAATAATATTTCTAATCAGATCTAATCTAATGAGAGCCTTCTGCGTTGACAAGTGTGAAACTGTGCTAATGGAATATATGGGACCACGTGGAACAGTCAATATAAAATTAAACATCCTCTTTATTTTGCTCCTGGGTGAAATTAACACTCTTTTATTTGCATTTTTATGCTAGTTGTTTGATCTCTATGTTTTGAGTGTCTGCGAAACTCACAGGCGACGTGAAGAGTAAAAGTAAAATTCCCCAAACATTTAATTTGCTCACATCCCAACATTCATCTAAGGTGTTCAAGCAAGCGAGAGGGATTCAGCATACTCGCTTTTATGTCTCCAGGAGAAAATCCACATCTGGATATCTGCGATGGTAGATGACCAGAGGTGTGACAGTGTTGACCTTCAGGGTAGCAAGGTTACAGTTTAATTGAGCTGACATGAATTGATCTCCTGACACATCCGCCACTCCATGACCATCAGTGGGGAAAAAGAACAAGGGACAGAGTCGGGCAAGGCATCGTGGAGCATGAGAGAACTGGCTAGACGGAGGGAGACCACCCATTAATGGCCGTTTATCACAACACTGATGCAGATGTGGAAACAGAGCAATAGCACAGACTGAGAAAGATAGAGATCCTGAAATTACCCCAACAATTTCAGTCACACACTTAATCGCAAAAACAAGAAAGCAGAGACAGAGAATGCAAACTATATATGACATTAAAAACACTCCCCAGTGTTTTTGTTTTTTTGTTTTGTTTTGTTTTTCACACACAACACATTCTTATAGCGTATTAACAGCATGAGATACGTCTGAGAAATGCAAATATAATTGGAAGGATTTTATTTGCCAGCTGTTCAGTCTTGCAGGTTTATATCTTTAAATCTTTTGGGGTTAAGATGACCCATCCTCCTCCACGTAAAGATCACAAAGATGACGAGATAATATATTTTACTTCAGAGAAGTGTGAAGATCCTGTGTTGATCTTCAGAAACTAAATAGTTAAAGGTGGCCCAAACATATAATACTTATTTCCACAGTAAACATTTCACATCTACACACACAACTACACCCATCTACAACAAGATGATATTACAGAAAAGTATTACACAATTTTTGATCTCACTGAAACCAAAGTTTAGCCCTCATTTGACTGAATCTGCTTCGCTTTCCAGTTACTGGAACGATTTTCATTATCGCCTTAACGATTCACCTCTTTGGGGGTTCAACTCTTTCTAGACTCAATCAATATTGAGGTTCCCTTTTATCAATAAATAACTTAGCATCTGAAACCTAATGAAGGTAAAACTTTAATTAAGACTTCAACTTAATGTTTAATAATATAACAAATAATGTGAGGGTAAAAAAAAAAAAAAAAAGTGGATGACAAATGTGAAGGAGCCAACGATCACATTCAGCCAGAAAGTCAAATTGGGTCAGGCTTAGGGTTTATGTTGAAGACAACGGCTAGAGAAGATCAAACAGAGGAGAAGGAAGATGCAGGAAGAAGATAAAGAGCTGTTGTATGTCTCCATCTCCCAGGGACTTGGTTTAGAAAACGCGATGGGAGAAAGATAAGGAGGACAGGAAAGGTCAATAGAGCTGCCACAAGCAAAAGACGTGAGAAGCATCTTTTGGAGCTGTGCATCGCTGGTCAATGTGCTGTCAGTTAATGAAGGTTTCCGTGCACGAAACGGGGCAAATAGGAGATTTCTTCAATACAAAGGCAGAGATACTTTATTCCTGTCAACGTGCTGCTTCTGGTAATCTACTCACATCCTAAAAGGTGTGAACCGATATCACCCTCGTCGGACCCCAGAAAAGGAGGTAAAATTTAATATCCTCCGTTCCGTCTCTTATTTATCTCTACAGATTCTCAGAGTGGAGGAGGTTTCAGGTTTCACACCTTGACCTTTAAAAATGTTATTGAATTTATACAGATTTCTGGTTAGTTCAGTTTAAAGAAATCCTTTAAAGATGCAACAATGACACAACAAAGGATAATTAGTTTAAAACAGCTTCTCTCTGTGGAAGCACAGCAGAGTCATTGACTTACAGCATTCCCTGCTCCTGTACGAGCACATAGTGACAGCAGAAAAAACAAAAACACTTGCATTGTCCTGTTGACTTTACAGCAATCCCTCATTCTCAGCATGCATGTAGCTAGAGTGAAAAGGAAAAAACAAACAAACAAGCCTTTAACCTCCAGCAGAACCTGGCTCAGTACGAGTAGCCATCTGTCATGAGCAACTGAGTAGAAAGCACAACAAAGAAATGGAAGAATTGAATATGTTTACATTTTGAAAAAGATCAAGACTCTACCTATGTAGCAAACAATTTCATGCTAAAGCTGTGATTTTTTCTCCCAAGAGATGTAGCTTTTGAACTCTGAAAATGGTTTAATTCAGTTTTAAAGTGCGTGACCTGAACTTAAAACTAGTTTTTGCTTTAGGGAAAATTTGCACAACACCCGTGGCTGAATTGTCTTAGGCTACCTCCGCGTGTAGACTGAGTAAATTTTAAAAGATTTAGAAAACAAATCCTGTCCAAAAGACAGGATGCAGCACGACAGAAAGGTATGCTGGGACACTGTGACACTGCCACGGACTGATGCAAAACACACTGGGTGTGTGTAAAGAAATCACTTGAAGTAAACAGCGATGTGGTTCTCCTTGGGAAGTTGGAGTTCATAGTTGAAGAAGAGCAACAATAATAATGGTCTTAGCATGAGTGCAACACCGAATGGCACCATGTTTACTGGTGAGAGTGAGGCAGAGCTGCAGCCGTTTCAAAACAGTTTCAAAAAAAAAAAAAAAAAGCAACCCGAAAGCAAAAACACAGTTTCAAAGAAATAATCATTTCTGGTTTCCCAAAATGCTGAATTTGGGAGAAAGACAAAATACCTTTGCAGATACACCTAATGTTACCTCTATGTGGACGAGCCCTTAATCACCACCTTTGTAAAACGGGACACACTAATATTTAAATAAACGGTTTTCTACACAGTCTAAATCAATCTGATTTAAATGACATGCATTACAAAGATATCGTGATATTTAATTATATTCTAGTGTCTTTACAATGATATAACTGTGCTGTTAGTGTAGTTAACTAATGGCACCAATAAACAACAGACCAAACACACTGTTTTTAGGTAGCTATAACTAAATCACAAACAGATCATTAAAAGTTTCCATTTTACAAGCTCTTCTGTTTCTAAAGCCAAGTCTCCTTGAGATTTCTTTCTTCTCAAAGATATAAGATCACATGGACATGTAATATTTGAGATCAATGCATTGACTGAGGCCATAGACTTCTGTAAAGTGGTTTTGAAATGATTGAAAGCTGTGCTGGAGACGTGCAATAGAAGAGTCCCACTGCTTTTTTGTTCTCATGGTTAAGACGGACTGATTTCTATAAATCCTACAAAATAACAAACTGCAGAAAAGGGAGCAATGAATCGTGGTTTAAAAGCCAATCTATGGCTTTTAGCCTTTCGTTCATAACAGTTGCTTTAATATATTGCAGGCTTGATGATGGTCTACCTAAGCCATATCCTCTTTCCTACAGAGTTAAGCCACTTTGACACTTTGACCATCTCCCACCTAGAAATTCTGGTCATTCCAAGACCCTAAGGGAGCATGGAGAGTCGATAGTAGCTATGCATGATTTCCCAAGGCTGGCACAACTTAGCATTTAAGACACTCAGAATATTAAGTTGGTTCAAATTTCTAAAAAAAAAAAAAAAAAAAATTGTTGGTTTGTTATTCTAGTTAGTCAAATATGTCAGTTTAAAAATGTTAGTCAAATGTAGCAGATAATGTAACACATAAAGCGAGATAAAATAAAACTTAAATTGACCACAACGTTACAGTTCACTTGTTCCACTGATTGCTGCCTAAATAACCTTCTCCCTTCAAAATATGATTTCCACAAGATCCCTGAAGGTGAGCTGTGTATGTGGCACCAAGATGCTCGCAGCAGATTTTGAAAGAGATGCAAATGGTAAATGGGGTGAACTTATACACCGCTTTGCCAATCATTTTTCACCACTCAAAGCACTTTACATTAGATATACATTTGCCCATACAAACATTTATACACTGATCGGTAGGAAATTTGGGGTTAAATGCCTTGCCCAAGGCAAGAGGGAGCTGGAATCGAACCTATAACCTTCCGATCTGTCAGCTTACTGTACATTACTGACTTAAACTGCAAAATAATCACTTCACCAAAGGACAAAGTGGAATAATGCAACTACTAAGTAGAAAACATGCAGTAAGAATGCAACACTTGTTCTTAAAAAAGGTTTTAAGCACAATTTAAAACTAGAAACAACTCAGCAGTCAAGATACTCAGGTGAAAAAAACAAAAAATACAAAACAAAAACACATTAAAAATTAAATGAGAACAAGATTTTTGTATTTGAAATATAGAATACAAACACAAATATACCGCTTTCATACTGTAGCAGCATATTTTGGCACAGAAACATCTTTACACCAGAAGTATTCATAAAGCTCTCAGCACAAGCGACGATTATGCTCATCGGTAAATCAAAAAAGTGTGGAGACAGAATAGTATCTATATAGCTGTTTGCTATATGAGCAGTTGTAGCTTCTAGTGGAACAGACCTTAGGCAAGCCTTCGACAGATGGCTCCCTGGCCTACATCGGACAATGAAGTCTTGTAGGTTGGTGATGAAGTGACGTTTTAATTCAGCTGCATGGCAGAGGGTTGGGCCTGCAGTTCAGAGATCGGTGCCAGGAGAGTCCTATTAGTGCAGACGTGATGCATCATTGATTTGCCTCTCTCTCTCTCTTTGTCCACAAAAGCTGACTGAAGTCCTGGAAAGCCAAACCACCACTAATAAGACAACTGGCAAAACGGGAGTAAATGGCATGGCCCATTAGTTGATCATCATTGCATCAAATCTGTATGTCTATTAGAAGTCAAACTGGACTTCTAATAGTGGACGTCTAATCTTTATGTTTCAAGAGACATAAAGCTGTGTAACGTCTGTGCAGAGGAGCGACCGGGTGGAGGTTTTATCCATTCAGATTTCTGTTAGCCAAAGCTTTGCCGTGGTTCTGTGATTTTTATTTGCAATTGTCGCTTTAGTTGAGAGTTCTCAAGTTTGTGTTTAGTGTGTATTTATGGTAGCTCAGTGTTTTATTTGTCCTCGTATCTGCTGCATGTTTATTCTGTTTTGTGATTTACCCCAAGTACTGATTTAAGGACAAAAATACTAACTGCACATTTTGACTGAAAATTGAGTTTAACCATACTAAATCACTACTAAAACACAGGTTTTACACAGAAAGACAGAAAGTAAATAACAATGTCAAAAACAAAGAATCTAAATTGCAAATCATTATTTTTTTTCTTTTAAAGAAGTTGGAGAACATCTTTAAAAGTCAGTATTTACATCTTGAAGAAGCTTGGATAATTATTTTCTAATTGAAACCCTGAACTTTGTCACAAGCCCAAACATAACCTTTTGTTTTCCTTTCTCACCTTTGTTGCTTATAATTCATCCCGCCGTGATGAGTTGTGAACCAATAAATAATAGTGCATATCACTTTGGAGGTTTTGTATCGCTCTGTCGCATGAGCAAATATATGTAAGACTCCTGATTTCACATAGTTTACTCTGGGGAGGTTCTCGTGTATCTGTTTGTTTGGGAAAGGTGTGTACAATTTTGTCAACATCAAAGCGGTGAAAGCACTCAGCCAGATAACAAGGTGTGCGAGTAAGTGTTTATTTTTTTTTTCCAGACTGTTAGTATCAAGATTAAGTTCTCATTTAAAACAAAAAAAATCCCATGGGTGTGTGTGTGTGTTTCAGATAAGACCAGAAGAGACAACATAGACACAAACCGAGCACCAGCAACAGATAAGGGCTGCGGTAAACTGACTCCGTATGCTTGAAACTTAAAGGTTTCTCCTGGGGTGACGTCTGAGTTCACAAACGTAAAAGGCGAAAAACTAAACTTACAGCGTGTGGAAGGAAGCCAATGAAACATTTCAACATGTTGTTTATTCACCTGAAACATATGAAAACTAACTGTAAACGACAATGAATCAACATGCCTGTCGTCGTCGTGTGCTTCCACAGCCTCACGGCCTGAACCAGCTCTCTGTCCAAACAGTCTGTAAGTCTTTTTAAGCTGGTAAGTCAAGAAGAACCCGCCCATCAATAAATGGCTCCTGTCCAAACGCCACACCTTGTTTCAGCTGATGGTCTGGCTTGAAGCCTGGAGCCGACCAGGAACCCCCATTCAAGGCGACAATTTCTCTAAATGACAACTTGCTCTTTTAGTCTGGATTGATTTCAGAAGCTTGGACAGCAGTTTTTTAAGAATTCTGGCCAAAAGTAACCAATTAAAATCTTCCACAAACGTCAAAAACAAGCACGAAGATATGTTATTACTTTTGGAGAGCCCTTAAAAGTGGAAAAAACTTGATAAATTTGAAGGTCCACAACTTCAAATACAATTCTAATTGCTCTTTATTATTATTAATTTTTTTTTGCAAAACTTAGCAAGTACACCACACAGTAAACTTTAGCATCTTTGAAAAAGCAAACAACATTTAAAAATCACCAAATTATGTTTATCTTTCTCCAACTCTGTGACTGAGACTTTTGATGTGATAAACATAAAAGGAGGCAGAGAGAGGGATTCATGCCATGTTGGCAGTCCTGTCCTGCGATAACCCGTTTGAGCACTGGATGTAAATCTTGTTAAAATCCAAAATCTCCTCAGTTGCAGGTGTTATCCCTATAATCCGACATAAGTCCTTGAACTTGTCCTCCACGTGACCCATGGAAGTTCTTAGATCCAACAAAAAGAGTTATCCCAGTGTGAACACCAGTCTTGAGA
>NW_006800083.1:955179-984773 GCF_000485575.1 Poecilia formosa
GAGTTCCCTTTTTTTTTTTTTTTTTTGTTTTTCCCTTTTTTTTCCCCAAGTAAAACTGGTCTGTACATCTCTGCAAGATCTTGCTGTTGCCTTCTTGTTATTCTGGCCCATAATCCCTATCATCCCCAGAGCATTTAAAACTATTTCATTCTGATCAAATTATTAATTAAATCACAGAGACTTACTTCAGACATGCCCTTATTCCTTAACACTGCTCAAATGCATATACATAACTAACAATATGCATCCTACGTCTTTAAACTGTATTATTCCACTTTAAACTATAATCTTCAATATGTGACAAATGGCATCACCTCAGATTATTTTAGATCCAACAAAAAGAGTTATCCCAGTGTGAACACCAGTCTTGAGAATAAATCCAAATTCAGAAGCCTCAACCCTTGGCCCACGCAGTGTCAAAAAATGTTAAAATAATTTTGGAGCAGAGCAAATAAAAATATTTAATTGAAGCGTAGGACACAAGAAAACAGAATCTACTCTAAGCTGTGATGGACTTTATGATGAAGTTTAACTTAATAAATTGCATTATTTGCCTTTTGCCTCAGTGTCACAATTTTCCTTAATGAAACTATATCGGTGTAAACACATGCAAAAGTCCAAATAACCTTCAACACTGGAAAAAGGGAAAACATCTGTTTTCCCACTAAAGCTATAAAATGTGAATGCGTTCAACTGCTGTTTGCGTGCACACTTTGTGTTCCTGCTAAAACCCAAATTCAATCAGTCCCGCTAATTGGTAGCAGATGTGTTGCGTCCTAAATTAGAAAGTGATGATTCAGTGAAAGATTGCCAGCATGCTGTGACAAAAGACTTTAGAAAAACACTGTGACTAAAAATATGTTGACTGGTTCTTATCAGCAGTGATATTTTCTTGAAGATACAAGTGGGTTTGAGGAGAAATGTTTGGGTTTTTCTTTTGTGTGTGTGTGGGTGTGTGTGTGTGTGTGTGTGTGTGTGTGTGTTATCTGAAGAAATTGGCAAGTTTTAGCAGGACAAAACCACCATATTTCAAGCTAACATTCAGCAATTTCAGGCAAACCTTTCAGAAAGGCATGAACACAGAGGTAGCATATAAAATTAACAGGTATGCAGCTCATTGAACGACACAAGTATTTTAAATTACTTGCATTCAGAATACTTGACCAAATCTGAGTCTGAGTGACTTTTTCAACTCTTTGCTACTGACTCTGAGCTTCCAGATCTGTTGGTGGTTTAGTCAGTTCAATTTTGTTTATTTATATTACAAATTCTCATCAAATGTAGTTTTAATGGCACTTCAAAACACAAATAGGTCAAATTTTACAGAAACGTGTATTTAATTAAGTCCAATAATTAAGACAGATTCAAATTGAAATGCATACATTACTATTCAACCTAAGTTAGAAATTCAGTTAATTATTCGAGATGGTAAAAAAAAAAAAGAAATTTGCTACGTAGGAACACCCATCTGTTTTGCACTGAGTCAAGGACCTTACAGCGATACCGGTTCTGGCAACAATGGTAAAAGTTAGAAACCTCAACATATCCCCCCTCAGTGGAAGACTCCAACTGTTGCCAGTGACAGAAGATTAAAGAAGACAAAGCAGACAAACACAGAAAGTAGGACAACCTTAACAGAAAAAAGTGGCCCAAAATCACTGCTAGCATGTAATAACATGTGTTTATAACATGTACGTGTTTATAACATGTACAGGAGCATGACTGACAACACTAATATCGTCCCCCTGGCTTTGATTGGTTGTTTCTGACTGAGTGGCGTGTTTCTGCAGATGGCAGTATGACCACAGGGAGAAGACGGAAGACATTTTTTCTTCACAGATTAACCACCTCATATTATACTATTATGACATAGTGGTGGTTTTAAAATGTGTAAAAAGAAAAAAAACAAAAAAACAAACAAACAAACAAAAAAAAAACTAACAAAAAAACATGTTGTTTATAAAAGTTTCACACTATAGCCTTAATAACTTATACATTTTCAATGCATTAAAATCCAAGTAATTAATTAATGGAAATCAATGCATTAAAATCCCAGCCTCACTTTCTACATAACAAGAGTGTGAGACGCCCCTTCTGCTCTACAAAGCCCTCAACCTTGCCGTGCTCTGTTGGACTCTGTGTTGAGGCATTCTGTTTCATGCCAAGCAAGACTAACTACGCTGTTATGCTCCGCTGGTGCAGAACGTCAACTGCATCTGCTATACTGCCCTGTCTGACCATGTGCGTGTGTTTTTATGTGAAGGTGAGGATGAATAAGTATGAGGATAAAATAAGCAGACGTTCAGAACAAATGAGGGCTGAGAAGTAAACACCAACAACTCGAATCGAGAAAGAGAGGAAAAGACTGATTGCATGAAATTGATAATGAATCAAAAATAAAGCGATTTTGAATCAATAGTTTTTTTGTTTTTTTTTACATATGTCAGCAGGTTCTTGTAAGATAATATTTTAACATTACTTTCTGCATTTCTTTCTGGTTGTCTTCTCTTTTTTTTTCTTCTCTCTGAGTGTTGTTTCCATTCACACATAATTTGCCCTTCATAAAGGAGAATGCTGCTCCGTTATGAATCTTTATGGTCCCATCGCTGGACTGTTCAGAAACAAAGCTTAACTTGGAAAGGTGTTTCCTACAAGTTAACATTTAAAGTAGAATTGGTTTATTGATTTAAAAGGAAGGTATTCAAATAATGCGTTCAGTGCTCACCTTCCAGAAGAACTAAGTTCATCAGTGTAATTCAAGAGCCGGTTTTTATATTGTGTTAATGAACACAAAAACTCTCTGCACTGCTCTTCCTTGCTTCTTTATTCGTTTTCTGTATTCTCTCAGTCCAGGTGGGATCCACATAATGATCTTGTTTGATCCCACAGAGGTTTAACCCCTCTGTGGGATCCTCATTGCATGTATGGATACCTCAAATGTCCATTGTTTCAAGAAGTCTCCTCCTCTCACTGGATCGTGCCATAAGTGAGGGACTTTACACGATTGTATGATTTTTGAGGCTACTGCTTTATCCCTCTGGTAGCTGTTCGTGCTGCATAAGCTCCTTGCAAATGAAATATTTTTGCTTTGCTGAAATATTTTATGCTCTTGGGTGACTCTTTATGGAACTGATGAGAGTTTAAACAGTTCTAAAAATGCGTGCTCCGACACTCTCTATCACAGTGAATGCAAATGTACATAATTTGTCATTCAGATAAATTATGTAGTCAAAGCAAAGTGTTCCTTTTAATGTGCTCAACTGTTTTTTGATAGTTAAGATAAATAATACAATTTGAATTGCTGAATGGCAGAAAAAGGTCTTGCTGAGCAATCTTAGAATTGACTTTAGTGCCGACTTTTGTGTCCTAAACCTGCAGAACTATTACAAAATGCCTGGCTAGACTGTTTACATGGTAGTAAGAAAACTATAATTATTAGCCTATATGCACAGTACTTTCAAGGTCTTAGACAAATCTCTAGGGTGCATCCATAATGCAGTTATGATGGTTAATCACCATGATCTCACTGAAAGTTTTCAAAATGGCTTTTCTTCGTCATTTGCAATAGACTGCATAGAGGCACAATATCTGAAACAGCTCTGACAGTTCATCCAAAATGTGTGGCCTGCGTACACCTGCAGCTATTGCGGCAACATACATTTCAACGCAGGACTGTGCAGGCTGACCTAATGCCTCAAGTAATCTTCAGAATAATGTATTGCTCTCTTGATAGTGCAGTTGCTGTAGTCCCCCCTGCTACTGCCCTGAATGCAGCAAAAATAGCTTCACCAAGCAGCTAAAACAAACAATCCACATCGTCCACAACAACCGTGAAATCAGTTTGCGCTGAGCTGCCAACTGTGGAGAAATGCACACAGGTAGTTGAGGATTAACATTAGACGCCAGATGCATAAACTAATTGCTGAGGGAACAGAAGGAGCTGAGCATTTTTAAAGCAAAACGTATGCTATCAAATATAATAACGAGCAAGAAAAAGGAGGATCAAATTGCGTAGGCTGTGAGGAAAACCTCAGAGGCCAGAGGGGATGCCACTGGTGGTAGCTCTGTTGCAGGAAGGTTGGAAAAGCAGATTTGCCAAACACGAAGAGGAAAGCGGGGTCATGCTCGCTTGCACACTGAATTGTGGTTTTCCAAATGTGTCACAATCCACTACTGCTTGAATGGCAGTGGAGAGCCTTGAGATCATCTGACAATATTTAGCAGGTCTATGGAGGGTATTGCACATTACATTTTTAGTAGGCTTAAAGGATATTTAAAAAAAGAAGAAGAAAAAAATAGGTTTGGTCAGCTCTAGCTGCCTTTATTTGACAGTTGTCAGAAAGGAAATTGGGTTGTGAGACAAGGGAGGACATGCGGCAAGGGTCATCCGGCCGGGACTTTGGATCACACTTAACCACTGCGCTTAACCTCTTTTATTCCATTATAAATTTAGTCCCTTAGTGCACTCACATTGCATCGCTGTTTTAGAGCCACATCAAGTTAATTTCATTTGGTAATCTAAATTATAACATGAAAGCATCCATTATTGGTTTTCAACTGCAAGTTCCTGCCCACTAAGCGACTGAGATCAACTCTGTTCCTGCAGAGGCACATTGTTCTGTCAGTGTGGACATTTGCCTATAAGCTGTTTGCTTTCAAAAAAGCGGTAAACTAACTGTGAGAAAAATATATATATTTCTTTTAACAGCCTTTGAACATGTGAAGTCAATAAGCACTTAAACTCTCTTCAGAAAGATTTTCTGATTTATGCATACTGGACCTTTGCCAGCACACAGACATGCATATTTTTTTTAAATCCATCCCTCTGTCTGTCCATCTGTCATTTCTTTTTCAAAGCATACCCAAAAACAGACATGCATACCAAATAGTGCTGTTTAATATGTATATTAGTAGACATACTGTGCACCTACATACATAATTTTTTTCATTCTGTTTACTTTATGTTGTTTTTTTTTTTACTTGCCTTCATGTTTATTAGAGCCTGTATCTATCATGTGTGATTCACAATGTTTTGCCGAGTAATGCCAGAGAATGTTACTTTTTCAGTCACATTTGCTTTATTTATATAATACAATACATTATATTGCTTTGTAAAGAATCAACTGAGCATATGGAAATTAAACATGCATTGTTCTCTGAGTATCCTCAAGTGGTACGTTCAAACTGTGGTACATGGGGGGGTATAATGGAGAGGGGTAGGTGTGTGTGTGTGTGTGTGTGTGGTCCATACACATTAATCAACCTTTTTTTTTATGTGTAAATAAACATTAGTGTGTACATATATTAGGTGTAGGGGTAAGTGGCATACTGCTGCATGCCTTTTATGTTGTTGGTGAGCCTTTTTATAGATGTTGACGGCCTTAATACAAAGCTGTTATCCCCATTACAAAACCTAAATGAAAAAAAGATAAGCTGAAAACAAACAAGCAATATGCTAATGGCACTACATCCCAGTCGCTGCACGAAACCAGCCGTAGACAAAATAAATATGTTATGAGGATTAATCAACGTATTACAAGTAGACGAACAATTTAAACTTATGTTGTTTCCTTGTGCAGTTTTCCAAAGCTAAATTCCTTTGTGCTTGCTGGGTGTGAAGTATGTTTTTGACTTGGCTATTAGACATGATTTAGATTATTAGACATAAAAATCTAACACTCAGCATACCTCACTCAGCTATAAAATGCTCCAGCAAAAGCTAGAGGTCACAATCTGATGACCTGCTGAAGACAGAGTGTCGGAAAGGTCAACTCGAGAGCTCCTTAAAGAAACAAAGGCCAACTCCAATGCATCAAATTGCACTATCAAATTTCTTTTAAGTTATCCCTGATACATTCACCATTTTTGCTGACTGATGGCACTATGTGCATAATACCATAAGTACACACACACACACACACGCACACACACACACACACACACACACATACTTGAACTTAATTTGAAAAGACCGATTTACTGAACATGTTTTTGTGTTGTGGGAGGAAGACAGTCCTCCCATAAGACAACAGCTTTTCATTATATTTATTACACTGTCTGGTTGAATCTCCAGATGTGGAACTTCAGACATAACACTGTTAGTCATGATCCTCTGACACCCTAAAAAACTAGTTGAAGATTTGAATGCAAGAAAGATCAAAATAATTATAATATTAACTGTTCTTAAGTTTACCATTTGCAACTAACTTGGCATAACTGCTTATAGTTTGGTTGGATGCCTGTAACTCTTCAGCACTGCTAAACTAGTGAGTGGAACCTCCAGCTCCACTTTGACATTCGTTTTGACATCTTGAGGATTGCAGGAAATATTATTTGAATAAAAAAACGCTAAATTGTTAATGTCAAGCTGATTTCATCGAGTGAGGAGCGAAAAACTGTGACAAGCTTTTGTCCATGCAAAATGAATGTAGCTTTACCCCTTGTTGACACTGAACCTGATTCATTTTGACAGGTAAGCACTGCGGTAAAGTCAGAACAGTGCAGAACTTGTTGTCTAGTTTTGTTTTGTGTTTGTGTCAAGCATTCGGGTGAGTGTGACCCAACAGGTTCTGCAAAAAGCCTCACTGGGGATTTGGACAGGTTGCACTTCACATTTTACCACCGGAAACAGACACTGCTCCACACCACCACCACCACCACCCACAGCAGCTCTGCAAAGATTAAGCAGAATAGATGGAGATATGACAGTTAGGCTCATTTACAGGTCATACCTGTCACACAGACTTTTCATGTATACGCTCAAAACTGAAAGCTTCGGAGCTGCGTCTGTGTGCCAGACTCAGACTCAGAAAGCACCTTGATATGGTGCCAGGCAACCATGGGGGGTTGAATAGATTTTAGTGTGCATACGCAGTGGAGAGAAAGAAGTAGAACATCAGGCGGGATAAAATGTCTCACAGATTCACTTGCTTCTGACTTTATTTTTTACCGATCGCTATGCTTCCCAAAGTGCCTGATATCACAGCGCAGGTGTCATCTTTAATTTATGCTATTGATCAGATCCTGACATCACAGTAACAAAACCTTTGTCCAAATGCAAAGCTCTTCCTTTTTGTCTCCCTAATTCACAGAACAGAATGCCTTTTTTAATGTAAAACACAGATCATGTAAAAAAAAAAAAAAAAAGCCCATCGAACAATGCAAACGAGATACCCAAAGTATTAGAATAAATAAAAAGGTTTTCTAAGTGTCTCGATACTTAAAACCTGTTATTTTCATTTCCTCTTGGAGAACATGAAAAAAAAAATGAACGACAGAAAAATTTCTCAAATGTGAGAGATGCCAGGGACAAAAACCACACAAAGCACACATGCTACGAGGTTCATTTCTAAGGCCAGGATTCTGGTAGACGTCTGTATGCTTGAACGCTTCAAGGAGAGTCAGAGGTGTGTAGTTTTAAGATCTGCACACTTCCTCGGGTCATTTGAAGAAGCACCTACTCTCCCTCCATTCGACTACGACTTAGAGAAACCTCACTCTGTCCTGGTGATCTGCTGGAGTTCATCCTCAGAAAATTGACAGCATAACAATTTCTTAGCCACAAATGTTGTGTGACCTGGCTCAGTGCTTAAAACCCTGCTGGTCTTTTAAATACCTAGAAAAAAAAATAAAATAAAAACTGCTGCCGTTAAGCTATTTTATAGCCGTCAGCTAATGATAATAACAGCTAAAGCCACTCGTCTTTAACCTATGCTGTTAAAAGCTTTTGTTACTTGAGCTCGGGGCTACTTGGTAGCTACTTAATATGCTGGCTGGTGGCATTTTAGGGTATGGCTTCTGGCACTATTGTTAATATGCAGCATAAGGCTGGTGGTGCAGAGTGCTAAAGCTGCTAGCTGTGATGCCCAGGGAAATCCCTGCTGCTGACCTTTCACTGACAGGATGAAACCTGACACAGACACACAAATGATAATGAGTGCTGGGGGGAGAAGGGTGAGATGGAAGGGACTCAGTGAGGAGAATCATGATGAGAAACATAGGAGAGAGACTGAATGGAGAATTAGGGAAATAAAGAAGATGGATTTGGGAAAAAGGGGATGGGAACTCAAAAAAAAAAGAAGAGGTATGTTTTTTAGAGGCCGGATGAAAAGGGTATCATTAGGGATGAGCATAGCTTCACGGTCTGTTTTCTTGTCATCAAGGAGGAAAAAGAAAAAAAAAGGATGAAAAGGGGGCGGGGAGGCTCACAATAATCAGAAGAAGCAGACAGGCATGTTGTGCAAAGTCAACAAATAGAACAAAACAGATAGATTAAAAAATTACAGAAAGAGGCGCACAATGATAAAAACAAATCTTTTATGAGGAAGTAATTATAAAGCGGAAAACAACAGGTGAGAGAAAGGTGGGTGTTAGAGTGGAGAGCATGATCAGTGAAGATAGAGAAGTGGAAGAAGGGAAAACAAGGAGCGAGGGAGAGAAAGGATAAGAGACGGCAAGCAGAACACAGAGAGATTCCCTCACAGCAGTGTTGGTGAGGCTGTAATTTAACGCTCCGCCAGGTCGCAATCAGAGCTTGTGTGTGCTTAAATGGGTGTGTGTTGGCAAGAAGGCTTGGGCTGGATGAGTGGGTTAGACACTAAGCAAAGTTGGAAAAATGGAGGAATGCAAAGTATGGTGAAAGGGGGGCATAAGCAAATGAATAAATTAGCAGAGAGGTTGGACAAACAGCGCAGATTCTATTCCTTCGGTCGGGTTTAGCTGTTCAGCTTAGAAACGTGACACCCTGGGAAAGTGAGTTGGATGAGAGAAACTCTAGATTTAATGGTCAAAATGGGAGAAAATATTTAGGAGAGTTGTAACTATCGGAAGGGAGAGATGGAAATGAAAAAAACATATATGTATTACCAGCTGTGGAGAAAACTGTAGCAGTGGATGAAGTTGAATGCAGCAAAGGTGGGGAGTTGCAGATAGAAAACAGAGACTAAAGGCTAGAGAGCAAATAACAGGAGACACAGATGGAAAGAAGAAGAGCTGAGGAAGGAAGATACAGGGAGACGAAAAATAATCAAGTAGAAAAGGGGATAAAGAGGAGGTGAGGACTGCAGAAATAGAGGATGGGATGGGAAAGTAATGAAGAAGAGGGGAAAAAAAAGGGAAGAGGGTAGAATCAGAGGAAAGTGAGAGAGCGGATGAGATTAGGAGGTTGGAAATAGAGGAGGGAATGTAGACCCATCGGGGAGGGGTGAGGGGAGAAGAATGATTCCCTCTTTCATCCAGAGTTGAATAATCCCCCCAAACTGTACAAATAAAAGGAGTTCAAAGAAGTAGTTAGAGCATAAAAAAGGGAGACATTTTCTTGCATCTGGGCCAAGATGTTATTCACACATCAAATTAAAAAAAAAGTGGTACAAATGGTCAATGTTTTCTCTGTTAAGACAAAATAGCGAAGGTCAGTTTTTAGGAGTTCCTGCATCCACACTGGAGAGCAAAAATGTGAATTTCTGACTCAAATATAAAGAGACAAACATTTGAGGAACATATTTGCTGCACACGATTCAAATATAACAGAAGGCCTCTTCTGATTTGATGTCAAACCAACAACTGAACTTCAAAAGTGTTTCCATTCCTTAAAATGCTGCAGGTAGCAATACTGCATTTCCTTCTCTGACCTTTTTCTGAAAACGTATTTCTAGTTTGTGATGCAAAAAACAAGTTTTTTTTTTTTTTTGGTCTAAACGCAAGCATATTTGATAGAATAACAAAGTACAGTGGTTATTTTTTTTAATCTCTTGCAGTTTTGGCATTTTGTCTCTTTTTTATATGTATTAATAAAGCCATTAGTAGAAGAACAACCCCATAAGATTAGCGACCCTCCATCGTTCTAACATATTAATTCTGTCTTTCAATACAGAGTATGGAGTATTTTTTTTCTTGGGTTTGGACTCATCTTACAAAATCATTCCAGTTCAAACCCCAGCTGCATGTAGATAACCCAACATGTTTAAAGAATAAAAGGGAACAATGCAAATGCAGGAGTTTTATCCAAACTGTTATATGTTTAACATGTCCACCATAATGAAAATGTGTGCATAATGTGAATGCTGAGTAATGAGCCAGCGTATGCTATTACCATGTTCAACCTGTCATCGCTTCCTTCCACTTTCCCACTACAATGTAATATTTTTTTGCTTGTTTGTTTTATTTTCCTTTTTAATCACGTAAAGCACTTTCAATTGCTCTGTTGTTGAAAAAGTGATTTTCAAATAAAATTACCTCGCCTTGTCTCACATTCAACTTGTCTAAAAGATTTCAGGCTTTGCACTGGCAGGTGTTTCTCTTACTCTCCTCTCTGTTTTTCTTCTCCTTCTGTCTCTTTGTCTCCCTTGTCTAACTTTCTACCTCGGCGGTCTTGCAGGCATGAATTTCCGATCCAGAGCGACCTTGATGTCACTGCTGCTTCTCCTCAAATAATCTTCTCAGAGCTTCACTCCATACTGTCGCCAGTCAGGCACCGCAACATCAGCGCAGGACAAAGAATTTTCACATTTGTTTTCTCTCAAGTCTTGTAGTCAGCATTTTCTCTACATTTGTTATGCTTGGGCATAACACTGGTGCTGGATTCGATGCTGATGTGCCGAATAATTCACTCATTTTTTTTTAATTTTATTTTCCCTTTAAAGAAGTTGGCAAACTCATTGCAGGCCCTGCTAGAGTGGAGTTGTGGAGTTCAGATTCTACACTGAGGATGATTTGTCAAGCTGTCAACTGTGACAAACTGTAGTATATAAAATATTATGACGAATCCACGCTGGATTTCTACTGTTTAGACGACAGACAGTAGATCAGGAGTGTCAAACTCCAGTCCTTGAGGGCTACCGTCCTGCATTTTTTTGTTTTTAGATGTGCGACGCACTGCAATCAAATGACTGAATCGCCTCTTTAGTATGTAGACACGTTCCCCAGAGTCCCGCTAACGACTTTCAGGTGTGTTGAAGCAGAGGCACATTTAAAAGCTGCAGGACGCTGACCCTCGTTTGTCACCTGTGCAGTAGAAAAGGTAGAGACTTTCTTCAGGATATGCAAATTTAAAAAGCACTTGAGTTAGCACTTCTCTTGACTAACCTGAAAACTCAATGCCGCACAGTGTCTCTCTGTTCAGTCCCGACCGCAGTCAGCAGTTGTACAAGCTGATGGGCAGTGGTTATACTGCAGCTTTCATTACATTTCATTAAAAAAATAAAATAAAATCTTCAAATTGTCTTAAAATGTATTTTATGCTGCTCCCGTTTCCCTGCAAAACAACTGACAATGACTATATTCTCTTTGTAGGTGAGGGTTTGTATTTATTTATTTGCTTTAGTGATATTTTTTTTGTTGAATTTGTTGTGCCAAAAACTGGAGATAAAAAAATGTTAGAATAGAAAATATTAATCATAGATCAGAATATGCAGGTAGAAACAATGGAAAAGGGAATTATTCATTAAATCTACAATTTGGCTTCAAGCTGCTCGATCACAAAGGAAGCATAGTACACAATCAGGCCATAATGATTTATACATATCCACACGATGATCAGAGATCGGGACAAACATAAATACAATTAAATAAACCAGTATAATCAGCAAAAAAAACCAAAAAAACAATTAGAAACTGAGGACATAAGCCACATAGCACGGCCACTATCTGACGTATTTCTGTGTCCTTCCAGACATTGATCCTGGAATCTGCTGCAGCCACACCTCCAGTTTCAGGGTCACATCCCCGAAGCGCACAGCTGACCGATGGCACCACTTTGACTCTGCATAACTGCTCTATTTCCTCTTTGACCCCTTGGTATTTCTCAAGCTTTTTCATGTTCTGACTTCTTGATGTTGCTGTCACTTGGGATCACAGCATCCACCACTGCAGCTGCGTTTTGTGCTCTATTACCATGAAGTCCAGATGAACAGCTGTAAGCTGTTATATGAAAAAAAGACAGTTGAATAAATGTGTCTTAGGACAGTTTTAGTACATCTACAGCACTAAAGATTTGAGTAAGAAGAGTTCTGAATAAGTTGTGTAAGCATAATTATAATGTACAACAGACTCCTGCCTATTTGTTATTCAACATTTTCAGATTCACAATTTTTGTGGCTTTTTCTGTGGAAAATGACAACAAGTTATTCTCAGAAAATACACCTATTTACAAAGTTTTTCAGAGAGCATGCCTAAAATATTCTAAATGAAATGCAATTTGGAAAGCTGCATTTTAATACAAAGGCATAATGCTACTTGACACTCCTAGGTCGTGCTTGCAAGGCAGCTTATTCAGAAGAGGCATTAATTTTCCCTGACAATGATTGGCTGTACCACCAGGAGCGAAGGGAAGGAAGACTGCAGATGATTTGCAAAGAAGCGGTATTATGTTTCCTCTCTTTACCATGTCAACCTGCATTTCTTATCGATATAGTTGAAAGACAGAAATTCCCATAGAGAAGTGTCAGAAATTCATAATTTTTATTTTTATTGTGGAGTCTACTTTTTGTGTAGCGGTTGCTCTGAATGGACATCCTGGTTGAAAACCTGCTCAAGAGGGATCTTGATCTCATACAGGTTCATACATGGTTCCTGGTTCATGGTTCCATGGCCAAAATCTCAAAGTAGCGGCTTCAGAAGGACACTACAAATTTTCCTGGAGTGGCCAAGCCAGAGTCCAGACTTGAAGCAGGCGGGATCGGAAAATGGCTGCGCAGAAGTCTCTGATTATATATATATATATATATATACACAAACAAAAGTGTTTATTTTCTTGTGCACATCCACTCTTCTGAACAGGTAAGCCCAGTTTGCTGCAGAACGCTTCACAAGCAACAAACAAAACTATAAAGACAGCCTCAGAGCAAATTAATCATCGAGGCATATTGCTCTGGTATACACAGCCTGCTGATCTCAGGCACAAAAATACAGTGACTAATCACCTCCTGCCTCTTGAAATGGTTCATTTTTCATGTTATATAGAGACTATACAGCGAGGTATGAAGTCTAAATTGCAGCATGTTCACAAAATAGAAGAACACACTGAAGTACCCTGGAAGAGTACAGCAAAATGCAAACTTTCGTTAAGTTTTACAGCATATTTAATTGTTCTTTCTCTATATGAATTGTGTGTAAACGCACTATGATGTAAAGTGGGATAATCATATAATTATTAAGTATTTGTGATGCTTTCCATTAAGTTATCAGAAAGAAAAGTGAGGCATCACTTTAAATAAAAATGTAAATCAAGTAGTAGTCAGGATTTTATAGCCTTCTGAAAATCACGTTTTAGAGTGGAGGGAACTGCCCC
Source organism: Poecilia formosa (assembly GCF_000485575.1). Lineage (NCBI taxonomy): Eukaryota > Metazoa > Chordata > Actinopteri > Cyprinodontiformes > Poeciliidae > Poecilia > Poecilia formosa. The sequence goes on from NW_006800083.1 coordinate 968,465, forward strand.
TTTAAATGGGATTTAAACGCTTCAGGGGTGGGAGGTCACTGTATGAACTTTACTGCTGATCTTGCTTTGTCAAACTCATAATTTAGATGAATGCGCAGATGTCCTTTTTTTGTGTGTGTCTTTTTCTATCTTTCTAGGCATTTTATGTGCTCCCTGTTGTCTTTCTACATGTTTGGTTTCTTCTGCTTTATCTCTCCCGCTAACACATGAATTAAAGGAAGAAAATATTTGTAACCATGAAAAACTATTGCAGGAGATTTTAAGATTAACTATAGATTTTTTCACATTCTTATTTTAGTTGAGTTAGTTGTGATTCCTTTTAATTTTCTTCTCAGTTTGCTATCACAGCTGCATCCGTGGCTTTGCTCCTTTTCCTGTTCTCGTCCTTCTGAGCTACATCTCTGTCCATATCAACAACTTTGCTGAATTAAAATTCTCAGATAGTTAAATTGGTCACATTGGTCACAGACCTCCGCCCTTGCTAAGCTTGCATCGAATATAATCTTTGCTTTGCCTTTTTTTTTTTTTCTCTTTGCCCACTACTGACGCTCTGCGTTGCATCAATATTCATCTCTTTCCAGAATAACTGTTTCTCCTTTAGATTATCAAAGGTTTTTTTTTTTTGGAGGTCTTTCATTTCCTCTTTGCGCTGCATCTGCATGTCTTCAGTCGCTTTAAAAATATTTTTTGCTGAATCTGCCTCACATTTTCTTTTCACCGCACCCGTATGAGATTATCTGAGCTGCAGAGCAAAGTTGATATTTTGTAGCATTCGCCAGTAAAAGGCACAGCATCATACTTTAAAGTATATATAAGCTCGTGATGTTTGACAGATGTCTTCTGGAGATCTGTCAAGTCAGCAGTATCCTCCACTGTAGTGCAGTCTGTTGATCCAGAGTGAGAAACTGTTAAAGGCTGAGGAAAGCTTTTCATGTATTTTGCGGTAATTGGTTAATTAGGGTGTGAAATCATATGTTTTCATTAATGGCCTTTTCCACAGTGTTCTAATGCAGAATCTGTGGTATAAATTATCTGTAAGCCATAATAACCACAAAGGGTTAGAATATAAAACTCTTTGTGACGATGATTCTATATAAAATAATATTTTCACTTGAGATGACTGGGAAGAAATATTGCACTTTTTTATGCAATATTCCAATTCATGTTTTCTTACATATTTTTCGCTACAAGAAATATATGTAAGTTCTTCAACTTGCTCTTGCAAGTTAAAGAACTTGCTCGGGTCCAGTCCTGCAGCGTTCAAGGGAAAAGGAGGGATTTGTAACTGATATCTTTAAAACTAGGTTAGTCTCTCCCAGGGGGTTGGAGTACCTGTTGCTTTATTTGTGCATAAAGGAGGATTAACACAGGAGACTCTACCTGCTAATTTCTGTTACTATCATTTTTGATAGATGGTTACAAACCTCACCTTTTGGCTGAGCTGATGTACACACACAGAGGAGTACATGTGCAAAGAGACAGTTTAATTACTCTTTAAACTTGCCCTGTGTACAACAAAGTCATCCCAGACTCTGGAACTCATCCATCAGGGACGTTTTCGGTGCAGCAGGAGTTATTTTGATGTGTGAGACGGTGAGACAAAGGGTCATTCAAACAGTAGGAGGGAAAGGCTGTTTCAGGTATGGCAGCATTGACCTTGTCCAGTTCACTGGAACTCAGGAGCCTGCGAGCATATACAGAAGGAAAAGTACATTAATTTTTAAGTGGAAAAAAAAAAAAAAGAGGAAGGCATGACACAGAAGGTTTGGTCTTTTTCAAGTTAACTATGTAAAAATATGTGGAAATTGATGCAATGCGCTGAACAGCATGAAAAAGTGGAACAAAACCTCACGTGTTCCTCTGCCCTTCATATGAGGGGAGCTTTGTGGGAGTTTTTTCAGATGTTAGGGCAAAGAGCGTTGACCCTCTGGAGGTTGGAAAAAAAAAATCGGACTCGCTGAACATCAAACAAAAAGCAGAAACAATGTATTATCACGGTGATTTACCTAATACTACTTGGCACAGCAGTTGTGAAAATTTTCCATGTGCATCAACTTAGCACAACTGTCTTTTTGTCTTCTTGAACAGAAATGCTTAGACAGTTCATCCAAATTTTTAGGAGTGATAACCTAGCGATGTCCCAATCTGATCCCTTGTGCATCAAGGTACCGATCCAGGTACTGATTGCATAACGCCTAAGTCCATTTGACAAGAATAGAAACGTTCAAATTCCTGTTCACTGTTTAATGAAGGAACATTTTTCATACATCTTTTGTTTGTTTCTTTTAAAAGAAAAACACAAACCCATCCTATATGACAGATGAAAGCAAGGTCACATATAAAAGTCAGAGTGAATCCTAACATTAGGCAAAAGATTCTGTAATGAATTTGAAAAAAATAAAACAACTCAAGGTTGTGCTTGGTGATTAAGATATGGTTTGCACATTAATGTGCAGCTGCTGGCTGCCTGGGAACAACGTAGGTGGTCCAAAACTCTCTCTTAACAGTTTCTCACTAAGACGTGCTGGAGGGTGAAGAATGAGAAAAATCTGACATTTATGCATTAAGATATGGTTTGCACATTAAGCGTTATTAATTAGGGTGCACCTGTTCTGCCTGCGTAATCGGATCTCGTGTGTGTGTCCTTCTCAGTCCTTTTGTGCTTCTCATCATGAAAACAAGCTTTCTACTTTGAACCCTTGCAAATGCAGAGTTTATTTGGAGAAGTGCATCGTGCACGGACGGCTCTCTTTGCCTCAACGTGAAATGAAGATGGCAGAGAGAGATGTGACGTGACATTAAAGAGGGAATCAGAGGAATGAGAGTGCACCGAACTTATTGGAGTAGAAATTAAGAGACCTTGTCTGACATATTTACTCTTATTAGACATAACTACAGTAATTAATCTATGTCCACCTGGCAGTTATTACCATCCTGAACATCTCAAGGCCAGTCTGAATGCCCAGCAGGATTGTATGAAGGTCATCCATCTTTTTTCTTAAGATTGCTATTTTTTCCATGGCCACCTGTCTGTTTCACATCTACCACTATACTCTTGAAGGGAATGGGAATTGGGAGCATATTTGTTTGACTTCTTTTGCCTTGATAGTCCTTTGGTAAGCATATGCAGTGGTAATAACAGCACACACAGGCAATAATGGTTTATAGAAATCATATGCATCACTGATGAAGCTTTCGTGTCTTATCCTTGGCCAATAGACCAACAGGAATTTGGCTTTTTTTTTTCTTTTTTTTTTTTTTGCTCAGGTGGTATCTGAATGGTTTTGAATGATGACAGATGTAATTTGTGGGGGTGGGCATTATCTCTGAGGCTCGAACCGTACCAGTTTTACCGATTTGCTAAAAGAAAGACCTAATGACCCAAAGATTTCAGTCTATGCTGCAGTCTTTTTCTTTTTTTTTTTTTTTTTTTTTTAGCAGTGAGCTGTCAGAGAACTGCAGTAAATCCTGCCCACAGAGAAGAGATGAAAATGACCCCTTATTCAACCTACTGGCCAGCAGCTAAATGAGCCCCTGTGCAAACGTCATATTTTAATATAAAGTTACACATTACTAATAAGAACTTAAGTAAAACTCAGAAATTAAAAACAGAAATTAAACACAAAGATGCTGTCCAATGTTTTATTTATTTATTTTTTTTTTTTTTTTTAAAGATCTTCAGGTTTACCAAAACGTGGCTGGTTGTGATTGTGATAAAAACAAGAAGTTTCTAATATGGCATTGTTTTCTCACTGAGGGGATTTTTTTTTTTCCACATCCAACAAAAGTGTACCAGAACAAAACTAATTGGTAAACTTAAACTGTGTTCAGTAGCAACATTTCCAAATGATGACAGTGGTAGATGATGCCCAGACGCCTCCATTGTTGCAATTAAATTTAATAGAAGTGTGTATTTTGATGATTGTCAAACACCAACTGTGTGTTTTCTTCTTCAGTTTTACTTTTCAGTTTCATGCATTTTAAAGAAAAAAAAATTAACAAATGCTCTACAAGTACATAACTTTTCACAGACGTAAAACTCAACGTTGCCTCACTGTTTGACTATAAAGTTATCAGGAGGACAAATTCTTTCCCCATCTCAAATTGAGTGGCTGGTGACAACCTAATCACAAAATATTTCGTCAAATCAGAGTACAGACCATTTTGTTTACTCCGGCTCAATGAAGCGCTTCAAATCTGAAGTAGTTAACAGATTCACTTGAGGGTATATAAACATAAAATAATTGAATGTTTCACTCTTACTGAAGCATACAACATGGCCACTTTCTTGTTGTACTAATATTGCCCAAAAACGTGCCGAGGCCACTTGCAGTGTGTGCTACACTTTGCATTCAGTTTTCAGCTATTTCAAATGCAGTCCAGTTCAATTCAAAATGTAACACAAAACAGCCAAATTATGATCCCTTGATACCAGTTGGGGGGTGAAAAAAAAAAAATTACTCAAGGAAGCTGATTTAATCAAGTCGTTGCCTTTATAATGATCCGCAAGGTTTCATTTGCAATTTAGAATAAATTTAAATAGCTTTCAAGATTCGTTAATCTCTAGTTGCGCGCTTCAATCAGATCACAGTTTTAGATTGTCGCCTTTTGTTTACTATCTTGTTCAAAGGAGACGGCGAAATCAGCCCAGCTATTCTTAAAAGCAGGTACAACTGCAATTTGGAACAACTACGAGGTTTACTCAAAGAGCCTTTCTGCACAATCAAGGTATAATTACATTTGAGGACAAAGTTTCAGAGATTGGAAAACAAAGACGGGAAGAAAACAGCATGTAATAACTTGCATTAAAGTAATTTATAGGCAGTGTCCCTATCAATTCCAGTGTTTTCAAAGGTGCTCTCAAGTGACACTTTTCAAAGAACTTGCTGTCAGTTACAGAAGCTATTACCTAGGAAAAAAAGAACCAATTTAAAATGGAAGGCCTCAATCACTAATGATGGATTATAGTTTTTAGAGTGCAAGAAGAGCTGTCAGCGGAATGTGGAACACGGTTTCAGATAGACTGCTGTGCTTAGGGCTCTGCAGAAGTGGGACGTTGAATCCAAGAATTACTCTGCACTTATTAGTCTGTGGAATAAGTAGCTCTTCGTTCCACTTGTCTCTATGTGCCTAGGAAATTATCAAAAGACTTAAGCTTCTGGGTGTAAAGTAAAACCCTAGCTCACACATACAGGCATGTTAAAATCAGAGAAACGAAGACTAAACCAAGGCGAACAAAATGGCCTGTGAATGTGATTACTGGGTTTCATAATTTAACTCTTTTCATACAAAAATCCAGATTTTGGTACGGGACATATTATTTAGAAATGCCATTGGGTTTGTCAGGTTTCACTGCTATTTAAGACAGTAAAACACAGAGCTCAATGATTCCCGTAAGTCACATCTGCAATGTCAGAAAAGTGGTCGAGTCAAATCACCGGAGAAAATAAAGAGTTATTTACAGTAACCCAAGCGGGAAAATGATGGCTAAGATGAACACTTCAAGCACTAATGGGGTTAATTCGCAAGAAAGCGATAATGCAGATGCATTTGTTCTGTCAATAGTAAAGTGGTCACAGTGATGCTTTTGGAAAATGGTAAGATTACTATTTTCTTAAAATCACTGTAACACATTAGCAGTAAGGAAGAAGAGGCTATTTAATTACAACAAAATTACAACAAAACATAGGCTCCCCAACCTCAAAATAGTCAGATCCTGAATGAGATTTAAAACATTTTTAATGTACAGATACTGCACAATAAATATGAGCATTATTGAAGAAAGTAGCATCGATAGTTTTGACTGGCCCTATTAGACATGGAGATTTTTTTTCTCCATCAGCAATTTGACACTTCTAAAGCTCTCAGTAGGGTTGGGCATGCATTTGTTTATTTTCAATAACATGGCATATGCATGCAAACCCCACACAAGGCCGCTTGAACAAATGAGATATTAAGCTGAGACCTTCTAGCTGACTTATCCTTATGCTGTCTGATTTAAAAAAAAAAAAAAAAAAAAAAATCAAGCTTAACATGTGGGAAAACAAATTAGGTAACTTTCTCCCTGGCTGTCATACAATACCTAAAGTAGCAGCAGAAAACCTTAACCAGAATCTTTGGCCTATGTAATCTACAGTCATCTTAAAGACAGAAGGGAGTTTGTCTTGTGCAGAGATTAAATATCTGATATTAAGAAGAAACATTGCACTTTCCCAGTTTTGTTTCCACTTTGCCTGGAAATAGAGTTACCTCTTTAGTGCATACTGCTTTGCATTGTTTGAACACATGTGCAAAACACAAGGACCTATTCAAAATGATGAACAAATTCAATAAAGGTGCCGTTACTATCTTATGCTGTTTCATCAGGAGCTTTGCAGTAATGAACATTTTAGCCCAGATATTCTTTTTCTTCCTTGTTGTTCTTTTAAAAAAGCATGTGAGCATCAATTTTGAAATGATTTATCAAAATAGATTTTCTTATTTTTTTTTACAAATCATGAAACTGGTATTTTAAAAGGGACGTGTAGACTGTAAAACTCCCATCCAAAATGTTTACTGTAAACACATTTGAACACCCTGAACTGAGGTAGAAGCATCAATGACCTAACTTTATCAAACACATACTGAAGGATGTAAAGTATTTCTCCACTCTGCACTGAAAATGTCCTTTATGTCCTTACTGACAGTTTGATGTAGACCTAGTGATGCGTTCGACAGGAGAAGATGTTTGTCATTGCTGCCAGTCCCTTTGTTGGATCCAAAGGTTTGATAGAGCAGCTTTCAGAACTTAGCTTGTCTCTGAGTCTTTGTCTTTTCCTTTGTTTCCTCCTGTAATCAGAAACCTACAAAGTGAACAGTACGTAGGTTGCACACTCAATCCGGATTACTTCGATTGCACAATCGGAGTGAATGCGCCTTCTATTAAACTGTAATGTTATTGTATTTTTTTTTTATATATTGCTAATATTTGAAGCTCTTGCTCTGCTTCCTCTGAGCACACATCTCCCCAATAAGTCCATTTTAAAGGTCAGAATTGCCAGCAGTCAAGTTGTGTGATTGTATCATGTGATTTAATAGATTAATAATACTAAAGTTAGCTTTGCCCAATAATGTTCAGTCATGAGGTTATGATGATGCCAAGTCAAGCTCAACTGGAGCTCTGTTTCCCAGTAGGAGAGGCTCTTCAGCTCTTATCAGCATGTTAATAAACCAATCATACTCTCATTTAGTGCTAATCAGCAAATCAAACTATTTGTTCCTGTCTCCTATTTCCTGCTGAGATCCTTTTCCGGCAGAGCCCAAGAGGATGTTTTTGTGTGTTCATCATGGGAATTTTAATTTCTGGTTCACGGTAATTTAAAACAATTCAATTAAAAATGAAAGAGCAGTACTTCAAATGTAAAAAAAGAAAAACAACTTCTAACCCTTAATAAAGTTAATAAATCCATCTCGGTCCGACGCATTTTTATTTTATTTTCATTTTTCTTTTTTGCAGAAAATAAAGTTTACAGAAACTCATCATCTGAAAGAATAATAAACAAAGTGCGCGCTGTTACTGAGTTTTTTTGAAATGTTCATTATTTTAAAGATGTACTGCAAAACACAAACAACTGCAATGGTTTTGTGAGACAAGACCTAGGTGAACAACTTAAAATATATTTTTTTTTATCCAAAAAGCATCAAAAATAGAATAGAATATTGTGAAAAGATTCAATTTCCTTTGCCACTTATTTCTGACAGTAAAACTCAGATAATATACATATTCACTAAACATGCAGTGAAATATTTCAAGCATTTATTTGTCAAAACTTTGATGATCATGACCTGCAGATAATGACAACCCAAAATTTTGCGTTTCAGAAAAATGTAATACTGTGAAAATGTTAATGTTATTGGAAATGTATGGTGTCACAGCCTAGTCAGCTAATGAACCCAAAACACATGCAAAGGAGTCCTGAGCCTCAATCTACTTCAGTAAATGACACAGTCAAAAAGAATGACTTGACATCCAGAGGTCACTTTGACACGCTCCACAAGGAGGGAAAGCCAAAAAAGTGGTGACAAGTAAAACTTATTTTTACTTTCTAAAATATTGATAAGGTACTATTTGGTATGGGGATTATGATGAAAAATGCGAGAATGTTAAATTTGCCTTGGAAGATAATTTTTTTTAGTCGTCTCAAGACATAAAACTACAAGCTACAGTTGATTTTATAAAGTCTGTGGACCATTCAACTGTGGATTAATCTTGATGTTTGCAATCGAATCATTCAGCTCACAATCCTTTGAAGGGGTTACAAAAATGGACATGGCCTCGCTGACAATTGTTTTGTGCCAGAGTTCAGAATATTATGGCTCCCATTATAAGATTGCAAAGCCAACAGGGCATGTAACACATCTGCCCACACAAACAGCACATAGTAAACAATTTTTTTTTACCATTCCTTGCAACACGGCACAGCCCATTAGAAGGAATATGGGCAACTGCTAATGGGTTGCCACTCAGTATAAAAGGACTGAGTCAAAAGTTAAAGAAAATGCCACGTGTACAAATGGCATCAAGGAAACATAAGCAAAACATCACATATTAAAAGGCACAGAGCAAAAATAAATGTAATTGTGCACAAAAGAAATGCAACGAAGAATCAACTAAGTAGCATGAAAGGACACAAGATCCATGTCCGTGTGCATAAGAGCACAAAAAATAGGGAAAATGAACCAGACACTCACTAATGCAACATCAGAGAACAGAGAGAGCTAATGGGAATATGTGAAAAATACACATTTGACGCAAGTGACTTGATAACAAAACATCACGATATGAATATCCTTCAGAGAGAAAATTGAAAAATTAGTGCAAGTAGATCAAGCATCAAGATCAACGCATGGAAACCTATGCATAACTTCAAAACTACAAAAACAAGATTAATTGTTGATACATTCCACCATAAAGAATAAAAACGCTTACATTGTATCAGAAGAACTTAATATGCACACAGGATGAGGAATCATCTGGAAAGCGAACAAGCAAAGCAGAAAACATTATAGTCTTATAGAGGCGCATTGCATTCCCCCCCCAAAAAAGACATATCTCCTAATTATGATGTCATGTTTATAAGAAACTATGAGAAAAGATTTCATAACTGAGATCACTGAAAAGGTGTCATTTCATGCCATTGCTTGAAATTTTGTGGCACAGTGGTTTATTAAGTAATTTATTTTAGTTTTCTGTGACTAAGAAATTGCATTAATCACATTTGCATCCTTGAAATTATGAAAAATAAAAAAAAGAAAAAAATAGACAGTTACCATCTGTGTCCAGGAGTGTCCCTCAGTAAAACCTGTCAGAGTGTCCACAGCATCTTTTTCAACTAACTGATAACCTATTCGTAGTGCCACCATTTCTGTTGTGGCCTGTATGTGGATTTGAGCCATGCATGGCATAATGCAAATGATCAAATAGGCAGAAGATGAAGCCTTGAGCCACGGCCCCTCTTCATTTGCATAATGAAGCAGAAATGCATAAGGTAAAGTAAAAATAGGAGACTGAAAAATGTAAAAAGAACACATGGAAATAAAAAAAAAAAAGACCTGTGCGGGAAAAACCAAGATTAACAAGTTAAAGTGAAAAAATTAAGAAAAATAAATGCTTCCATGAGTTAAAGGAAAAATGTTAAAAGAAATCTAAAAACAGTAAAATTTATATTATGTGCTCAAATATATGTTGTTCGAATTGCACATGGTGTTGGGTCAGCCAGTGGGTTCAGTGAGGACCTTTTGACTGCCGTCTCCATGGCGATGTTAAGCACAGGTAAAAGAGGAAAAAATGCAACTCACACACCCTGCTAGAGTTTCACCTTCTGTTCGGTCAGAAATCTTTCTCTCTTCTTTTATCTTTTCTTTCTTCTTTGGTTGTTTCTGTAACTAATGCAGAATTAGGCTTGCTAACCGAAACACAGCCAGGAGTTACTGTAGAGCAAGTATCTCTGGGGAATTGAGACTTTTCTGCACAAATACTGATAGAATTTTATCATCTGCTGATAAAAAAAAGAATCATGGATGACTCATTCATTATCAGTACTGTTGATAATCTTCCAGTAACAGCTGGACAACAAGGACAACAAATCAGAATGTCCTCAATGTATTATTGAGGTCACATAAGGCGACTCTCCCCGTGGTGCTGAAAATAGGATCGCTTTAGGGTGATTTTCGTTTCAAAGAAATTGATCTAAGGAACTATCTTTAGTTTGTTCTGCCAGTGAACAATCCATGCCTGGAATGGGATGAACTGTATCTAACTATTTCAGTAATAGGATTTTTTTTTTCTGTTCAATTTATATTACATCGTTTCATCATGTGCTTCTTTAACTAAACGACCAAATGTTTGGCATTTATTGACCAAAACGTTGAAATGTGTGTGATCAGAAGCATATTAAAGATGAACACAAGCTCTGGGATAATGTGGCAAATTACATTATCTTTTTTTTTTTTTAAAGAGGAATCTCTGCGTTTTGTAATAATTGTCACAAAATGTAAAGATTACATAATGCCGTTTTAATTATGCTTTATTGCATTTTGAAGTCAGATGTTATTACATCAGAATGAGAATCACTTTATTCCCATTGCCACAGTTTAGAAAACTGCTTTGATAAAATGGTACACAAATAAATAAAGAAAGTGCCAATGTTATGCCAGAGTCACTTAGTTATTGTTCATCAGTCTAATGGCTAAGGGAAAGAAAGTAGCAAATATAATTACTCCATATTTCGGCATTATGACGTAAAGCAGTGTTACAGAGCTGAAAGAATAGTGCTATTCCACAAACAGTTACCGTATTTTCCAGACTATAGAGTGCACTTCACTATAAGCCTCATCTACAAAGTTGTTTTTTTTTTTTTTAAACTGGAAATGTATATAAGCAGCTGGTATCTCCGCCGCTCTCGGTTTTCCACAAGAACACAGCAGAGGGTTGCATCCTTAATAAATCTGATGGATTTATTAAGGATGCAGACCTTCGTTTCCAATGCTGAACCATGGACTCGTTCACGCTGAGCTTACATGCAGCAGGGATGCTGCCAGATCGATAGCTTTCAACTTAATAGCGGCATCATATGAATGTCTTTGTGTTGTTTCCACAATGAGGAGGTATGAGTTTGATAACATTTCTCCGTTGTGCCTGCTGCTAGCATGTGCTTGTTCTAAATGAAAATCAGCACTTTCTGCTTTGATTTCCAATGATTCATTTCCTGCTACAGAGCCCCCTGGTGGTTGAAGAAAAATCCACAGAAAAGCCGCCCCGGGCTATAAGCCGCTTGGTTCAAAGCGTGAGGAAAAAGTAGCGGCTTATAGTCCGAAAAATACGGTAGTTTATTATAGAGCATTGATGGTTAAAGGAGAAGTGTAGTGTATTTTCCATTTTATAGCACAACCAAGTTTATTCCTTCAGTTGGTATAAAACATCTTAAAATAAGATGATATATCTTATTTTAAGAGGCCTAATTTAACAGCTTGAAATTGGGTCTCTATCTTTTCACGAAACTTCTCTTTCTGACACTCCGCCTTCAGGGTGTCTTCACAAAAACGTTTCTCCATTAGCCAGTTTACAGCCATTAATAGCAGCGTTGCACTGAGAAGTAGTTTGCATGATAAGTCCTCCAGATGTGCAGTTCCACCAGGTGTTTGCTAATCACGCACAGGACAGTAGAGGATTTCTCAAATAAAAATGAAAGAATGAAAGAAACGCACGTGATGAAGGAATAACATTAGAATATGAGATGAAGCTCAAACAGTCGATTTTTCATAATGTAAACACTTACTCTCAGAAAATGAAAATCAATCACTTAATAAACTCGTTGGCTCTTCATAGATGTCCAAGGCCCACAAGGGTGCTACAGAAAACCAGGTAGAGGCATTAAATGGCATTTTATGTCGTAATTTGATAACTATGAGATCGGAATCTCACAACTGTGAGATAAGGTGTTTGTATTACTTTGGTGAAAGCAGTGCGCTTCTGATCTAAGACAAGGAGCAGAACTCTCTGCATACTACGCCCTCATCAAACATTAACATGGCAACATGACGTTGCACATAAACATCAAAGCTGCTTAATGCTAACTCGATGTCACAAGTTATGCTTAAGCTGGTGTAGCATGCATCATTGTGGAGAAGATGTTTTTTTTTTTTTTTTTTCTCCCCTCACAGTAGCTTTAACCGTCTCTTTTGGTTCAGAGAACATTTGCAGAGGCTGAGACAGCTAGATATCACATCTAATCTACTTATTTGATTTTGCCAAGCACAAATGGTATATGATTGTTAGTTACCACTGGCTTTCACAAGAGGGTGAAGTAAATGTTAATGGTCCTGACTTATAGCAGTACGCTGTTTTTGTGAGCATATAAAGGAGAGAAAGAGTGGGGGAGAAAAAAAAGAGGAGATGAAAAAGGTCTATTCATTTCCATGCACAATATGTAAATTCCTGCGATTTCATGCTGTATGCTTCTGTTCCTATTCCAGCAATAAGCCGCTCTCGTCCCCTGAAGTCAAGCTGTTTATAATTAGTTCTTAACATGATTCACATTCCATCTAAATTAATTAATCTTGAAAACATTGTTTAACAAGTTTCACCTAGAAGGATTTTCAGCCATGACAACAGAAACTAAGGCATGATGTTTTTGAGAGAATCCTGAGATGTAATCTGTTAAGAAAAAAAAAAGTCCTTGTCGAATTAGCATAATTTAATAACTTTGTTTTAATAATTAATTTTCATGAAAAATATAACTTGTAGTGACTGATGATTCCACTCATCTGCTATCTGAAACAATGCATAATTCCATGAATCATTAATAAACTGTATTGCCGCTGCACTTGTGCTTCAGTCAGGTTGACTTTAAAATATGCACGACAACCCATGTTCCTAAAACCGTCTGAACAAGTACACATATTACACATGCAATTTCTGAAAACGATTCAGAAATTCCCAGACACTTCAATGTCAAGTTAAGTCACACTAATTTGCATCTGCCTTGTGTTTCGACGACGGATGAAAATTTGATGCATTAACTAAATCATTGATTGCTTCAGCGTTTACTTTCGACACACCAGATAACTGTGCCACGTGCGATTCAATTGGAGCAGCGATGTTTACCACATAATGATAACACCACTGCCACTGAATTTAGGTAGGTGCTACAAAAATGTCTGACATATGGCACTATGCAGGCATACTGTCTGAGGTAATGAGGATTCACTCACATGCCGAATTTTCTAATTTTCTGAATGAATCAATTAGTACTTGTATAATGCTTCATCGAGTTCAGAGGACCTCAGCCATTCACCCACTCCTGCACACAGCCACACACTAAATGAATAATCCTAAATGCTATGCGTTAAAGGTCACTTCTTAGACTGTCAAAACACTCATGTCAGTCAAGACAGTGATCCTATTTTGTCCTTCTTTGGGGTTTTTTTTCTACCCCTTTCAGCAACAAACGGCATCATTTCATCAGAAATCTCCGCAGTCAGAATACTTCAATTACTATTATCTAATGAGTTACTAGAGCAGTAAGCTTCACGAGACAACATATGCTCTGCCTCCCCTCTGATAAGAAAATTGCCACAAAATTCAGCTGGTGATTAACAAGTTCAAAGCAGCGACTAAAAGGAATAGCGATGGATGGCATAGTCAAATAACATTCTTTTATACAACCTTGTCTCTGTACGTGCCAAGAGACATAGGTGTGTATGTTCCAGAGAGAACCCGCTGACAGGGATGACCATGTTTATATTTGGTGAAGCAATCCTGTGTAACCTCCAACTTGTCCTACAACCACCTACACACACATTCACACGCCCACACACACACACACACACACACGCACACACACACAAACCACCTTTTCCCCCCCATTCTTCTACAATAGCCCACACAAGTACACACTTCTCAGTCATTATGCCCTCAGCTCTGTCCTTTAATTGCTTATTAGTTCCAGTAGATTTAAGAGTATCACTGACTCTAAGATGCACAGCATGTAGGTCAGGGCCTGTGTTTTTCTCTTTCTATTTGGCATTATGTGTTCTTTGCATTTTACTATTGCATAGTGTGTGTTTGTAAAGAAAAAAACAAGAAACACAAGAGTTTTTTTTGTTTTTGTTTTTTGTTTTTTCCATGTAGCAGACAGACAGGTTTAGTGCCAAAGGCAATCACAGTCCTGAAACATTTATATCTCATTACCTTGAGAGAGAAGGAGGAAGGGTTGGAAAAAGAAAGAGAAGCAAAGAAGAGAGGATCATGGGTAAAGTGAAACAAAACAAGTTTCACTTTACCCACTTTACTAAGGCCACAAAGAAAAGAAACTTATAAAATATATTTTTTAAGAGATAAAGGGAATAGGTGGAATCTCTTTAGGCAACATTTGCTAGACACCTCTGTGTAATAATATACTATTGCGTGCATGTGGTATCAGATGGACATGTGCAGTTTATATTTGGGTGACCATATTTTGATTTCCAAAACAGAAAACACTTTGTCCACTATTTTTTTTTTTTTTTAAGGATATTCTTTTGGCACTTTTTCCACTCAGTACTTGCATGGTTGTCCATCAATCACTGGGTCAGAGTAGTGTACAAAATATGTCCACAGTCCACGTTATTGAGGCAAAATAACAACTTTTTTGTCCCCTCTTATGTTCCCTCCAGTTCATACAGAGACCCGTAGCACCTGTTTAGTTCACTTATACGTGAAGCTGACAGATCACTGGTATGATTTTCTGTTTCTCTCTGATTTCTTTGTCTACTTATTTGATGCCATTATAGCATAAGCTTACTGACATTGACCCCTTTTCTCACTAAGCCTCTTCAGTACGTATTTATAACATTTGCTTTTTTCTCTGCTTGCTCAGTGCAGCTCCCCTAGCAACACGTCTAATCAGAGATTTTCATAAACAGCCCTCTGCAACTTGTATTTAGTCGTTTAATTAAAAAAAAAATCCACTTCACATTTTCTGAATGAAAAAAAACAAACATGTTGGGGTCAGGGAGGATGGACAGATTTACTCTTTTCACTCTTGGTAGAAGAGGACCCGCTGGACTAAATTGAAATGATGTTTCATGTTCCGTGTCAAGCTTTTAGTCGGAAATCATTAGAGCGATTTTACTGATGCAGAAATGCAGAGACATATTTATGTATTCATCACACAGTAAGAATGATAAACTAAAAATGGAAGAAGACATAAGCTAATCATTACAATTATTCTCTGAAGCCTTTTTTTACTAATGAGGACAGTGTCTCATGGCCTTAATCACAGCATATTTTTAGTAATCTATGGAGAACTCATTGTGATAAGATGATTGCTGGCACCAATGTGGGTAATCAACTGCCAGCCTACACAAAAGCTTTGATCAGCAAGATACAACATCATTGCCTCTGCTGGTTGCTGCATAACTCTAATTTTCATTAAACCAATCTGCTCTTGTGTGACAATCAAACTATAACCCACTTCATGGTATGCAGACGTCACAGTCTAGGTCAGTAAGAGCCGAGATAACCAAACAGACGCGTAAATGTGGTTTTGTGAATTTAACGTGAAAAAACAACAGCACATACAAACGCACATACCTTTGTTTTTATTCATCTTATTTTTTATTTTATTTTTTTTTAACCTGCAACCTTTTAACTAAACAAAACAAAAAGTCCTTTCCATTGAACGATTGCTCCAAAGGTTCACTTTTCAAAAAATGTGATTATTTAGTCACATTTTGACAATTAAACTAATTCCTTTATGAATTCCGTATTACTATTAACAGCAATTTCTTCCAACTGTATAATATATCTGTTTTAACTAACAGAAGAAGAGGCGACGACGAGTTGTTCTTTTTAAAACCCTAGCTATAAACATAGTAAGGCATTGAAGTACAACTTTATACCTCAATGATGATTCCTGAGATCATTTGGAAATAATTTACTTGTGAGACGGGCAGAAAAGGAGGCTGTGTTCCTCCCATTGAGTTAAAAGTATGATTAACTGTTATCGTTGCAAAATGTGCAGCAAATTTCTTTCTAATTCGGAGGGTGAATACTGGAACTGAAAAGTGTTACAACATATCATGGAGTGGAGTCGAAAGTGGTCTCATGTAGAGCAGCAATCGAAAGCCTCTTTTCAGAGAAGCAGTGTTTTTGCATTGGTCACATGGCAACCGAGTGTGTTTATTTCATGTATGATTGCAAACTCACCAGGCTGCGCTATGAAACAGAGACATTTCGCTTCCAGCACGACACGAACATGAACTGCAAGATGTTACAGCAATGAAAAAG
>NW_006800083.1:985716-998159 GCF_000485575.1 Poecilia formosa
AAGGAATTTATAAATTCCTTATATAAATACATTTTAAAAGCACAAGAAACTGAAAATAATCATTTTTGTTGGCTTTCGTAGCCTCACTTTGTGAACATACATGGTGTAAAGAGAAGAGGGGACAAAATACATCACAAAGGATGAACTATGACCTGCAGAGTCCATTTCTTTTTACACATTTTTCTTTTTTAATTTTACATGTATATGAATTCCACTCTATTTACATTTTTAGCTACAAAAGATATGTTATATATTGCCATTAGAACTCACCTCTGTATAATTTAACTTCACTATAGAAGAACTGTCCAACGAACACAAAGAAATAGATCTGTGGAGAACTTTAATGGAGGCTTTTGGACCTCCAGCCAAGAGATACTGAATATTAGATTGTTGGTGTAATAACTATTGATTATTATTAATACTCTACGGACATCGGAGTGTGGAAGAAAATGCTCTGATCAGACTATTTGGCCTACATGCAAAATCTTACGTCTGCATGAGAACTACTGTAATAAATACACAATTCTCTCTTTGAAATGTGGTTGAGGCAACATGGAGTTTTAGATTGGAAATACTGATAAAGTTAAATACAAATCTGTGAAGGTTCACCGTCTGCCAGCACAGCAACCCTACACGTACAGCCAGAACAACAAGGCAGTGGTTTAGGTCCAACTATGTTATTGTGGTAGAAAGTCCAAACCTAAATGCAGTTCTGTAATGTTCTCTGTCCACTCTGACTGTATTTGAAATGTCATCCTTGTATAGTATCTGAAAGCCTGCTTCTTTTTCTTTTTTCCCCTTAACAGAACCTAAATAGTGTTTCCTACTTCTGCTCTTGTAGTTGTTATTCTAGACATGCCTTGATGTAAAATCTTCGTACACGTCATTGTGAAGTTAATCCTCCAGCAGGTCAATTGAAATTTCAGGAGCAGATAGGGAATTTTCTTGAATTAAATGTCAGAAATTGAATCTTTACCGCAGTAGATGGACTGAACTACAGAAGAACGTGACAGCATCGCATTCACTCCATTAGCAACCCTCTCATTCTGTCTCTCCTGAACCTCCTGGCTCTATTATATGACTATACTTGTGAGTTGATCTCACCTATACACCCCTGTCTGTCTCCTGTCCTTTCTGTATTTCATTTGTGATATATATCTCCCTTTCTCTCCCTTCCCTTCTCTCCTGCCTGTCTTTTTCCATCTACTCAGTGTTTTATAGCTGTTGTAACAGCCACCTGACCTTTCTTCTTAGCGATTACTTTATAATGAGACCACAACTGCTGCTTTCTGTCTCTTTACAGCCTACCTGCTTTCCCATCACTTCTCAGCCTCGTGAAAGTGGCATTTTTTTTCTTTTTAAGATTACCTCTATAACTTCAAGAGAAGAGAGAAAAATGGAGGGGGAAATCCACATTTTAATGCGTGCTACAAACATGCAGTGCATTCCCAAGTAAGATCATTTCTGTTTTTAAAAACTCTCTGCCTTGCATCCAACTACATATGTGCAGACTTCCAACATCTCTTCATCTAGTCAGGAACAATTCTAGCACAGATATGTCAACATTTTATGTAATTTCATTTTTACTAACAAAGCCGAAGATTTGTTTCTAATTTTCCCACAAATCTCAGATTTCTACAATAGTTACAAAGATCTGCTGTTGCATTATCCAAAACTAGAGGTTGTACGCCTTTAAGAAATGTACATGTGGAATTTATTTCAGTCTGTTTGGGGTATAATTAACACAGTCTGAAAATCTCAGGATCTAAAAATTTAGAAGCATGTGAAACTGATTCCATGGCAACCAGTCGTTTTAAGCCTTGTGTGGTATGTTCCAGTGATCTGCACCCACACTTTGAAGTAAATAGATCGTTTTGTCAAATTCAAACATCCAATACATGGTCATTATTACTGCACATGTGTGAATGTGTGTTAGCAATTCTCACCTTATGAGACCAATTTCTCCAGCAAATACTACATTGTAAAGACCCACTGCTTGTTACAGGGCCCAGAGCCGGGACCCTCAGAAGTGCCACTTTTGGCTAGGGTGAGAACGCTCTAGAGTTGGATTGATAGTGCAAATCAAAAATCCACCAAACATGGGCAAAATCTGAAATAAGTGAGAATACCTTTTCTTAATAAAGCTTTCATCATTGCAATTTGGGGTGTTTATATTAACCAAAACAACAGGTATATAAAAAAAACAAAACATCCCTGCAGATCTGATATAAAGACACTAGATTTAAAGTGAATTCTTTTGTGTACCTGCATAGCTGTTCCTTGCCTCTTACAGTTTAAATCAGAGTGAAAAACCTAGCCAATCCAAGCTTTTCTGAGTCTAATATGGTCCTTCACCCGCATTGCGGGTTTCCTGTAGGATTGCAGTCTCACAATTTAGATACTTGAGATGATTAAATGTTCTTGCTCTTTTAACTGGTTCATCGAATCCTCTCACATTCCCTGTTATAAAATGCACAAAAATCCTCTGTCCACAGGGGTAATGTCATGATGCAAGGGTAACTGATAATAATGAAAAAAGGTTAAATGAAATCACATTTGTGCTGCAGTACAGTCTGATAGGTAACCTCATTATTAAAACTTAGAAATAATGCAAATAAAGAACTAAAAGAGTGTCTTCTTCCTTAACCCACAACCCTTGCAAGAACAACATAAACAAGAAGCCTACATTTGTTCCTCTCTCTGAGGCAAGCTGCAGGCTGCTCATTGTCATCTGTGACTTTTGGCTACAAACCTCATAAGTTTAGATTAGAAAGCTCCCAGATGTTGTGGTACAATAAACTGCTTATCAAAAAAAATATGGCTGATCTAACTGTGCAAAAATTTACACAGTAAAAGTAGAAGAAAAGCAGCATGGCTCCACAAACAATTAAGTATGCATATGTGTAAAACAGAAAAATAACATTATCACAAAGAGATAATCTTGGGTCTGTGGCTAGACACATCATGGCGATAGTTTAGTCTGGCACTCTGCAGCATTGTGCGTGTCCCTATCTCAGAGTATCTGTATCATGGCCGGGCAAATCCACAGATTACCAAACAAATTATCCATCTAATTTGGCTCTTTGATGGCTGCCACAGTGCATTAGCAAGTTATGGTTTTAGCCTTTACTCAGAATCTGGTCAAAGACGTTCTGAGCTTCCACTGGCGAGTTAAAGATGAACATGTCACGCAGATGGACGGGGTGCAGCAGCTGGAAGCTGACTTTTTTCTGGAGCTTGTTTTTACACTTTTTCTTGCTGAGCTGAGGTCTGGATATATCCTTCTTGTAGCCACTGGCTTAGTGAAGCACGGCCTTTTGCTGAACTCTGGAAAAGCAGACCAGGAGGACATGGGGAAGTTTCTGCTGACCGGATCGGAAGGATGGAGACCAGTAGGATTTCTCTAGCAGTGCAGAAAAGACTTTGGCATTACCCGTTAGCATTGCAATGCCAGAGATTAACTTGATTGGGCTGTTGCAGCCTTCGACTCTTTCATGAATGTTCAAAATATGGTTATGTTTCTTTTCTGTGGGAATGGTTCTCCAACTCATCAACTCTCTCCAAATAACAGCTATTTTGAGGTTCCACTGTGGTTTTGTGTTTAAAATGGTCAGAAGCCACATGGCTCTCCAGAGCTGAGGCATTTTGGGACGAAGTTCACTGTTGTTTGCAGCAATTCGAATGAGGCTTTTACCTTCATATTCAGAAGGAACAAGTTTATATTCCCACATTTTAGTCTGCATTTGGGAAATGTGAGACAGTTTGTTTACGTGTAAAGAATAATGATCTAAATATAATTAACAAAAAAAGCATAATGGGCTACAGGAAATGGTGGATTGTGCAGTTATGGCACCTTACAATGTTTGCCTCAACACTATTTCATCCATCTGAAGGATGTTTGTTTTATGCTAATAACGTCAACGATACTGTGAACAGCGGCTATGGGCATTTCAGCGTTTAATTGGAATTTCAAAGCCTGTGTAGCTTTTTCTCAAACAGATGAGAAAAATATAAAAAAATATTTTAATGATTGTAAAATTGCATAATTTAACCAGTCACGGTGACTGGTTCGGGTTTCCTGTTGCTGGGAAACCTAAAATGCTGATTAGATGCACCAACAAGTAGTGAACTGAAGACTTGAGAACTTCTTCAAGCGGCGTGTGTAGATCTTCAGGCAGGTGCGCACAGAAAATACAATCAACAGACCCATGAAGTGTCAGACTCACTGAGAGCCAATTTTGCTTGTTTTGACTTCCACTCACTCAAAACCAATGCACCCCTACCCACTTTCACCCCTCTGACAAGCATACAGAAGGGAAAAAAAATAAAAAAATCAGAAGCGAGCAATCAAGCAGAGAGGATGTGTCTCCACAGGAGGGACAGCTAGAAAGAGACAAGAATGGGGGGAATGGAGACAGGAACAAAATGAGACAGCAGAGAGAAAAAGATTAAGAAATGCGAAGAGCGTGGGGAACACAATCGGATGGGGAAAAATACGTGAAAAGTAAAGCTCTCAACGCCTGATGGTATTTATGGTATTACTGATCATGAAGTACAACCAAGATATGCAATTTTACTTTTACATTTCTGTTCTATTTCAGGGTTTGTCAACCCGGTTCTCATTTCAACAATCTAAAACTGTGAGACATGTTTTCAAGTTGCTTGCACATCTTTCCAGCGTTTCTATGGAGACTCGGTGTTTACCCGACCATCATCCAAGGATGTCACCCCACCAACACTCATGAGGAGATAATGTGTGTTGTAATTGTACATGTTCACATTTATATATTATTTTAATGGTAAAAGTAATTCAGCAACTAAAATTTTTTTACAAAACTGTCTTCGATTCTGAGGCTCACCTTTTGGGAAACCTTCATTCACGTGCTTACATAAACATTTTACACCACTTGTGTGAAGCATCTTTATTACAAGTACAAATATGAACTTGTTTTTTATCTAACTAGATACATCACAGCCTGCAATTGTCTTAATTAAGAAGCACTCTGGACACAACAAGGGTACAACAGAGGAGTGGGTATAGACAACCTGGGAGGTGAGCAGTTTTAGACGGCATCAGGATAAATTGACAGGGTCTAGATCAAAGGGAATTTTGTAATTGTGACAAGAAGATAAAGGGAGAGGAGACTGAGCCTGGACAGAAAGATGAAGAAAGTTTTCAGATGAAATACAATGCATTCAGGCAATGCAGAGTAAATATGAATACGCTATACTGTGAAACATCAACTCCAGTTCATCTTTCACCTGTTTTAAATGACCGCCTGTCACTCTTTGATAACTTTGTATCCATGCTATTATGTTTTCTTTGTTGCATCTTTCCTCAAACAACAATCTGGTAAATTAGATTTTAACGATGTGACAGATGTCTTAACAAAATGTAAGCGTGTCTACACTGAAGCCTTGTCTGTTCGTTATTTTAATTATTATTATTATTACTGCAAATGTCAAGCAAATAGGGTAAGTGGAAGGAAATCAACATAAAAGACATGAAAACAACAAGGCCTAAACCTATCAAGCTCATAGAAAGGCTTATGGTGTTCATTTCAAACATAAGGGCGTCCTAAACGCTAAACTTACAAAGGGTAGCCCACTTTCATACAACATTTCTCATGTTTGTGAAATTTAAGCCTTTAGAAAATACATCGACAGGCATGTAAGTGTCACTATAGTAAATTAGAATGCTTGACAGACAACATGGGAAATGATTTGTAGAGAATGATATTGAAAAATGTAAACAAAGCTGAAGTATGTATACATTAGAATGGGTGAGGTGGGACTGAGGCAATGTAATAATCAATATATGAGTAGCTGAAGATATTTATTACATAATAATATTCAGATATATGAGCGGGAGAAGAAATAGAAAAAAGTTGCTTTGTTGAAAAGAGTTGCACTGAGAGAAAAGAAAACTATTTTATTGGCTTATTAATGAAATGTTTTCCAGTCACCACTGTCACTGTCTAGTACATTAATCACTCTATGCACTAGCATTTCATGAGGGAAGCTAACTGGCCACTGAAGTCCATGAACTCCACAATAAGCATAAAGGAAATATCTCAGATGTCTTCTAGCAACAGAGAGGTAATTTTACAAGATAATATAAATAAAGATAGGTCACTGCAACACAAGGACACAGGAAAAAAAGGGAGATAATCAGAAAATGGGCTCCATTTTGTGCAGTAAGTTGCTGATTTGGTTAGAATATCTCTTCGTCTGTCACTAAGACGGAATGAAAGGCGGCTGCAAGCGACCCAGACAATGTACAAAGCGTGTGGGATGGAAAGCAGGTGTAGGAGTAGAGGACTTTTATTGAAATATTTATTTCTTTTATTTGGTAGTTGAGCTCTTTTGGATCAAATGGTACTTTTACCTCTAGCGAACTACGAAGCTTGTGTTACGACTGGCATCGTAAGGTTAATTATACAAACATGAGTGTGCAGGTACCCGTCCCTGATTGGCTTTCCAGAAGATGATGGAAACGTCTAATTGGCTGCTTCCCGGAGGCGGACTTCCTGTGTTCCATCCTCTACTTATCTCTACCGGCCGCACCTCTTTCTTTTGTTCATCTGTTGTCAGAGTTCTGGAGTGTAGGAGTGAGCTGGCATTTATATTTTCTTAATTTTCTCATATTTTTCTTAGTTAGGGAGGTAAGTTTTTGTCCTTTGGTTTGTTTACTTTCAATTAGGTAAGTTTCTGTTACTATTTAGATAGTTTCCTTTTGTTTGTTGTTTTCGGCTATAGCTCACTCTGAAGCCAAATACTCCGATTGTAACATCTTAATCAAAAATACTTTTTTTAAAATAAATAATTATCAACTGTTCAACTTCGTGTGTGTCGGTTGTTGAGATCTGAGGAGGATGGATCCTTCATGTTTGTGACCTGGCCACAAAGAATACGTTCATGCGAAACAGATGGCGGGACAGTAAATTCAGATTATTGAATCTGGTAAATGAAAATAAAACAAAAAAAATAATATTTTTGAACAATTTGTGATCATTGCTGAAGTGAGTTATGACATATCACTCACCGAGAGACTGATATTGATTAGCATAACTAAACTGAAAATGATTCTGATTAACCACAATCACATACATCAGGTCTCGGGTTAATCACATGGGTCTGGCAGCTTCAAAACATGTTCAAGTATACCCAGAGGAATCAAAATCATACTACCAAGCTCCTGCTTTGAAAAATGAATAGAAATCAAACAGCTTCCATGAGACTTGTTCAGCATGAGTCTTATGGCAACTTGTGCTAAATACTGTGATTTAGAAAAAATGGGATTGTGCATAGTTAACATCCTCCTGCGGTCTCAGCATGACACTCAGGAGGAGCGCAGCAGTTTTCACAGAAAGCGAGGAGGGGGCTGATCAGTTAGACCGTCAGTTCCCAAAACCACACACACATGCACAAAACAAAAAAAAGTGTAACATCACACCTGGGGTCATGATAGGTGTGACCTCACCGGACTATGCACAGAATAAGAAGCTTGTGGGATTCAATTGATCCCATCTCATAAGACCATGAGAGGGTAAGGGAAAAAAAAAAAAGAAAAAAGAAAAGTCCAAGATTTGTCTGGCATTTCTTCAAGGGCCAGTAAAAATGAAGGTTAAGGTAAGGTAATTTTATTTATATAGCACATTTTCAGCAACAAGGCAATTCAAAGTACTGAAGAAAAACCTTCCAGTTTGAAACTAGACATCTG
Organism: Poecilia formosa; assembly: GCF_000485575.1. Classification (NCBI taxonomy): domain Eukaryota; kingdom Metazoa; phylum Chordata; class Actinopteri; order Cyprinodontiformes; family Poeciliidae; genus Poecilia; species Poecilia formosa. The sequence continues at coordinate 993,440 of NW_006800083.1, forward strand.
CCCGTCTTTGGAAGTAGCTCTATTTTCATATCCAATCGGTGGAGAGTCAATTTTGTATTTTTTTTTCTCAAACAATGGAACAATGTTTTTTTTTGTTGTTGTTTTTTTTGTCAGACATAACCACAGCACTTGTTCAATTTATTCTTCTGTGTAAAACAAATCGACAAAAAATGCTTTTAGGCTTATGTGTGTTTAAGACAATCTATGATGTTATCTTTTCAAATCCATCATAATCGAAGCCTTTCCATGAGGGAGAGATGCACCTCTCACTATCACCCTTTTCCAAAGTGCGGTGCTCCGCAGTGCATGGGCATGTATGTAGACACAAAACAACACGGCAAGAAACAAAACTGTCATCACTTGAGTGTTGACAGAGCTTGTTTTCACACACTGGTCTGTAAGGGATTTTTTTCTCTCTCTCTTTGTGCTCAAAGAGAAAAGATCAAAACATATTTTCATGGTGTTGAAAATTAAGAATTGCATCGGTGTTTGACTTGTGCAACAAATAATGTAAATTTGAATTTCCTTAAATGAATCAGAGCACCATTAGACTCTTTGGAAATATTAGCCAAACACGCCAGTCTCACATGAAGGGATGAATTCGAGGCTGAAGCAAAAACTGATTATATTACACACACACACACACACACACACGCACACACACACACACACACACACACACACACACACACACATATTTGTCTCCAATCAAGACTGTATTAACGAAGTAGCTCAAACTTACAAGGAAATATTCAGTCAATAACTCTCTGCTGCCAATCACACAATCTATTTATTGGCCCAATAATCAAGTTTAAAATTAACTTAACTCATAAGACTGGAAAATATAGAAAAATAACTTTGAAACAATGAAATATATAAACAAATTTAAATTCTTACAAAAATAAAAAATATAAATCTTTACATATAACTTTTTTTTAAATTAATTGAACTTAACATATATTAAATAAATACCTCCTCTAAACAAAAAGGAGCAATCATCAATAAGTTTTCCTTTACTAGCAGCAGATCAGTTATTCTCCTCTCAAAGGAGTAAGCACAGAAACAGAGACGCCCTCCTTCTCTGTGGTGTGAAACACAACACTCCTTTCTGGCAAAGACAAAAAAAAAGTCTCTCTCTTTGTCCCCACCCCCTGAATGTTTCATCATTTTAACGCTTTTGTTCGCTTGGTTGTCTCCTCTCTCTTATCCATCCTCACACTCTCACACACGTCTCCTTTCTGCCACACCCCTCTGTCCCTCAACCTGGTAACGTCCAGGTAGAGGGACAATCCTTTCACTGTCATTGCTTTCCTCCTTCCACCTTGATGTCCTTTTATGCTCCTTACACACTTATTGCACGTCTATCTGCTTCTTAACCAAATGCCCCGTTCTTCCCCTCTCTTGTCCCCCCTCTCTCCATCTGTCCTTCCGTACTGTGGTGAGATGAACTGATGTGTCAGCTGGGTTGATCATCCCTCCAGCTGCTGTCTGCCAACTGCAACTCTATTTCCCTCATGTGTCGCTGTCTTTCTCCCCCCACACACACACACCTCTGCTTGTCACTCTCACCACCGCTCTACTCCCTGCCATCTTTCACTCTATCATGTCTGGTCTTCTCTGTTTCTCTCTCATTGCATCCATCCCATGTTGGCTCCCACCGCCTCTTTTATTTCCCCCTGAGACTGGCCTGTCAGGAAGATTCAACCCCTTGTCCAGCAGCCTGATGTTGTTCTGACTGCGCTTGTTTGTGCGTGTGTGCACGTTCAGCACACTTCTCTGAGCGAGCATTTGCACATGTGTGTTCCGAAGTGGCGGAGAGAGTGAGGGGAGCGCTTGTTTCCCAGACTGCTGTGCCAGGTGTGACTGCGGCTTTTTCTTTTTGTTTTAGGAGCTGTCAGATATGTTTACAGCTGTGAAAAATAAAGATGTTTGTGATTCTGTTCTAGTGCAGATGCCCAGTTGAAACCAGGTAAAGAAATGTAAAAACCTTGGACAGAATGAATGACAGGGAGGGAAAGAGTTGAATTCAAAATAGATGTAGATTATAGCAGGGGGGGAAAGGGAGTGTGAAAGAGAAGAAAGCAGCGTTGTAAATGGGCAAAATTATGTATTTTCCAGGCTCACAGAGCTAAGGAGGAGCTGCGTCAAAAAGGTGGAGCTTGATGAGAGCAACGAGGAGATTAAAGGATTTCTCAAACATGCATGAAATAATCAAAGCAACTCTTCGGGTATGTTTTTGATGTGGAAATAAGAGTATGGCATGACTTAAAGCTCAAACAGTCAATTTTACATATTACTCCCCTATAAATAGATAGAGAAGGATAAAATAACCAGCTTCTGTCTTTTCCCACTTTGAACTGGTTAACGTTTTTTTTTTTTTTTTTTTTTTAACTAAAACTCCCTTAGGATAAGTGGAGCAAATATGACACATCAGACACAAAAATGGCTGAAGATATCTTAAAAATGTGNACTAAAACTCCCTTAGGATAAGTGGAGCAAATATGACACATCAGACACAAAAATGGCTGAAGATATCTTAAAAATGTGTGTTAAAAGCCCAACCCTCTCGTTTTCTTGTGGGAGAGCAAAGCGATCTAGGAAAAATAACTAAATCAGCAAATCAACCAAATTGGGAAGGAAAACGCTCCCAGTGCAATATTAAGTCACTCGAAGGTCGTAAAAGAAAACTAATCATAAACCAACAATTCTGAATGTCAGCATACAGAGCAAGGAAATCCATATCGACAGATGCGTAGATTTATTTTTTTTTTCATCTAAACAGCAAACAAAGGACACAGGCAAAGATTTTCCTCTCTAAGTAACACAAACACGTAAAATATGGTTGTTACTCTGATGACAGGAGAACCAAATGAACAGGTTACTAGCAGCTTGAAAAAAATAAAAATAAAAAAAGCTCGTATATGTTGCAGCTCAGAGGTGTGGCTTACATAGAGTGATTCCTGGTGGGAAAGCAAGAAAATTTTCTCTGACCTGTTACCAAAAAAAGAGCATAACCTCTAAAATCCTGTGGCTCAGATTCTAGTAGCAGCCAGCTGAGTAAGTGATGTAAAGCTGATACGACACAGTGTAGCTAATCAACACTCGTTTGTCATAAACTCGTTAAAGGGTGGAAGGTGATGCTCTTCTCAGGTGTCGAGTAACATGATTACTAGTTAAGCTTGCTATCTGTGTGCCTTAATTAGCTTAAGATTGAATCCAACCCTAACATTTGCTCGAGGGCTGCCTTTGCCATCGACTTTAGTCGCATTTAAACTATCTAATTTATGAACTTCCTGTGGTGTTGCTTAATTGATTTAGATTTTTTATTTTTTATTTTTTGTGTCCAATCATAGTGCAGTGGAGCCAAAACCAAAAGAGAATATTATAAAGTTTTGCCTTGCAGCAACAATACAAAGTCTGTCGCTCTTCAACCTTAAACTCACACTTACTGACCACTTTATCTGGTGACTGGTTGTTAACAGTAAGTGTAACACGTTGCATTTAGGCAACTAGATGAAGTGCAGATAACTTGCTGAAGTTCAAACCAAGAATTAGAATCAGCAAGAAAAAAAAAAGATTGGTCCCAGATGGGCTCCTCTGATTATTTCAGAAACTGCTGATTTACTGAGATTGTTTGCACTTAACCATGCAAGAAAAAGTGAAAAGGTCCAGAGAGTACTAGCTGCTTAGCAGAAAGGTCTTGTTGTGAGTGGCTTACGATGACAGAAAGAGAAGAGCAGGTGAAAATAACCACTAATTACAACCAAGGTGAGAAAACCCCCACTAAACTTGAAGATAAAGATCACACTAGTTGCTACCACTTTCAGCTAAGAACTTGTTAGCTGAATTGGGAACAAACTGGAAACATTTTGCCAGGTACGATGACTCTCGTTGTCAGCTGCAAGTTTGACATAGACATGAAAGCATGAATCAATCCTGCCTTGAATCAATGTGTTCACGTTGTTGGTGACAGCATAATGGTGTGGAGGATATGTTCTTGCAAACCTTAGACTCCTTAGTATCAAATAAGAATTGTTGAAACGCCACAACCTACCTGAGCTTTGCTGCTTTTAGTTATTGACTCTTTCTAATGTCAGTGCAGGTTCTGAAGGCTATTTCCATCAGGTTAATGCACATGGATGGAAGTGATAGTGGGTTCACTGAACTCTAATGGCTTGTACAGACACCAGATCGCCAGAGTACCTTTGGGTTGTAGTGGAGCAGTAGGTTTGCATCATGGCTGTGCAGCCGACAAGTCTGCAGCAAGTGTGTGATATTCTCTGGTTAATATGGAACAAAATATTGTAGGAAGTCAGTCTGTTCTGAAAGAAATAAGGATTTAAACCAAGTACTAGCCAGGTACCTAATAGAGTGGCTGATATGTGTATATATATTCGGAAGACGAGCTGAGTAATTAAGATCAATTGAATATTAATGAAGTATTTCCATTCTTAAGTGCAACAAAATCCGTCCCACTGAATTTATTTCCAAACAGTTAAAATAATAATGATTCAATAAATCATCTGTAGTTGAACTGTAGGTTTAATGACGATAAGGAATGTTTGTTTCATACCTTTTTTTTTTTTTTTTAGTTTTAAATATAGAGACGCAAAACATTTATATATATTTCTTTTTTCTCTCCAACACAACTTTCAAAGCTGTTGTATGTACCATTTATATAGGTTCTTTTTTTTTTTAAAATGTCTTAAAACTTTCACTA
>NW_006800083.1:998169-1040789 GCF_000485575.1 Poecilia formosa
AAAAAAAAAAAAAAATGCCTAAAAACTTTACCTATGTCGTGAAAATAAACAAAGAAAAGTTTGTTTCTGTGAAACACAAAAAAACGAGCTCCTCTGCCTGCTTCCTGTCGTCCTCCTGCAGTGTTTTTCAATTAATGTCTTGAGGGAGGACTGCCCTGCATGTTTTAGGTGTTTCCTCTCTGCCGCACACCTGACTTGAATAAGTGAGTTATTAACATGCTTCTGCGGCGCTTGAAGGCATGCAGAGAAGGTCATGCAATCATTTGAACCTGGTGTTCTGGAACAGAGACACATCTGAAGTATGCAGGACAGTGGTCCCTGAGGACTGAACTGGGAAACACTGTCCTGTTGCCATCTGAAGAAATGCACTGCTCCTGGTTAGACACAACCAATCAGAGCCAGGAGGAGTTCCAGCACTTTTATTCATGCTTGTATTATGTGCTGCAGCTGTACTTATGGTAAAAAAAACAACAACTTACCTTTACAGAAGAAATGCTAATCCACTGCCATTGGTGCCAATGATAACTAGAAGGCACATTCATGGCGGGATTCGTTGTTGGGAACTAGCTGTAGAGAGATAAAGTGAGGGAGTGAGCGGTGCATACACAAGCTTGATTGACAGCGCCAAGACCTTCCTCCTGGCTCTGATTGGTTGTTTCTGGTTAAACGTGCATTTATCCAGATAACGAAGGCAAAGGAACTTGAATTTATCACAGATTTTCTGTCTCATTTTATACTGTCACTACATTTAGTAATTTTAACAAATATATCAAAGACATATTTTTTTTTAATAAAAGCTACCTACTGCCGCTTATATTCAAAACAAATCCTTTTGTCACTGTCAGACTAAAAAACAAAAGGATGTGCAGCATAAAGCAAGAAATACCGAAATACCTTTAGCTTGATGAAGGTAGATGTACTCTGCAGTACCATTTTGAAATGTTAAGTGAATGAGCTTTCTGCCTTTGCATTAAGAAGAAAGAATAAAAGAGTCCCCTTAAGAGGTAATAAAACTGAATAACATTGCAATCTGTAAGGGGTGAGATTTAGAACTAGGAAACAGCAGGCATAAAACACTGCTATCCACCTCGATAACAGCTGGAAACGATTACATCTAGGCCTATGTTGAAAAGGAGCATTATCATAAGGCGAGCGTGTTCATATTTACACAAATTTATGCAAACCGTCCTCTCTGATTTTGGGCTGGTGAAAGCAGAACACCCCTATTATCTTGATAAAAATCAAATACATCTCCTCACTGGTTAAAAACCACTGATTAGGTCCTGCATCATGAACGGTATAACAAGCCGCTGTGTCTACGTGACGCCACACAAACGCCAATCATTGGTGGTCTTATGCGGACAATGGCTAATCACCAAGCTGTGAAGTGACCAAACATGAAGTCACGCTGTTTGTTAAATGTCAATCATTTTGTGGTGAATTGGCCAAGGGATGTGTGAAGCCAGCTGGCAATTAGTCATCTGAATTGCATATCCACCATCCCACATATGTGTATGTTCACAGAAATCTTCACACAAAAGCGAGCGCACACATACACAGGGACAAGCACATGTACAACCAGCAACTCTGGACATACACCTCAATGCATATGCATTGTCTGAGCAGTGATCTGGATTGTTGTCCTTTATGTTGCAGTGACTGTCAGTTAGAATGATGTGGACAAAGGGCTCATGCAAACTGCTTCGAATTATTACCCCAGGTAATTTCACCACAGATACTCACAAATATGCAAACAATGACCAACAGTTGAGGATTTAATCCTACTGCAATGCAACACTTTAAAACTTAAGTTATTTTATCATTATAATTAAATTACATTTACATCTTATGAAGAGAGATGGGGGGGATATTCCATACCTTTGTCCTTCGAGGGTCACAAATGGGTTGGTGCCTATCTCCAGGAGGTGGATCATTGGGTTATCGGGTAAATCTGTCACAAGGCAATATAGAGACATACAATATAGACAACCTTGAACAAAACCATTCAGACCCAATGTGGCCAATAAGCCTCACGTACAGATGTTTGGACTATGGGAAATAGTTGGAGAACCCAGAGGAAAACATGCAGGAAGCTCTTCCTCAACAAGTTGATGAAGTTAGTGTAAGATAAGCAATTCTAAAGTTGATGGCTATAAAAGGCTTGTGGAGCAAAAGTTGATTAGTTTTTATAAGTGTGATTTTAAGGACAACTTTTTTGTTGACATCTGGGCAGGAAAGGCTTTACTGCAAGAGGGCAGGTGTCCCCCCTTTTCCTCTTTTGTAGAGCCACCCCTGGTAACATATAGCACTGAATTTCAACACTGGGCTTCCATTTTGCAAAGTATGAACAATACATTTCTCACCATCTTTCCTTTTAAAAAAAACTGCCCAACTTTCAACTGGTTAACTTCTTGTCAAACACATTTCCTGTCTTCATGGTATTCCATAAGTAATTATAAGCAGTATAGATCTGCACTCGACGCAAAGGTCGAGTGCATTTACATCTTATGAAAGATCCTAGGGTCAAACTGAAAGGATGAATGAAGAAGTAGAAGCTACCCTTAGATGCATCACGTATAACAATCCTGGAACCATCATCTGTCCTGGACTGAATATGCAGATAGCATCCATGTGTCCTCTGCTACAGAGCTTTTCCCCCTTCGAAGCATCCCTCTGATATCTACCCTCCATTGTTCCCCTCCGATGAAAACGATATCTCAGTCACTTGTTCATCATCACATCCGCTGCTGTAAATGCATCTGGTTTACCGCTATACCCGCCCTACACTGCCCCAAGCGTGTGTCAGCTTGAAAAAAGAAACATAATGTATGCTTAGCTGAATTATGAAAAAAAATAAAATAAATAAAAATTAAACATCATCGTCCTCTCTTAAATGTCAGGTTTGGACTTCTTTTACAGTTTTTCCTTAATTTTTTTCTCTCTGTGTTCCTCAGGGGTGACCGTTCCAACATGGGTTTTGTATGCCTTTGACTTCTATAATCAATGCGTCTTCTAACAAAGGCATTTCTCCACAGATCATTTTCTCTCAAAATTATTCTTATTTTTAATTAGCCTTCGTGTGGACACCTTGGGAAATAAAGGATACAGAGGAAGGCTTCTGGAGATGTTATTATTCTATGTGGTGTGTAATCCCCACATGGGGTTCCAGCAGTTTCAAGACTAAGTAAACAATAAGGCATGCTGTGGGCGACTGCGGCCTTGAGTGGATAAATTGTTGCTTGAGCCCTGGAGTTGTCTCCAGTAGAATACAGTAGCCATTCTAGTTGTTCATATTACAAAGGAAGCAAAGAAAAAAAGAAGCAATATCTGCTGAATAGCGTGCTTCTGAAACCAACAATTTTCCAGGGGGTAAAAAAAAAAAAAAAAAAAAGAAAAACATCTAAAACATCTAATTGTCTTAATCTGTGTTTTCAGTGATTGCATCTTAAATTATTATCAGAATAAACACAAAGCAGAATGCAAGGATTTGACTTTATAAAAGCACAGGGAACTTTTATTAAAATAAAGCTCGGGTGACTGTGAGTGAAAATGTTTCCTTGTTGGCCTAGTAAAGGCAACAACACGTCAACAGAAAAGAGAACGCATAGGGAAATGATGCAGCAGAAGTGCACAGTGGCAGATGAAAAAAGGAGAAGAAGCATTAACCCCACTGAGAAATGAGTTGAGTTGGGGTGAATATGTCTCCTTAATGCATCACCTCTCTCACTCTGAAGCTTATTTATCTCTGTCTCTTGGCTTTTTAAGCTCATGTTTATCTTATGATGTCTAATACAAATTACATGAATTTCCACGAAAAGCAGCAAGTTCAAAACACAGAGTAGATGAGGTTACATTTTAAAATTGTAAGTGTTATGCACAATGTAAACATCTAATGGCATAAGGAGAGGATTGAAACACGCTGTCAATTACACAGAATCTGTGTAATTGACAGCACTGTGGGCGAATCCAGACGATTCGCCCACAATGACGTGTACTCAGGAATAAACTCCACTGTGCGTTTATCAACTGATTTGGGGATGAAACTTTCACAGTTACAAAAGCAGGAGTTCTCATATGTATCTAAGGATGACAAAAAAAAAATAAAAATTCTAAGTGACTGGTTTTGTCAAGGAGAGAAAACATGGATAAGCCAACAGGTTTATCTAATTATCATACAAATGCACAAAACAAAGCAAAGTCTACATTGCTGTGGAGGGAAATGTGACACAGCTGCCAACTCACAAGTTTCTTCAGAGATACAAAAGGTTAGGCATTGAATAAATTAGTCATAGATGTTGCTCATCGTGCTATTCAATAATTTATTTTTACACGGATTTGACTCACTGTTTATTACACAGAGTCCAACACTTTTTCTTGGTTATTCTGAGGTGGAGTCGTACTTGTTTGATGTGCAAGAAGTAAAGAATTGGTATACCAGTGGTATCTCACTGCTTTTGTGGAAAAACAGATGAGACAATAGAACCAGTAACTGGATTTAAAAATGAATGATAATTAAAGTGAAAGTTATTATTTTAGAATGTCCTTCGTCACAGCAGTATGCATATATTTTTAGGGCTTTTAGCAGATTTTGTGGGTATTTTCATAGACATACAGCTTCATCAAAGCAAATCACTCTGCTCTGGCTGGTAACCATGGTTTGATACTGCAAGAGTCTGCTGTCACCACAGAGACAATATTCACCCCGCATTAACTGTAGCAGCTCTTTTGAAGCAAACCATGCAGGCACATAAAAATTATGTCAAACCTGACACAGCATGAGGAGGCAAAGTTTAAAAAGAGGCATTTGTTACTCACTAGCTTTGGTAAGATCTAGAGTTATATATATACATATATAATATATATAAGTTTGCATGTTAGCATTTTGTTCTATGGCACTATAATGTTGATATAAATTTCACAAAAATTAAATTTAGGTTACTGAGGTTTTAAATTATTTGAAATATATATTTTAACTCCTGACTGTATCCTTCACATGTTGGGTAAATTGCTGAGGTAATTTATCTTCTGCACCCACATTGTACAATTATGGCATGGAGTTGTTTTTTTGTTTGTTTGTTTTTGTTTTCTTTCCATGATTTGGGACAGGACAAAGTGTTAAGAAATTGACTGTTAATGCTCGTAAGGAAAAGACTTATGGTATATCAAATGCCACAGAAAAGTCTATGACTACTAAATGAATAGCTATGTGCTAATTTAGTTTCCAGAAATAAAATACTCCTTATACATAAGTATAACACACTTTATCTTGAATTCAGAGCTATTTGCAATGACAGTCTTAATACCTTTAAATCAGATCGTAATATGCACATTCACTTTTTTTATTTTTTTTTTTCTGTTCTGTCAGAGATCAGGTAGTTGTATTCAGCTCTTTATTCCTCATGCCTGATTTCCTTGTCAAGCCCATGGCTGCAGTTCCACGGTCCATGAAAGACAGAAGGGGTCGACACAGACAATTGCTTGCATAACACGCCGGCAGTTAGTTGCACAAGCAAACAGCAGAGCGTCTGCTTTTTGAAAGCCAAGAAATCTGATGAAATCTTAAACCGATTATTTCTGCCTGATATTTGCAACAACTGTCAGGCTTTTTGATTCTGAAGCAGCAGAATATTTTAGAAAATCCTTCAAGGCAAACCTGGCCAACAGGTTGAAAGAGTCTAGCATTGATGTTTCTCTTCTACATTTGTATTTGTAACCTAATGTGACTTGAGAGACGTCAGCTTGTGCTGCGTGGAGCTGAGGGGTGAAGAAAAGGATTGAACATTTCAGGATTGCCTGCTGAACACTTTTACAGTAAAAGCTGAAGGATAAGCTTTCACTCAGTGAGATGTTGGAACGGGTGGTTCAGATGTCTGGGGCTACTGGGCTACTGCTGTCTGTGTGAGCCCTGTGACTCAGGAAATAGAGCAAAAATATGAAAGCAAAAAAGAAACAGTTCCAGTTCTGAGCAACTGGAGATTGGAATAACTTCGTGTTCAAGGAAAATACCAAAGAGAAATAAAGACAATGGAACAATCAACAGTGAGTGACTAATGCTGACATGAAAAAACAGACTAAAGCACTAAAAGTAGAGGTTTTCTTTTTTTGTTATGGTTTTTCGCAGCTAAGTTTAAAAAGGATGGTGGATGAATTAAATTTCTACTCAACTCTGAAAGGAAAAGAGGAGGAAGTATTCCTGGGTATGCTAAATATTGTTTCCTGAAGGGAAAATAATCATTAAATAAAAAAGATGGAGGGGCTCTGGTGTTGATCCTTGCAGACCATTTTGTCTGACTAGGTTTTTATTGTGATTATAATTATTTTTTAAGTTGCAGCTTAGAGGTGTAATGTGAGCCCAAATGACTGGCGTCTTGACAAGATTGATGTAAAATGCTTAGTGTCATCAGTTATTAATAGGCTGTTAGATACATTCATTCAAATGTTTTTAAAAAATGGAGACGGATATCAGATTTGGGGCATAGTCTGCCCCTTGCAACTTTGAATAGGGGAATAGGAGTTTTGTATAAAGAAGAATTAATTATATAAGCAATCAAAACAATATTAATAATGAAAAAGGAGTCCTTAGTCTTCTGCTCCTCCAATTAAAGAAACACAAATCATCATGTTTCCATGATAGCGGAAACAAGAAAAGTGATGTTTCTATCTAGGAAGATTGTAAAATTGATCCTCTGTCATGTAATATTTTCTCTTCCAGCTATTACTGGGCATAAACTGAAGGCTGTGCTTGGTGGCGCAGGATGAAGCTGCTTCTTCACCCAAACAGAATCCACAAAAGTTATGAAAGTGAATCAATAACATTTTTTCTCAAACACAATGACTGTTTGCCTGATGATTAAACAAACCTGAAAGAACGATCTGAAAGATAACTTCACTTGAAAAATAACTTCACAGAAACCTTTTAAAGACACAGTGTACAGCTCGGATACAGTCTGAAAAGGTTTTTGTATGTTTTAATAAAACCGACAGGAGATGACAGTAGCTCAACAGGACAAGATGTTGGCAAAGATGGGAGTTGGTGGTGCAGAAGATCATGCGGGAGACGCCGCAAAAGCAACGGATGCCGATGGCTTCTCTGGAGAATTCTACCACTCTGACGAAGTTTCTTGCTACAGCCATGAGAAAACTGCACAACAATGTTAAAAAAATAAAAATAAAAAATAAAAAAAAAAGGTTTGGGCGTGACAGCCCAAACCTTGCAGACAGATTGCAGATCACTGGCCTGACACCTGTGGAGAGAATGCAGAGTGTGGCCCTGGCAGAGAGGTGTGACAGTGAATGTGTAGGCGCTACCTACAATGTCATGCTAGTGACTCATTATACGAGGATCCTGGGGTGGCAACTTTGATTTTATACGCAGCAAACAATCATGAGCCCCGGCGAGACAACGCTCGCTCCCCTTCTTCCACAGAGAACATAGATGGTGGCAGATTTACATCTTATTCCTGGTCTTTGGGTGATTCTCTTCTCATCTGTTTTGAGTGTGGTGACAGAATGGTGAGACCATCCTGGTCAGATCTGTCAACCACATAATGTGTGTTGTTTAAGGATCACAATGCAGAAAGACAGAAGATAGTTTGAGGTGAAAGCCTTTATTAAGATCCACAATGGCACACATGAAGACCCAGAAGGTAACAGGAGAATCTGAAAAATGGCTGTGCAAACCAAATAAGTAAATATACCGAGAAAGTAAACGGTGGAGTGAAAACAGAATCCGACAATACTGACATATGACAAATTTACATTTAAGCTGGAAGGTGAGGCATTGAGGAAGAATCATCAGTAAGTGCAGCAGGACGAAAACAAAAAAAAAAGTGACTTGACGTTGTACTTGAGAGATACAGGAGACACTTTGTGTTTGTACTCCAGTCTAGCATTATGTCCCAAGTGACCTTCAGGTTCCAACTGCCGCTAGTTTGGAGGAGCTGAGTGGGTTGTCATGGGGAAGTTCTGCTCGGTGAGACAGAAGCTTAGCTTGGAGACTAGCTCTAAGGAGCAGCATAGCGGAAAAGGTGGTGCCTGGTGATACCAAGCTTTTAGGCATCGGTGTAAGGCTGCCATGGTAGATTAAAGGAAACATGTATGAACGTGTGAAAGCAACATTCCAGGTGTCTTTTTGACAAGAGAATAACATTTTAAAACGATTTAAAGCTAAAAAAAAATTTACATATCACCCCCCTTAAACATAAAAATCCCATTTTTATGCAAATGTTCCCAAGCTTAGTGCTCTATACTGACAGACAAATACATGGATCAACTTTGACATGGTGAACAAAAAGAAGAGAGATAAAAAAAGGAAAATATCATGACGCCAAAAATTATACAGACCAGAGGTGTCTCAGTGCAGTGCCTGTCTAATGAACCAACATCTCTAATTACACACTCGAATGCATTCACAACATAGGGGCTCATGGCGACACCTATGCATACAGGAAGGTTATTAAAGAGAGAACCGAGAAAGTACCTGCACGCAGCAGCATAACTGCAGATGAAAATAATCTGAGCTGTTCATCTCTCATAGCTGAAAATCAAAGTGGAGGAAAGCAAAACAGGTGCGTTATTAAATACAAAAAAGCTAAATTTTCAATAACAGACCAAGAAAAGTGTCTGGATAATATAATTCAAAGAAAGCAGATGCTACCAACTAGAAGCGATTAGACAGGAAGAAAGAGTAAGAGGATGAAAAAGGGGGTCAGACTGTTTGGTTCCACAAGAGAAGGATCTCTGTTCTTCAGCCAAAGAGTTCTTCCATTTGAAAACCACCCAAATGTTCTGTTTACTGCCATTGTTGCCCAGAAGCCTTGATAAAACTCACAGATATATCCAAGCGCATACATACTTCGCAAGATTAAACATAACGTCGACATACCTGATGACAGAAAATGTTAAGAGTAAATGTTGTAATAGAAATAAGACTTGAGACCTATTTAAATCACTGGCGGTGCAGCACGTCTTCAACTTCATCCCCCCTTTAACAGGGAGGGTATCTGACTTTACTGTCTTGCACTAGCACACATCTTGCGACACAACACTAGAGAACAGCATGACAGCGGCATTAGTCCTTCCAAAGGCTCAGTTTTGCTAATCATTAATCCTCAGCTGTTCCGCGTCTAGATGCCAAGTGAATCAGTCCACTTGGTGGAATTGAGAGATTCAAAGGTCTGGTCCCAGATAAGAAGGAGACTGTAAAGTTGTACGCTTTGTCACACTGAAACAGAACAAGAAAGTCGTGGAAACCTGTGTTCAGCTGTATCGTTAAGATCCGATCAGCATTACTGAAGCAGAAAAGAGAAAAAGGCCTATTTGACATTAATCAAAGACATCCATCCGAATGAACTGTTTGAAAAGCTTCTTCTTTATTTGTGGGACTTTATCCTGACCTGCCAAGTCACCATAGCAAAACACTTACATTTTTATGGGCTCTTTTGGATTGCACAGTGTAAAGCTGATTTCCTTGTCTTTTCTCTTCAAAGATGCGGAGGCTTTTCTTTTTCACTAAATGTTGTTTTTTTTCCCCACACTACACAGATGAGGCCTTGTATGAGAGCAGTCCAAGGATAAATAAAGCAGAACTGAAGCAAGAATGTGACCCTTTTCTCCTTTTGTGTGATTAGTAACGCTGTAACCTTGCAGCATGCTAACTGAATGTAGTAGATGGAACAAGGCACGCCTTAGCTCTGCTATATCTGAAAATAATTCAGTTAATCATGTCATAACGCCATTGCCTTGATCCAAACACGTGCGATAATTGACATTTGCACCATTTGTATAGCGATTTCCGAGTTTTGATTAATTTCAGACAGTGAGAAAAAAAAGCACGTCTTTTCATTCATGTGTATGTAAACTTTCAGACTTTCACTGTATGTTGAAGCTTATTTGAGTTTTCCTATGGAACAAGCTTCAAATAAACTCTTTGAAATACTTGGTGAATATAGTCAGGGAATGTTTCAGGAGGACCAGAAGCTCAAACACAGAACAAAAAGCTACTATTGTGATCGAGTCAATCACCTCAAATTGGATCAAACTCAAAATCACTTCCAAATACAAAGAGCAAAGAGTGCAGAAGAGCGCAACCTTCAATATTTGAAGACAGATTGTGTGGAAAAATTGATGGAAATCTCACCTGAGCAACACATGCACATACTTTTTCCATACCATTTTATTACCGCTTAATTTCTTGTCTAATTTATTTGGATTTCTTTCTACAATTTGACATTTTAATAACATACGATGGGAATTTTATTTCAATCGCCTGATTGGAATATATTCACTGAGTACTCGGTACGTACTTTTGTGTTGTATGTCTTCCATCTTGGCTTTGACCCAACTTCTCATCATTCTCCTCTTGTCATATTTTTAACCCTCAACTGAACACAAATTATAGAGAAAGCACTACACTCCCTGTCATCCCTTCCGTAAACGTGTCTGAAAATGTGCCACCTTTGGTGCGATGGTCGCAAAAGAAATATGTCAGACACGATTATTAATTGTCCTCATCTTGGCATGAAGTTTTACAACCTAGTTCATCCTTGCTTGCCATAATGAAAATCAACAATTTAATTTGTATTATGAAAGTGACAACTTACAATGTCTCCTGAGGGTGTGTGTGTTGTGTTTCTTTGACAGAGATCGTTCTTACCTCCCTAGGCTGACTGACAGTAGGATAATGACTGAATCAGGATGCTGCAAGAATAAATTCCCCAGTACTCCTTAAGTAAGGAAGCCATCTGGTAGATGCACGCTCCTTATTTCTCCAAAATTGACTTGTTCAGAACAAGCTCATAATGCATGGATGCAATGCGGTGCAAATCCTTCAAATGGTTGCCTTGTAGCCCATCCTGTCAGAGAAGGAAACCTGTTGTGATGCCCTGCTGGGAAACCAGCAGAGGACATAAGGGGCCCACAGAAGCACGGTGAGCTTGCTTGGTCCTTTCTTTCCCTTTGGGCCTCAATTCCTGAATCTGTTCTTCAAAGATGTGTATCATTTCTTTTACTGCACTACCAACTTTAGCCTACAGCATTTCAGCTGCTACCACACAACCAAACCTTCCAAGTGATCAGCTACTTACATTTGCAGTATCACATCTATGGCATATAGCAAGGCAACATCTGGAATATTTCACCGATGTCATACCTTTGACCCAGCATTAATTCTAAAATAACTAAATGTTGGTCCCTTTATCACTAAGTTGTAATTATGAGACAAATATTGAAGGACCGACAGCGCTTTGCTCTCTTTAAATTCATTTATTAATGAAATCATGAGTTTGTTTGTATTTACATCATTTCAGAATTTAATTTCAAGATGTCATTTTCTTGTTGAAAAAGACGTTTTGTAAATTCTTCTGGACAAATTTTGTTTACATCAGCAAGAAAATCTTAATCACCACACAAAAACACCCTTAAATGCAACCACTGTAGTTTTTGAGATCTGTAAATGCTGTTTTGGGGTGTTATAGAAATTAAATATAAACCTTAACACAAAGCAATTTGCTGTCTAGTTTCTAGTGCAGAGATGTTTAAAGAATTATGGGACCGAACTGTGACATCCGTCAGTCTTTTTGCACAAAAGATTGATAAAGTCTAACACAAAAAACACAAATGAGTGATTATTTTTTAACCATTCAATTTCTCTGCATTTTCAAACCTTAGTATAATACTCACTTTTAGACTATTTTTTGTATTTTATTGTTTGCTGTGATAATGACTATTTTTACCTTGAAGACAATATTATCTCTTTACATAGCTTTGTTGACTAAGACAAAAACAATTGTTTGTGTGTGTGATATTTTAGTAGTGTATGTGCGCAACTGTATTTTGTGTATGTGTGAGAGAAATATTGTATGCGTGTGTGCACCATTTTAGTATTTTGTGTGTGCGTGTGCGAGATGTTAATACAGTGTATGTGTGCGACAAAGATCAAATTTGTGTGTGTGTGCGACATGTTAGTGGTGTGTACGTGCAATTTTAGGATTTTGTGTATGCGTGTGGGAGAAAATTTGTGGGTGTGTGACATTTTAGTAGTGTGTATGCGCAATTTGTGTATTTTTTGAGTGTGCGTGAGTCTTTCATAGTGTGTGAGAGAGAAAACATAGATATTGTCCTAAATTGTCCCTCGTAGCTTTCCTTGTTCATTGTTGTAAAATGCTTGTTTTACAACAAAGTGAGTGAGTCAGGAGTCACACATTGATCGGTAGTTAACAGAATTTAGTTTTGTTTCAAAATTATGTTAAGAATATATTAAATACATTAACTTTAACATATTTTACACTATGATTAATATATGGTGTATAATACAGACTTTAATGGTTTGGAAGACAAAAGTATTTGGAAATGTCCAAATAAAAAAAAAAAAGTTTTGTGAATATATCACAAAAGACAGAGTAAAAAGAGAGAGAATTTCAGTTTTGGGTTAACAAAATATTGGTAAATTTGACATAAAAAACTGTTAAATTATGGAAAATATTTTGATGAAAATTCTGAAAAAAAAAAAGGATACAGAAAATGTCCTGGTAACTTTCTGCCAGGATATTTTCAGATTTTTTACAGAATTTCTGTTCGAAGTTTCCCGTAATTTAACAGTATTTTATTTCAAATTTTTCCGTAAAAAAAAAAAAAAAAGGGCAATGTCCTGGTAATTTTCTGCCAGCACATTTTCTGGTTTTTTTACAGAATTACCAGCAGAATTTTTCCATAATTTAACAGTTTTTTTTTTGTTTTGTTTTTTCCCCGTAATTTAACAGTTTTCGGTGTTTAAAATTTAACATATACAAACTGTTAAATTATGACCCACCACCACCATTCCAGTCGACATTTCCCGTATTGTCAAACTCAAAGCTTGACGGGTATGGGGCAACGTGAGAGTTCATCTATTAAACTGACTGAAAATGAATACATAAACTAAAAGCTGGATCATAGACATTTTTAATAAGCATATTGGTAAAACTTTTCTTCAGGTTAACTTAGAAAGCGAGATGTTATTATTACAGGTTAGTTTTCTAAACTACAAAAAAGTAACTGTTAGGGAAGCTCAAAAATGAAAAATTGGACTGATATTGATATCCGATGGTAACACTGCTGTTATGCCAGATTTACCAATACCAATGTCAATTTTTTTAATACGATTACTCAATTAATTGTAAGAATAATCGATAGATTACTCGATTACTAAAATATTCATTTACAACATTCCTAATTATATAAATAAAATAACGTTGATCCCCCGATTAACGTCTCTCCTTCGCCCCCCTCCTTCTACAGGTAGACCTCCTCCCCCTACTTGCTATACACCGTTCGTCCGCCGTCCCCCACCCCCAGCACTCAATGGTACGCTAGACCGCCTCCACCCTCTTTGACCCCTCGCACTTCTAATGGTACACTAGCCCCCCCTCAATGATTTTTAAATATGACCACAAGGGCAAGGTCGTAAATACCAGAGACTGGAAAGGGGTCACTGTGGTTTTCTTCCACCCTACAATATTCAAAGTCGGGCTCCAGCACCTTGGCAAAGGTCACTTCAACATCCTGACTTATAGAGTATCTGGTATGGCAGCAGTTAGATTTTTTTCTGAGTATAAATCAGACAAGTCAATTTAATCAATTTCTCAGGTTTTCTTTTGCTTTAACAAACACACAATTACATACTAAACATATATGTGCATAAAATAAAATAAAAAAAACATAAGAAAACATCAAAAACAAACAATGAAGGTTATCAATCACTAAAATGTATACTTCGAGTAATTTTAAAAAGAATCCAAAACAATTAGGGCATGAAAAAGCACCAAAATCAAGCTCCTCTCATTCAGTATTTGAAGTTTAACTGAATGAAGAAGAAAGATCGTGTCAAGTTTTAAATAGAATCTGGGAAACTACAAAAAACTATCTTGTTATAACATTATGCTGAGGTTAAAAAGAACACTTTTTACCAGGTCTTTGATGTACAGAGGGGCTTGACCGCACACAGCCTTAAAAGCTGACATTAAGACCTCAAAATCAACTCTAAAATTAACCAGTATCCAAGTGGAGGAAGCCGCTATGGACAAGAAAGCCTACGCGTGTGTTTCTGCTACCATGACCCTGACTATGGAAGAGATTTAAGCCTAGACTGATGGATGCCTGGCAATCTCAAGTTGAAGGGTCTTTCAATTGGCCATTTTAAACCTCTCTTACAGTGCAATATACTTTCATTTTGAAGCCAGTATACTTCTGTCTCTGGTTTGTTAGACAACCTTCCAGTAACAGAGCCTTGCATTTGTCTAATGTCTTTTTTCAGTCATGGCTAGCAAATATAAAAAAGCCTTGTTTGTTGTAAAACATACATAAATTAAAATAATTCCATATCTGAATTTTCCAGCGGTTTGAATAATTTTTGTACAGAAGCTTGTCATCATATCAAAAGGTTTATGCTATGTAGTTATATCCGCTATCTTTCTTCATCACATTAAATGCAAACAGAAGCATCATGTGCAAAGATAATGGCTGTTCTCTATAAGGCACGACTGCTAAAATATTAGACACTCGCTTGAAATGAATTAAGCGTCAAGCAAATTATCTCAGCTTGATGAGTTTTGCAACCAAGTCAGTCGATTCTTCTCAAGACGTATGTCTGTCGTAGAATATTCTATTTATTTATGTGCTGTGAGTTCACTGTTTTCATTCTCTTCTATTATATATGACAATCATTTTCTTGTTGACAAAGAGAACGTTTTGTAAAATCTCCTGGACAAATTTTGTCTAAATCAGCAAGAAAGTCTTAATTACCACACAAACACACCCTTAAATCCAACCACTGCAGTTTTTGAGATCTGTAAATGCTGTTTTGGGGGGTTTGAATGAATTAAATATAAACCTTAACACAAAGCAATTTGCTGTCTAGTTTCTAGTGCAGAGATGTTGAAAGAATTATGGGACTGAACTGTGACATCCGTCAGTCTTTTTGCAAAAAAGATCGATAAAGTCCAATACAGAAAACACAAATGAGTGATTATTTTTTAACGTTTCAATTTCTCTGCATTTTCAAACCTTAGTACAATACTCACTTTTAGACTGTTTTTTTTTTGTATGTTATTGTTTGCTGTGATAATGACTATTTTTTCCTTGAAGACAATATTCTTTTGTCCTTTCTTTGCATAGCTTCTGTGTTTTACCCTCAGTCAGGGAACTTGTTTGATCACAGCCTTATAACAATGTAAATACATGACTTATCTGAATTTTTCTTCAAGTAAATTACCCAACAGCTTTCCTTGTTCCTTGTTGTAAAATGCTTGTTTTACAACACAGGGAGCAAGTCGGGAATCACACATTGATCGGTGGTGGTGAGACCAATATATTATGGATTTTCACTTGTATTTATCGGTGTTATTACAGCATTGGTTTCATTACACAATGACAGGTAATCCTTCATTGTAGTGAAACCTGGCAGAGCCTCGCATCCCAAGAGCAAGCGGTTGCTGCTAGTGGCCAAAAGATGCCTTTTCAACTCCGATCCCACTCTCACAGCTCAGATCTGCTCCTTCTGGAAGATACCTGCAGTGCTTTGTTGCCTCACTCTGCTGCTCACTGCCTGGATCATCACCTCTTTCTCCGAAGTCAAGCCCACATTCTGAACCAATAACCATTAGCAATTCAATAGTAGAAATGTCTTTTTCTCGTTCTAAGATTCCCCCTGTCCTCCATGGACACTCTCAAAGACCACATTCATACAACATAAACCCCAAAATCAAATACATGTATTGCCTTACAATGTATTTTAGTAAATTGCACCTTTGTTACATATTTTTTGTGACTATTAAAAAGCTTCCATCATATTTCCGGTTGAATATTTCACCAGTTTATTTGGCAAAAAAAAAAAATCTGTAGAACTCATTTGAATTGAATGATATTCCTTCATGTACAAGGCTTTTAAGCCAAGTTTGTATTTCTTCTATAGGTTGGATGTTGCAGATTTTCCTAAAGCTTAACGTTATTCTGCTTTATACATTACCAGGCTGTGGTACAGATTTCTTACCTTTGAGAACTTCGCCTTAACTCCTCCTAAGATATTTTTTTCGTCAGCCTTTGTCTAATCGGATCATAAATCCTTTCTCAAGAAGGCATTTGTGTTTCTTAAATGGGAAGTGGCACATTTCTGTCAAACTGGAATGTGTCAATTTAAGCCCATACGTTTATAAAAAATTCACTCTGAGTGAAGCCACTTAAATGTTAGAGTTTAACATTCATGACAAGTTTGAGCTTTGATGGTTATTTGGCGAACAGAGGAACCAATTTCACAGCATCTGAAGTTTTGTTCTTCTTTTAGGCCTTGAAGCTCACAGTAGTGTATAGTTGTTTGGACAGTTGTTTAGAAATGACTAACAATAATCTGCAATCTTCCCCCCTAAAAAAAAAATTGTGACAAATTAAAGATCGTATAATTGCTTTAAATTACTTTTTTGCTTATTATTTTTACTTGTGCCTTTTGTGAAGGGAAGCAGACAATATCTATGCAGCCTTGAAATTACTTTTTCTGTGAATAGTCATACACAAACTTACCAGAATTCAAATGAGTCAGACTGAAATAACTATTGATTTTTTACACCGAATTAGGGAAGCATATGCACAGAAAAATCATTAACAGAAATGAAGCTTTGTGTCGACTTTGCCAAAAGCAGCATTTGAATTCATTAATACCAAACGCAATTCATCACAAATTAGTTGAATCTTGGTAAAAAATGACAGTGTGTGATTACTTCATAATTAGAGCACATTCAAGCAATCCCGGAGTCACAAATTTCCATACGCCATCGGAGAATTGCAGCACAGCCACGCACCTGCTCCAGCGTTTCAGCGTCACTTGTGTGTAACTGTGAGTCAGTGTGTTCTCGTATGTAAGATTTACAACAGCATGTGATAAACACCCTAATCGCTTATAATTACACTGGATCACTCACTCATATGTTTCTAAGGTGGGATCCCCATACGCTTCCTGGCAATTACCTCGTCTATCAAACCCACAAGCTCAGAAAAAAAAGGAACAAGGCACAGATGAGGGACAAAGGAGGGAAAGAGGTAGCTTTCTTTGAGAAGGTTGGGGAGTTGAGTGAAGATAAATCAGAAGGAGAGTGAAACTGAGTGCACCAGAAATACAGAGTTTAAACAGAGTGCAGAGTGCGTTGCAAACTGTCAGTTCACTTATATCTAACCCTTTCTGCGTCTGTTCCTGCTCTTTCATTCCTTTATCCTGCTGTCACTGTTCCCTTTACTTTGCTTTGCACCTGTGGATGTCAGACATAATTCTACAGCTCCTCTCTCTCCCAGCACCACATCACCTGGATAACTATCATTAAAACCAAAAGCAACACCCCGACTGTTCCTCCTCTCCCATATGTCTCCAAAATGACCCTTCTGCCGCCACCCACTGCTCTGGACTCCCTCTCACTTCTTCTGCTCAAACACCAACACGCTCATTATCAGTCACTCTCCGCTACATGTCCTGACTTGATTAGTTTTCTTCACTTTCATAGTTTTACTCTTCTGTACCTCAGAGGAAACAGCAATATGTAAAATGCTATAGAACACGACCTTCATCCCATGTCTCTTTTAAGTCGCTGTCTAGTAAATGATTTTATAGAAGACTTCATTATTGTGCAGCTGATGCTCAAACACTGAAATACATGCATCCCTTGCAAAACGCAACTACATGAATGTGGTGTAAATTAAATGTGAATATTGTGCGTAGACATGCAGAAATTTATTGGTGTCCCCGTTAAGATAATGTGTATAAAGACTTGACATTTCTGCAGGTTTTACTGCAGTTGCATAACCTCACACATGTGGAAAACTTCCACTGTAAGAAATCTTAGAAAATCAAAGATGACACAATTGTTGCCAGACCTTTCAATAAAAGCCTTTCCGCTAGAGGAGGAGCACATTTCTCAGACCTGTAAACATAAAAAGAGAGAGAAACCTTTGACCTGTACTTGATTGGAAATATCTTTAGATTGTGCAGAGTCCTCTCTTATGACTTATCCTCTTCGGTTCTCTTGTGAACTGAAGAGGATAAGAAATAAATTCTAAGAAATAAATTATATGAAGAGAATAAGAAATAATTTACATACTTAAAATTCTGTAGTATTTTAAGTATGCCCACATGGCATGGCAGATTTTGGCTTTGAATAACCATTTTTGTGTTAATGTTTTGTTTAACATCCATGTGCAGTGTTTGCTGCTGAAAAGCTCAGGCTAGTCTCAGCTAACAAAAACAATTCTTTCTGGTTTAAGTTCCCATTGAGCTTTTTTTATTGTATTTATTTTTTTAAAAAAACTCTTCATATTTACATTTGTGTGACATGTTGTGAAGAAAACATGATGACCTTAAAATGTCAATCTTTGTAGCTAGCCCAGAGGCTGGTGCCACATTTGTATCAAAGAAAAATATAATGTCACAGATTAATAATTATACATTACTAAAACTTATTTTTTACATCATCCTAAATGAAACTGGAGGCTCATTTGTTGTTTTGTTTTGTGGAGTCAGAACAATATCAACTAAAAAAAAAGCACAAAAAAAAACAACAAAAACAGAAATGTAGAGGAAAATGACAGCATTTTGTGCCTCTCCCCAAAGTGTTTCTCAGTTTGTCTCTCCTTCACACATACTTGCCAATATGAGCGAGTCTGGCACAATCTTGCTGTCTTGTTCCAAGAACAACTCTGACACGTGGACAAGAGGAGCAAGTGATCACACCACTCAGTTTGTCATTAGAGGGCCCAGCCACTCCATTTTTGTAAACACAGCCAACCCCCTATTCAGTGTGGTTCTTTGAACATTTCTGATTACATGTCAGGTTTTTTTTTTTTTAAACTCATCAATGAGACAACAGCAACTTGAAGTTGCTATTTGAGATAATTATTTTCTTCTGCATGACAAATATTTTGCCCTCTGATGGACTGGCGACGTGTCCAGGGTGTAGCCTGCTCCCCACCGGCAGGTCAATATTGGCACAGAAGTTAAAAACAGGTGCAGTCGAAATGATTAGACTAAATGAAATCAGGGAGTTAAATGTTACAAATCAGAAAGATGCTCAAATGTTGAATGCCTAAGCTATGAATAAAAAAATATAATAGTACACAGATTATATTTGTGATAATAAGAGCAAGTTTGGTGCAGTCACATGCATAACAATATTGCACTTAACACTGTGAAAAACAACCAAAAAATAACAACACTTTAATAAATAACTAATTGACTTCAACTGCTAATAGCGTAATATTTTATTTTTTTACAAAACCAGCTCAAGCCAATCACGTGTTAGCTGTGTTCAGAAGATAAGTTTGTGTTGTTAATAAAAAAAACATTGGTAAAGTTGTAATTAAAATCCTCAAAGTCTTTACTACACAATAGCAAAACATTATATCTCTAACAAATAGAAAATCCAAACTATTTTATGATACACAAAGTAAATATTGTCCCATTCAGATGGAAACTAAAGCAGTCATGCAAAAGCTGACTAAAACAACAAAGATTTGTGAAACGTCAATATTCACTGTCGGCTGCTACTCTCTATGTACCATGTTTAATACATGTGTGTGTAATAGGTAATAGTACTGCAATGGCAGACAGGCTTCTCCGTCCTGCTGCTCTTTTTGCTGCTCTATCCATCAGTTTGAATTTAAAACGTGTCACTTTATTTACTTTTCAGCCTTAGTGTGGAACCAAACAAAAGGGATCTTGCTTTAGGGCACCCTCACAATGATGAATATAACATTTTGGTATAAAAATTACAAAAACCACTAGGAACGTACATATAATGCCTCTAATATGGGTACAGAGCTCAATCTTATATTTTATCTTTGAGCAAAGAACATCTAAGCAAAAGATCTTAGCAGCCAGTGATCTTTGAGTGCTCTCAAAAACTTTTGTGTGGCTCTGAGTATTTGATATCACTCTAGGTTCATTACTTGGGTTTGTGCTCTTTTTCATTTTGTATTATGCCTTTTCTCTCTTGTACACTAGCCACCATGTTTTTCTGATGAATATCATCATCCTTATCATTATTTACCCACAATTTTATCAACCATAAAATCAGACAGTTATTTAGTGACTTGCTTACATTTCACAAGCAAATTCAACCTCTAAAAAAAATAGAAACCTCTAAAAAAAAAAACAATCATGTAAGGGTTTGAGTCAAGTACCTAAATCGGGGCTTTAAAAGCCACCAGAGCCAGCTGCCGCATACACAGCTCCCTGGGGCCGCCCTGAGGAGAATGAACATGTAGTGTCTAGTGAGCACCTGCCATGAGTGGACCGTGGGACCAGCTGCCAAGAGGCTATTCCCTCGTGGGTCCCCTGACCAAAAGAAGGAATATTTTATCTGCTAAAGCCATGAGTGCCAGCTGTAAAATGATGGCACGATTGCAACAGTAGCTGAGGAAGGAGCTAGTAGAGCTCGATCTTTTCACAGATTACCTGCCTGTTGTTATACTGCCATGACCTGGTTGACAAATATGGGGGGAAAAAAACATATTTTTTGTAAAAGCTGCATAAGGAAAATGGGACAGTGGGTGATATTTTTACATAGATTTTTTGGTAACACTTTATTTGAAGGGGGGTGAATAAGACTGTCCTGACACTTTCATAAACATGACATAACACCTGTCATGAACATGAATAAGCCTTCATGAATATTTATGACTGTTGTCATAAAGCCTCATTCAGTAAATTATGACACTTTTAATACAAAGTTGACATTATTCAAAATGTCTTTGTTATGACAACTTGACATTAACCAATAAATCATTACTGTTCAAACTTTACCTTTAATAACATAAAGTTACCTAATTTTTAAAGTGAAATCAGTAATACTTTTATAACAAATTTATATCAGTAATGATTTCTTGGTTAATGTCAAGTTGTCATAACAAAGACATTTTGAATAATGTCAACTTTGTATTAAAAGTGTCATAATTTACCGAATGACGCTTTATGACAACAGTCATAAATATTTATGAAGGCTTATTCATGTGCATGACAGGTGTTATGTCATGTTTATGAAAGTGTGACAGTCTTATTCACCCCCCTTCAAATAAAGTGTTACCGATTTTTTCTATTAATCTATAGTTCAGTATTTGTACGTGAATTAGAAATGACAAAGCCAACCCTGAATCAAATCCACCTGAGACAAATTCAAAGCATCCTGGAGTCACTTTAATTAAATGGGACCTATTATTGCAAAATTCACATTTTCCACATTTTTATACTTCCAATTTGGGTCTCAGCTGCTTCTAAAAACTACCTAAGCACTTAAAAAAACACACTCAGCTGTTTCTTACCAAAAGACTAATGTTTTTCTTGGTGTCTTGAAAATGAACCTTTTCTAAAACCTTCCGATTTTTAACTCACAACCGACAGACAGGCAACACCTACCTTGGTGACTGTTTTGAAAGATGCATGTTTATCTAATTGTACATCTGTTTGGAGTCATTTTGATTTGGGGGCGTGGCCTGCTGCAGCTTATTAGGATTTATGTGATACACGTCAGTTTATTTGATGACAGATCACAACAGCAAAGGGTTGATTTTGCTGAAACAGCATGTTTTCATAGTTGTTGTAGTCTCCCTGTGTGCGAGCAGAGAGCGCTGGTTGCAAGCCAGGAGTGAACTTGCAATGACAATGCATGTTTTTTTGTTGCCTGGTTTATACCAGCCCACTTAATGCACTATAACTGCCCCAATAAGAATAAAATCAATTGGAGAGAAAATGCACTGATGGCCTTTTAAACATGTATAATTATAAATAGGAGAGAAGGGAAAGCCTAGAACTTAATTATTTACAAAAATCAACACATGACGTAAACATGGTCTAGTGTGATGAATGAAAGAGAAAGAGAAGCAAAAACCAGCAGCGTTGCTGTCGCTCCCTCTACCAGTTGTGTTATAATAATGATCTATTATGAATAAAAAAAAATGAAGACCAGTTACCAATTGCCTATGCCCATATTAAATCAGTGTGCTGGAAAGTACTTGATGGAGAAGAGCTTCCAACCATATTACAGCTCTAAATTTGCAGCCAGTATAATTGCTGCACAAAATGCCATTACATATAAAGCTACAATTATGCTCAAGTGTTGGTCCATTCGTGAGCCAGTTCTGGTGTCCACATGAACGTTGCTGCCTTTTATAATGTCACATTTTTACAATATTTCTTTCTGGAGCTATTGACTACAAAGTCCAAGTTTATCAAGTACTTCGGAAAGTACCACATGTTCCTATCAGGCCATGTGGTGGAACATTCAAAAAGAAAAGACTCTCCATTTTATGAGTACAACTGTGCCTTGGCATGATGAATAAGCAGCAATATTAACATAACATTTTTATACCTATTTTTAGCTGCTCACATATCCCTTGGGAAAATATTTTCAAATGAGAAATCTGCATCTGATGCTTAAAGCTATTATGAACTTTGCCAGAATAAAGAGCTTAGAAGGTGCATTAGCAGCAGCTGTTAACTATAGGACACAGAGATACAAGCTAACAGTGGCGAATACTGAAGAAAAAAAAAGGCTCGTCTCCGTCTGCTGGTAATTGTTGTATTTGATGTGAAAGCTGGTAAAAGCATTTCTGACTGTGTCATAGGGAATATTAAATTGCTTATAATTGCTGCATTTCTATCACTAAGCCCAGAATGGGGCTTTGTGATTTTGAACCTGAAAACTCTCTCTGCTAACCTTATCTCTGAGTTTTAGAAGGAGCAACTGATTGTTCGAAATGTAATTCTTTCCTCTGTATCTTTATTGGGTTTAGAATTTTAGTATCTTCACAACTCCAACCTGGTATTGTTGCCAAATGTCATATAAATCAATGCAACGTTATTGCATTTAGAAATAACATTTTTGTTGCAGTTGTCCGTAAAAGCAAATGGCTTTAAAGTAGAATTTGATTAAAAAAAAAAAAAAAAAGAAGGGCAGGTGTTCTTTTGATCAAGCGACTATTTGCAACAAAAAAGCACAAAAAAAATTGGCATAGCACGTTTTGAATATAACTGAATTAACAGAAAAGTCTGGCTGGCAAGTATAGCTTAGAAATCTCATCTTGGTACATTTTTGTTTGATACCCATACACCTTCTTTTTATTAATTTATTTTTAGTTTTGAGAGTAGAACATTTTAAATCTGTAAAGTGGAGTTGTAAGACAAACTGGGTAAGGTAATTTAGTTAGCTTTCGGCTATTTGCTCCGTACAGAAAGGCTGGACTCTCGGCTGTTGAGAAACTATTGCTTCCTGGCGGTCAATTTTACCCAATTGCTGATGTTTGCCAGTGGCTTATGTAAGGTAGGAGTCCGACGCTATAATTGGTGGCTTGTAATGTTAACTCAACATTTGGCTAGCTCTGACCGAACTCTGGCTTTGTTCACTTCCTCTGCTGCCATTGCTGAAACTACAGGCGGAATACAACTCTGTTTGCTTGCTGCTCAATTTTAACCCTATTCAAAAACCAGGTGCTGACTGCAAGATCAAGAAATGAAAAAATAAAGTGATCCACTTTCCTGTGCAAAAACTCCACATTGTTAGTTCAGCATGAACAGAAGACAGCATCACCACTTTGTAGAAGATTTACAGTCTTCAATAGTATTATTTGAATAAACAATTCATACCTAGAACCAAGCAACTATTTGTTTGTCTTGTCTTTTAAAATAGGTCACATAAGCATTTTGAAAAAGAGTCCAATTCCTTATGGAGCTACTTCATCTAATATTCCTGCAATTTATTAATGTTTAATTTTTATAATGACCACAAAAAAATAGGCACGTCTTGTTTTTGGACAAACAATTATTATAAGTAGCAAAATTATTTTGCTACTTATCTTCAAGTAGCAAAATAATTATTGAAAGGTTTTGAGTTTGTTTGTTTTATTTTGTATCTGATATATGTTTTCAGTCTCATGAAGGCAGCAGTTCTGACTATTTTATGCATACAACCAAACAAGATAACCATGCAGGCTTACATTTTCAATCTGTAGACTCACAGATTCATGTTAATATGCTTCAGTCTCTATGCCTGATCACTAGCCAGCAGTAAAATTGTGAGGTGGTCCCCATTGATAATGTGCAATTGTACTTTATTGTCCATGACACTGACCTTTGCTGGTTTAAAATAAAGATGTCAGGAATTCAGATGGTCTCCAATTGAATAGCCCACGTCTTCTCTGAATCACTCATCTCTCGTGGCCAAAGGTCACTGCTATCACAAGACTTCTCATTGATTCTGCAGATGTGGTTGAAGCAGTGCAGTCTGAATTTATGAACTTGTTGTTCCATAGAAGCCTGCTGCCCGCACCATTCTTGAATACCGTAATTTCCAGACTATAAGCTGTTACTTTTGTCACATGCATTGAATCCTGCATTGCAACTAATAAATGGCTTTTTACCAACAGGTTTCAAAGAGGACAGCACAAGCTCAAGAGCAAGACTGAGAAACTATGTGGGAGGCCAGGACAGGATATTATGAGAGGGCAGACACAAAAACCATCACCATACCTGACCTGCACAAACACAACAACATTCCAGACAGGCAAAACAAGCATAATGCATCTGACCCACACATATACATACACAGAAACTGCAAACTCGCACTGCACACCTTATGGTCAGTCCCTGACCCACTCAAACATGCCAGATGATTGTGATGCACACAGCACACAGAAGCAGTGGATCTGACCATCACAAGGCCCAAAGCTCACAACGCAATGCACACACACACACACACACACACACACACACACACACACACGTGCGTGCGCGTGTGTGCATGCACACATAGCCTATTTGTTACAAATTACGCTAAATACTAACAAATAAAACCAAAACCTAAATACCTGAAGTGAAAGACTTCTGTCATGACAATACATTTAAAAACCCTCAAGGTTTTTCAAGTCTTGTTTCAAAATGAACCAGGTTCTCAGAGAATGATGGACAATATCCAATGGGGAGGAAGTGCATCATGCTCCTGACAGGGATATTGTCCTTCTTCCAGTCCCACCATTCAAAGTACACAAATGCAAAAGATTTTGTTGACAAAAAAAAAAACTTGCAAACGCTTTTTATAGCATATACACACGTTATCATTAATGCACGATAACCATACTAACATTTGACTCCCACTCAGTGAAAAGTGTCATCTCTGCTCATCAGAACTACTGCATAAATATATTTTTATCAAAGGATATAATCTATTCATGACTTTGCAACAGATAAAATCTTAACAGCACACCTTGGCTTTATTCAATTTTTATGCATCGCTAAATATGCAAATAAATCTTGGGACAAGGCACCGTGCTAACAACAAAACAGGTGAAAAACAGCTTGCTGCTGGAAAAAAGTGTTTTTCTAACATATGGTGAGCATCCTCTCAAATCCAGAAGTTTTGCTGCATAAACTTAAAGAAGTAAACAGGAGCAAAAAGAAAAAAAAAAGAAATGAAGGTTAACCGACAGGAAAACAAACATCACCTGGTGGAGTATCTTGCTCATTATGGCATAACTTTGAAATTGTTCACATTTTAAATGACAATCCAGTGATAAGCGGTATTTCAAACTGTCTCTGTACTTGAAAGTGTGCAGTAGTTGGAAAGTTAGAAGTCGGAGCATGTTGAACAGTCATTTCTCAGTTAAATTACAAACTAATGTCACATTCATGACCACTAGTTTATTTGATATACACTTTGTTCAACATTTTCTTGTCGCAAGTCAAGATAATCTTTTTTTTTTTTTTTTTTTTTCATTTTAACTCGAGCAGAGAAAAAATATGAACCTGGATTTCCTTAAGAAATCTAAAATATTCACATTGAGGAGAAACAGATTTTAAGCAGATCTGGACAGACATATTTGGATTCACATTTTATTCTTTATGTTTTCTAATGATGAAGTGGAAAGAACTGAATGTTCACAGTGTTGAAGAAGATTTTAGGTTATAATATATTTTAGGAAAATCTCTGGCTCAATCTTCTTCTCACGGATCCCAGGTTCTCCCGGCGGACCATGTGTGGCCACACAGAAAACAACAATGAGTGTAGACGTCACAGAATTTCAGAGTTTAATCCAATAGAAGACAACTTATGCAAATTACAACAGAAACTGCTGAACAACAGAGACATACATTCATTTACCTGAGACAAATGGAAAAGAAAAAGAAAGAAAGAAAGGAAAAAGCAAATACGTCTTTGGAGAATTGTGAGAGCAAATCTGATTTGTTACTCCTGTGCACAAAGTTTTCTAGTAAAGGCATATTCTTGTCTTTAATATATTAAAATAAGGCGTACCTTTCCTCATCCAACCAGGAGCTGTCTCGGACCCTTTTTAAAAGTTAGAAACTCCCTACAATTTGCTTCCAAAATCAAAGGCCATTTGTCCCCTTTGTCTAAACAAAGTGATAGCAGAGCTTCTCCTGAACTCCTGCTGTTTTATGGCTTTTCACAGATCAGTGTGAAAGCTGGAACTTCTCCTGATTGTTTTCCCACACAGACAAAGGGCAGATCAAAAGATCTTAGCAAACGATCTGCTGTAACTACAGGTAAAATAAAGGTCAATAGGCCAGAATAAGTTACCAATTTTAAAACTATAATTAGGCTATTTCAATCAAGACATGTTCAGTTTTAAAACTAGCATATTCTAAATTTATTTTCTTAACAAGTTAGGAATATTGTTTTATATTCCACCTGTTTTAAACTTCCCCATTCTTAACAAGTCCGCTTTGTTCCTCGATCTTCATGTTGCTGGTTGTTCCCTAATACAATTTAACAAACCTTTGAGGCCTTCACGCAAACAGTAATTAGGGAAGAGAGGCAAGATTTTATTTTGGGGTATTATGGTAAAGGGGGCTTAGAACAAATTCTGATCTACATTTGTTTGAAAATCATGAAAATCTTGTGTAGTTTCCCATGAACTTGGTCGATCACATGAAAATCCTGTTGATATACACTAGAGTTCTTTGTGTATGTCAAGCGATATACACAAATATACAACTTTTTTATATTGTAAAAAAAGTTGTAAAGTTTCAGGAGGCACTGACAGCTTTGCAAGGCACCGTAACCTCAGGCTACATGGCTGCAATGTACACAGAAACAATTATGGGTAGGTGTGTTCAATAACGCAAGCAATGATGTGCACATAACCCATCTACAGATCAGGTCGTCTATCAAAAGGAAGAACATTTTCCACTCCGTATGCCAGAGGGAAGTTTGTATTGAAACAAATAACTTTGGTAAACACTGCCATATGGTGGGGAAAAACAGGCCAGAAATCCATTTATGGCCTGAAGCAAATAAAAAAACAAAAAACTTCTGTGGCGTATCTCAACACTAACTTTATTAAGACTTTTGCAAACAACTGGATGCCTACTTCAACACAGATGGGTTAACATGCCTAAAAAATATTAAAAACATCACATTATAGAATGCAATTAATGCAATTGTTTGTATTAATATTCTCACATAGTGTTTACCTCACAGCTTTGGTGTTAGAGAAAGGTCGCATGGGCGATGCTTAGGGAGATTATCTCAACTCTGGTCAGTGAAAGGAAAAAAATCTCCTTCTGGAGGTGAGCATGTTTGTTCAGTCCAGTTTTTCATCTCTTCGCACAATTTATTTTCAGTCTGGATGTGCTATAAAACTTGGGATCAATACAGTCTGCAGTCATTGCTGAATGTCTCCCTCTGGAGCCTTGAATTCATTCATGACCTTTAGCCTAATAAACACACACACACACACAACATAACAACCTTTCCTCCCCTCTATACATAATATATTGCACATATAAATACACTTCTGACGCACCTGTGAAATGCACTGCGATCCAATGCAGCAGCTCCACCACAAATTATTCTGACTGTTTATGGGATGCAGCGTAATATACAACCACTCACGACGACCTCAATAAGAAATCAGATAATCACCTTTTTGACGACATCAACAAAACGTAACATTGCAGAAGCTCCATACGAGAAGAATTTATAACTTGTATTGAACTGCATAGAGTTTCATTGATGTTCCTATGAAGTGGTTGGCCATTGGCCAGTGGGCACACAGATACACACACACACACACACCTACCCCCACTCTGGTTAACACACACAGATGATACAGCTGACTGATTATTGTCGCTCCTCTGTTCACAGAAAAACCGACTAAATGAACCAGAAGCAGTTAATAAAGCAAGTAAGGGGAAACAGTCATTCCAACCTGAAAAAAAAAACAAAAAAAACATTGACTCTCTGTTCAGTACGATGTGGTGAACAGAGAGTTAAAAGGAGTTATCTTGTTGGTAAACACAGTCCTCCTGTGTGTAATTTAACCTCAGCATAAATACAGCTGTGCTGTCTCATAGGTAACAAACAGCATTTTTCCTGACTGGTCCCTGAAACCTGCAAGAATCTTCCACAAATGCAGCTATTTTTTTTAAACAATGCACCACACAATTTGATCAAGGCCTTAATCTGTTTCAGACAGAGTGCCCCGCTGTCTTAAAAGTGAGGGCTAATGCGAATATAAAGAAATTCTTATTCATTTATTCAAAGACGCCTTTGTCATTTACATGAATCCCTTGCAGGTAAAGTCTGTAAGTGCTTGCTTTCCTTACCCAAGGATAAAAGTGTCCACTGTGTATAGACAGGAGGAATTGACATGGTCTGTATCTTGTTTTGACCTGATGTCAGACCGTATATCAATTTCACAAACCCTCAGGAGTCCAGAGACAGACGAGAGAAGTGATTCAAGGCCTCATCCTCAGATCTATTTTGCTGCAGGGAAAACAAAAGTGTTTTGGTGTTGTTGGTAATTTCGTATATACAGCTTAAAAAAAAAAAAGCCAGAAACTCCAAAGAGAAACGGTCAGAAATCAAGTTCTGAAAAATATGTAATTAGATATATTGCTAAAGTATTTGTTCCAGAAACCTCTTAACCTCTTCTATGTTGTTAGAGTCAAAAGCATTATAAGATTTTCAATACTTGTATCTTTGGACCTCTTTTACGAATCTTATTTTAGTACAAAAAGTGGAATATTGACCCTGTGCCTTCCTTTATAAAGCATTTCATTGATGTGCAACATGAGTCAATGTAAAAAATATTCAAGTGTTCGAGTTCAACTGCAGGTGAGGCACCAAGATGAGCCAGCAGCATTTTCAATGTATTCAGTGTTTCATGCAAAACAACCAAAAGCATGCCTTTGATGTACTAGTTGGGTTTTTCTTTCTGTAGTTTCTGTGCTTATATGTTTGTTTAAAACATACAAAGACAGTGCTGTTAATAAACGTTTCTGTAAATATGCCAGTCTTAGTTTCTGGGGTATAGATGACATGAGCACTGGAATAATTAAAATACAGTGCTTACAGTAATTAAAATACAACGAGCTTGTGATAAGAATAATACAGTTTCAGGATAAATGATTAGACACTTGAACCACCATCAATCAATCAATCAGTCAAATTTGTTTTGTGTAGCACCTTTAACCAACAAAGCATTTCAAAGTGCTTTACATCATAAAAACACAAACATTTAATTTCATACTTTTAATCCTCCAGTGGTCTTAGGAGATGGGGTCATTTTGGCTCTGTGTATGTTTTTATACATACACGCGTGCGTGTGGTTTCGGAAACCGACGGTCTGACGAGACAGTCCTCTGGCTTCCCCTCTGTCCGACCGTGACATTTGCCGAACTCCTTCTGAGCGTCTTGCTAAGATGGTGGAAGTGTCCAATTTCTTTTTAAAGAAATAAAAGATTTATGCTTCATGAGCTCCACTGGAAGAATATTCCAGGTATGAGAAGCTCTCTCTGAGAAGCTTGCCTCACCTAAACCAGTGGGACTACATGGTTCCTTCTACTGATAGAGCAGGTATGTCTGTGTGTGTAATTGCATACAGCTAAAATGAAACAAAGTGCAAAAATCCATGGGGAAAAAAATCAATTGTAGCCATGGGATTTTCTCTTTTTTATTAAAATGTGCTCAGAAGTCATTTTTATAGCTCTTGTTGCACAATTCAATGTCAGTTAAATTTTAGCTGTGTCCCTGTCCCAACACACCAGATTCACAACTTAACTGTTGTAAAAACCTTTTTCTCGTTTTACAGAAATCTGTTGCTGACCTATCAAATCAACTCAATTGTGTGGAGGCAGTGAAACATTAAAAGGAAAGCCTATGAAAACAGGCTCAGATTTTTACAAGGTAAAGTAACTTGTTACAGACTTTATTTTATGTAGTCACAAACGTCTCATGATGAATTTAGCATGTAAAACGATGAGTAAATTCAATGTCCCTGCAAGTGGAGGACATTCAAAAGAATGACCAACATCTGGTCCTGGCTATCAAAGTAAGTCTGATCTGAGAGCAGACCGCAAAACATTAAAAGAGGTTGTAAAATGTCCTCACAAGACCTACAGCAGAGTCTGCTATGAAGGTGCCTGCCTATAACTCAAAAAGAGACTGAACAACTTTCAGAGGAGGTTTATGAGCTGGAAACCTTTGCTCTGTAATAAAAAAAAGAAGCTTAGACAAATGATTTCTTCAGACAATATGTACAAAGACCAGGATTACTGAATAATGTTCTTTGGACAGATGAATCTCAAACTGAATTATTTACACACAATAAACAAGGAAGGATGATTAACTAAATGAAATGGCAAAGAAAGAAAATCTGAAGAATTAAACAACAGAAGATGGTTGACGTACAAAACAGAACACAAGAATGATTCAAAATACCAAAGTAAAAGGTGACTGAAACTCAGAAACAGGAATTAAACATGGTGCTTAGCAGAACCCAGATTACCAAAAAATAACATAAACTAATGTTTACACAGGGGAAGCATTAACTAAAGACTGTGATTTACAAACCGAAAGAATACATGAAAGA
This sequence comes from Poecilia formosa, assembly GCF_000485575.1. Lineage (NCBI taxonomy): Eukaryota > Metazoa > Chordata > Actinopteri > Cyprinodontiformes > Poeciliidae > Poecilia > Poecilia formosa. Next base: position 1,029,061 of record NW_006800083.1, read on the forward strand.
CTTAAAATATGCATAATGAAAGTAGAACTCCATGCACACAATTTGTCTTGATATCGTTGCTAAGAAAAGGTTAATGAGATTTAACTGATTGCATGTAGTCATTGTCTGATCTGTCATTATACCACACACTGGTTTGACTTTTACTCGATTATTTTTGGGCTTCAGATTTTTAGTGGTTGAAATGCCATCAAAAAACTTCTATAACCTTCCAGATTCTTCATGATGGGATTTTGGTTGGCGATGCAATGCCTTGCCCCTGCTGACCTACATACCTCAACAGTTATATGGATCTGTAGCGCTTCTAATTCCTATTTGGTCAGCGTGACGGCATGAGCCGTAAAATCAACTACGATGTTGCACAAGGGACAAATACCATCATCCCCAGTGTCTGCGAAGCATTAGATTGCTTTCAGATGCACTATATAAGCTGCAGGTTTCTCCTGCTAGTCGAAGCCGGGCCTTTACCAATGAGCCTTTACATTTACGCTTTTATTTACGATTAAATTAACTGTCTGTCCCATAAAAAGAAAGGTGATTGACTCAGTGAGGATCAGTTATTTTCTTTCACAGCTTGGCTATTGCTTGATTCAAAGCAATAGCCAGTTAGATGTGGGTTTCCTGTATTTTATGACATGTTCTATAGTGGAAAGTAGAGAGTTAAAGCTTCCATGCTGAAAGTGGGAACAATAAACACTGTAGTGCAATTCTACCCATTCAGCGACTAGCACTGCTGCAGAGGGTAGCATTGGGGTTTTGCCCTGTAACCAGGATTGAGGAATACCAATAAATTTCTATTTCTTCTCATTAAATTATGAGAGTGGTGTTTCTTATGTAATGTTTTAAATCAGGGGTGCCCAAGTCCAGTCCTCGAGACTGACAACTTTCAGATGCATCCCTGCTTCAACACACCTGAATCAAATGAATGGCTCGTTACCAGGCCTCTGTAGAGCTGATCCCGGTCTGTTTGAGTAAGGATACTTCTAAAACTTGCAGGATGGTAGCTCTCGAGGACTGTACTTGGGCACCCCTGTTTTAAATATTAGCCATGGGATTTTCTCTTGGCTAATAGATGCTTTTCCCTAGCATCTGGAATGCTAGGGAAAACCTAGCATTTTTCAAATACAAAGAAGTTCACAGAAAAACTGAAACTGTCTTAGTTGATTCATGCAATAGCAAAACACTAAGCTCATGAAGTGAGAGGATTTTCTCTGTAAGTTTTGTCTCCATACAATCACCTGCAAGAGCACAAAAATATGCCATGAGCTGAACTGTCAACAAGTCATAAAAGAAGAGTAAAAGATAACAGCCTGAGTCTACCACTTCAACAAACTGCTCCATATGAGCCAAAGCACCTGGTCAGTTTAATAAAAACCACTGCTGCATGTATAAAGTTTATGATTGTGAGAAACCAGTTGAAATTATGAAATACTTATTTAAAATTATTTCTGATAGGTACAGTTATGGTTTAAAAAAAAAAATAAAACGCAGTCTGATGTCTATCAGTTTAAAAAATGATTCATATTTTATCTTAGGTGCAGAAACACACGACAAATTCTAGCCAAAAGTTGAAAAGAGAGAAGCAAATTGTGTCCATTATCTCAGTTGTTGCCATCAGGCGGAGGTGTAAATGTTACATTAGCACAAAAAACTGCCAATAAACTTTATTCCTTTAGCTGTAACTTTGTTAATAGGAGGTACTCAAATTATGTTTAACTTTCACCAAAAATGATTGATTTTAAATGTGCTTTTTGGCTAAGATTGCCTACAGGAATGTATCTTTTTGGAAACATGTGTCTGTATGTATGTAAACGTATTTATATTTGGGCTGCGTTTTCACTCCACCTTGACTATAACCAGTTTACTGGGGATGAAATAAACTTAAAGATGGTTGTATTATCTAAATACAAATCATTTGTCAAATGAATAGGTCCGGCTAGCGCTACTAGAACCAATCTCTGAAAAGATTGGCTCTTCTATTGAGAGCTCTTCCAGTGTGTGCTAAAGGACTTATTTGATCAATAGGTGTGTAGCAACGGAGCACTCCTGATGTACGCTACTCTTCAGTTTTCCTGCTCTGCTTGTTCCCCAGCTGCACTCAGTTCGATTAACTAGTCACATCTGGTTTTCATGTCACTCATTTTCAACCTGATAGGCAGGTTGAAAATGATAGGCCGTGCTCTTTAATTCTCTGTTGTCTGCTATGTTGCCTTCTCAGTGTTCTTGTTTTGCAGCAGCTGTCTTAATATTTTGAATCTTTAACTTTGAACGTTTCAGTTTGTATGTTTGTATTTGTAAGACTTTCATTTTCGCATTTGTCCTCCACAACATTGAAACACTACAAGAGAATCTTACAATTTTGAGGTCACACCACCCACAACAAGTTCCTATAAGAAAACTGAAATATGTAGCTAAAAGATGTTAAGCTAGACTCCAACCAGTGAGGGCCACTAGTAGCTCATACTTGGTTAAATCAATGGAAAAATTGGAAGCTTCTGCTGGCGGCTTAATGAAAATGAAACATGTACAAGCTGCTGTGCTCTCAGGCATGAGACAATTACGGTTGACCAGGCTATTTCAATGCTCAGGCTCAAAAGGGTTAGGACTAATTAAACTTCTGAAGTGCAATTTCAAACCTACCCGCTGTGTTATAGTTGTCAGCAGAAGGTGTGTAAGCTGCAGACTGTGGCTCTTTGTTAATGCTAGTGAATGGTTTTGGTAATGTGGCCTACCTGATCTACATCTAAAAATATACATTTGCATATTTCTTTCTCTCCCTTCTCCCTATACCAGTGTCATAATTTTTCATCTGTAGAAAAGTGCTTGTATGCCAGTACTGACAATGTAATGGAAAGAGGATGTGCACGGGATGCAAAGCAACAGACAGCACTTTGTAATGCAATGTCAAATGGGGACAGAAAAATGGAAAAAAAAAAAAAAAGGAAAAAGACAATAGGAACTAATAGCTGGAAAAAAAAAAAGAAAAGAAAATTAAAAGAAACAGTGAGGTAAAGGATGTGACAAGAGATTAATTTAGACCTTCTGGGGGCGTCAGGTAGAAAAGAACACAGAGGAAAATCTCAGAGTTAATGGTGCAGATCTTGCATGGAAAAAGAGAAAGAAAAGCGATGTTGACAGAGTGAAGAGGTTGATGCTGCTAATTGCCTATTTCAGCTTTGATAGATATGCATCTCAATTTCCATACAAAGTGACTTACAAGATCCAAGGGGTGTCAGAAGAAAATCATGGCCAAATATTTGATCAGAGTATTCTGGTGCCGTGTAGACAGCAGATAATCACATTGAAGTCGAGTAATTCACACCATTTGATTGATGCGTCTATCATCGACGTCACCCAAGCTCTAAACAAGATTTTGTTCCTCCCAGTAGGTTTCAGACTCTGTAGTCTTACAGTAAATGAACATTTTTTTTTATTTTTTTATTTTTACTGAAAAAGCTGCCACTGATTCTGTTAGTATTACATACAGCAGAGTGGGAGTCACTGCTGCCTTTTCTTGATCACTGTAATGTTTTGACTGCATGAATTCGGTGATGCTGTTCCGTACTGAATATCTTTTACTTCATTACCATTATTGGCAAATATGAGTGAGAACTAATATGGATATCAAACATTTTTATTGTGTCCCTAAAAAAAAGAAAACTCTAGCTGTTTGGAATTGGTCAAAAAACTGTTTCATTGAGAATTAACTTTAATTGCATGTTACAATCAACAAACTACAAAAAAGAATGTTTAGTTTCAGTCATATTTAATTCCTTGAATAAAAAAGGAATCCATAAAAAAGCACCTGCATAATTCAGTGCAACTAAATGCAACCTAACCCATTTAAATTATTTTGTGTCAGTTCACAGCAAATGCTATCTTAAAGCACTTTTAAATGATGTAGTTCATTCTTAATATGACCAATTCACTTCAAAATTAATTAAATTTCAAATCTGATCTTACAGTCATTCCCATACATTTCATTTTCTGCAGTTTCTCATTTTGAAGAGGGAGTGTTATGTATTTTCCATGCATCTTTTTATAACACAATCCAGTAATTTCAGTTGTTATAGAAATGTTGTATATATCAAATATGACTTAAGCAAAATTTGACATGATATAAAGGTAGAAAAAGTCTATTTTTTATTTATTTTTTTTTTTTTTTACATGGAAGCATGAAGCTATTACTACGTCTTATTGTATGGTAGAGATCATGACATTATTATCAAAATTTTGTACAAGTGGGCCCTCTTTAAGTCTACATATTTAAAATTAAAACACCTGCCAAAACCCCTTGGTGAAATAAAAATGTACAATGTAAATTTTGCATATTATTTTAATTAAATAAGTTTGACATTGTCTAAGGTTGTGTTTTATAATAAACCAACGAAGAAGGGACGATCTGGCATTTTTTTTATTTTTATCATTTTCTTTTTCAATTCATGTGTTAATTATGTATTTACATCCTAATGGTTTGACACAAAAAGTTAAAATTACATTTAGATTAAAGTCTAATGTGGAAGGTACAACATCAGTGGTTTTACTGATTTTTATTGACTCCATGTTGGTCTGATGACATGAATCCTGTTGCAGATGAGTAAGCCAGCAGATCATCAGGTCCTCCACAACATATTGAACAGAATTATCCAATTAAAAAACAATTGTTTTACTCTCACTCAAGTAGGTTACCTAACATTGCCTCACTAAGCAGAATCGTTTTGAATTAAGTAATGCCAATTGCAGAAGTACGGCTTTTAACTTGTACTTCAGCAGTAAGTGTTGTCTTGTTTCAAATCATGCTGTTCACAAGAAAAGGCAGAACTTGATGTCTAATCATGGGGATGTGACAAACCAAAAAACCCCTTTGGTGCTAATGAAGTGGCTTTTTGGTTAGTGGATGTTGATGAACCTGTAATTTGAATAGCAAATTCAAAACTGTGAATTTACCACCTTTCAAAGGTTTAAAGAACATTTGCAGGAGACAAGGATTAAATTTCAGCAAAAGTATGAAAAGCTGTTCTAATGTTATCCTTTTTTGGGCTTGATTATGCACTGGGATCAGTTTAAAGAGAGTAATAATTAAAAAAAAAAAAAAAAAAACATTTCCTGGAAACCTGAGTGGAAAATCTAATATGAAACAACATCAATTCAAACAATTAATGAAAAAAAAAAATCTCAAACAAAGAAAAAGTAAACAAGATAAAATAATAATTACAAACCAATTTAATGGCTTAAAATAAAATGTCACAGATTACTCAATCTAGAACATGAATATTTATCAAGAGCAAAAAGGATAAAACAATCAAACAACAATCACATCAGAACTTTGATACACGTTTACTGGAGGAGATTAAATTTGAATTGAAGATCATTTTGTAAAGTTGATTGCAGCAGGAAATATTTGGATGCATTGCACGCCGCGGTTACACTGAAGTACAACAAATTACCAACATTTACACAATCAACCACAGGTGTAAAAAACAGGTGTTTTATGTATAACTTACAATTTCTGTGCAAAAAGAAATCTTCATTACTTTGTACCCCTGTTACTTGGATAGTAATCTTCTACCTTTACTCTCATAAAAGCTTAAATGTTTCAAAAACCCATAGTGAACACAAATAAAGACATTGAAACTCTTTAAATACTTTTTGCAGTCTGTACCCTGGGAATTGGCTCATAGCACAAAAGCAGCAGTGAGAAGTAAAACCTTGTCTTTGAAGCCCAAATTACAGCAGTTAAAGGCATCTCAGGTCTTTAGAGATTATTAAATTTCCCAGCAGAGATAATATTCTTTGTACCAAGATATGAAAGAGAAAAGTCCCTGCAATTTTTTTTTAGTAAACATGAAACTAAGACACAGTGCTTTGTGAAAACTTCCATTAGACCACAAGAACAAAGCTTTAAAGCACTACAATTAAACAATGTTGTTAAAAAAAACCAAAAAAAAAACATATTTGTTTAAGTCTGTCAGCTACAGTTAGATAGTGATCATCATCATTTCAAGTCCTTAGACAGAGTTAGGTTTTAATTTGTGAAGTCAAATTTCTTAAATTATTTTTGATATATTTCAGCATTTTTATAACATTAGGAGAAATAAAATTAACCCAAGAACCCAGAGTCCTGACAGCAAACTTTAAAGTTTGCTGTCAGGACTCTGGGTTCTTTGGTGCAATTTGGAGTGGAGCATCTATCTTTCCTCCTGCAAGTCCTGCTCCAGTGGAAGAGGGGTTTCCATAACAATTATGTTATTTAGGAACATGGGCTATCTAAAAGGATGGAAAGATCATTTTTAAATGTTCGAAAATCTTCAAGGCTTTGGAATTTGTAACTTTTTTTACTTTTGTTATTTAAAAAAAACACCTTTTCATTGTGTGCTACGGTATAGTACAGCTCTACGTGCCCCAACTCCTGCTTGCTTCATGATCACCTAACTCTAAACGTGGGCAGCATCAGCTTTTTATCATTATCACTTGCATCAGACTTTCTGTGCCTTTTATTTTTAAACTTTAAGAGTGATTATAACTGTGAAGCCCAGAGCATACACATTTCTGTGTGCAAGGGGCATGTACTTCTTAGAAGGGAGAGTGTTTTTTTTTGTTTGTTTTTTTTTGTTTTTTTTTTGTGAAAGCTTCATTTAGCCCATTAAATGGGTAAACTGCCACTGCTGCCACTTTTACCAACTTGCACCCCAGTGCCTCAGCCTAGATGTCTGATATGCTGCCCTGACGAAAATAAACCACCACAAACTCCCTGTGGAGGTTTTATTTATTTCCAAATCATTTGGGGACTCTGGTGCACTACAACACATCCCTGGGAACTTGCTTTGCTATTGATATGTGCTAAAGGAAGTTCATCCAGGACCCTGAAATGACCTACATGTTTTAGTAAACTTTTAATCCTGGTTTTAATTTAGCATGGAGGAGGGAATTAGGACGTTTTCTTTGTATCCACTGTTATTAATGTAGTGCCACAAAGTTTAAACTGCTTCTACCAATCACTAACCATTTCACATTGAAAATACCAGCTATCCCTTTCCTTATTTTTATTAAATGGAATAGAATAGAATAGAATAGAATAGAATAGAATAGAATAGAATAGAATAGAATAGAATAGAATAGAATAGAATAGAATCACTTTATTTATTCCCATGGGACAATTAATTAGAAAACCAGACACAATAACAATAAGAAGTCCAACAACAATGTAAAACCAAGTTGTTAAGAAAACAAGAAGGAAACAACATGTCCGAAAGCAGAATTGTGATGATGCGCATGGTAACACATCCATGCTACTCATTAGATCAGAGTTATTTAAATCCCTTTGGAGTTCAGTACAGGAATAGCTTGGGTCAACGAAGGCCACGCTCCTTCTCTGGGTCTAACAGGCCAGGCAGCAGAGCTTGCGATCAGATGGCAGCTCCTGAAAAGTAGAAAACAAAGTGTGAGCAGGGCCATTAAAAATGAGACGAGCCAGAGTGCTATCCTGCAACTCATACACGGCCCAATAATTTTGGAAAACACATTCATAACATCATGGCAGCAGTGGAGCGACGGAGTGCCATCAAAACATTGCTGATGAATGAGTAGTGGAACGTCAGCACAGTTCAGTTTTCAAAGAGGATACATCCTCTGGTAATACTTCTGCAGGATTCCCTCGGTGTGGAAGGAAAACCTCAGTTTGCTATCGAAGACAGTTCCTCGGTATGTGTATTTCTCAACTACTTCAACCAGAGAATTATGAATCACAGTGGTGACAGGCGCTGCCAGTTCCCTTCTGGAAAAAGAAGATCACCATCTCCTATTTTAGAAGATAAAACTGATCATCATGAATCATACATGGGTATTTGGAGCAAAGCAAGTTTTAAAAGAGAAATAACTGTTAGCAAATGTAACATCCTGACAATCTCTCTTCACATGAACGTGTATATTTTAAATATATCAGACAGAAAAAAAAAAGACTTGCTCCAAGGCAAAGCTCAGTCTATGACATTAAAGAGAGCTATTAGTAGGAATTGCACAGAGGGAATCATTTAAGCGCAGTAACCTGGGTATATGGAGATAAACGGTTTAGCAGTGACTGTCATTAGTGAAGACAAGCTCATTTTAACTCAAATTATCAATGCCTCTCAAACCATAGCAGCTGTGTTCTTTCTGTGTGAGCATGTGCATTCTACTGCCATGTCATTACGAGGCTGTAAAAGGCTGACAAAAATTCTCAAGTGTTAGAAAAATCTTGTTGACTTTGATACTGAGAACTGACTCATTCACGGCTGTTTTGGCGCGTGTCTCAAACATGGAGAACATTTTTCCTTTACATGTGACCATATAGTGCTACAGTTCTACCTGACTTTTCTCCAAACCTCTTAATAGGGCAGCATCATGTGTTTGGAGTAGTAATCATTTGTGTCACGCTTTTGAGGATTTTATTTTTATCTTAAAATTATTATAGTGGCAGTGCTAAAGAGCTCATCAGAGAAGTATTAATCCTCAATACTTACATGTAAGCATTGAGGAAAGGGACAGTAAAAACCAGCCATTCACAATCTACTCAGTATATTAAACAAAATACATTTGAACTAACATTTTGCACTCATTTTGATTGGTTAATGTATATTAAAAATAGGACCTGATATTTAAAGCTATGAAATACTTCAGCAAGTGTCTACCCAACACTTATCAGTACATTTCCAAACTAGCTACTCATAGAAATTAAGCCATTTTAACTCTTGCTTGTGAGAACACAACTGTTAGATCTCTTCACTAACATTTAGTAATAACTAATCAGTTTAATTTTTCAGCTTCCGCTCAGCCTGGGAGTTTGAAATTTACCCCAAATCAATTTTCAGATACTTCAATTATTTTAGCAACACTATTAAAAATGCAAGGGTGAAGGATATCTTGAGTATCACACGGCGTTCCGCAGAAAGCCTACGCTAAAATGTAAATGGCCCGCATTTACATTTTAAATGCAGGCCATTATGCATTTGCATAACGCTTTATCAAGTGATAATTCCAATGCTCTATACACTACAATCAGTCATTTACCCCTCTATACTCAGTAGTAAGCCACATAGTAGCGGATTAACAGAAACCTGAGTCACGGTCACTCCCAGCCTTGTAATCTTTCATTTTACATAAATAAAAAGATTTGTAATGCATACCATAAACAACAATAGAGAAGACACATCCACCCCTGATACTCTGCTTAGTCTGGCAGGGAGCTGTGTTTCACAAACTCTGTTCCTCTAGGATCAGTGTGGCATCTTCAAAACCCCACGTAGTGGCAGATAAGAGGAGCGTGCCATTTCACCCAGCCAATTTCACAGCAGTTATTAGACAGTAAAACGAGTGCATGCTACATAACACAGAAATATACCACGTATAACTTTAACAAAATATGTCACCATTTAATAAACTGGCATATGCACAGGAGAATAATGAACAAGAATATCAGTTTCTCTTTAATCCTATCAATCCCCAGCAGTGATTGTAGCTAAGGCTTGGATTGCAGCACGGTTCATGCTGAGTGAAAAGAGTCAGCTTCACATCATCCTCTGACACATGCACACATTGGAGTCCACAACAAATGCCTTTGGTGCAGTTTGGACAAATTGCATTTGTATGTTTTTGGTACTTTTTTTTTTTTTTCTTTTCAGCTGTAATGACAGTTAACAATTGGGTAGTGGGAATATAATTTACTCATTAATTTATATTAACTCACTAATACAATGAAGGATGTTTTTAAGCAGTTTTAATGGATCATATTTGCCACCAATCATGATAGTTTTTTTTATTTTATTTTTTTACAGTGAGCTGGTACATCTACTATTGCCTCCAGTCATCCATGAAATGTGTGATCAGACTTTTAAACACTTTCCAAACACTAGGACATCTTTGTTTTCTTTGTTAACGCTGCTTCTGAGTTGATATTATCAGTGCCTGCAAACAATAGCAGAACTTGCATGAATTACACTCTTGGTGTGCTCTCTCTTTTCTTTCCACCCAGACAATTAAAATACAGACAACTCTAAGGCAATATAAAATTGAATGTGACAGATTGGCAACCTGTTAAGGGCGTACCGCAACTCTTTTTTTTTTTTTCTAGGGCTTGTACACCCCCACTTTCCAAGGCTGCCTTAGGCAACTTCGCCCATATCCAAGCCCCCTCAGCCCACGGATGAGGGTTCAACACACAATTATTTGGAAGCTGGTTTCCTCGCTTTAAACTTCAATTTAAGTTTTATTTTTGCACAAATGTTATCAGTAAATGTAAGTTATATTGCGTTTTATAATTATAAAAACTACAAAAAGAGAAATATGTCATGATTGCAAAACAAAGTTCCCTAAGCCTCCAAGTTAAAAGCTAAAGATGCTAAATTAATATTTTAAGAGTGTATTAAGTGTTTCATGGCAGATGTTAAAAAAAAATGTTAAGAACATTTGAAGAAGAACAACTGGAGATCAAAGCAAACAAAAAAGGCTTTATTATGTCATTAACAGAAGACATGCAAACACCAAGGAGTCCCCATGGAGCACAGGTGTCAAACTCTAGGCAACTTTTAGATGTGTCTCTGCAACAACACACCTGAATCATAAATTAGATCATTACCAGGACACTGTAGAACTTGACCACATGAAGAGGTAATTCAACCCTTTGATTCAATTGTGTTGGACTTGGGACACATCAAAGTGTGCAGGACACCAGGAGTTTGACAACTCTAAAAACAGTATTAACACCTATACAGACACCTTTATATGCCTGTACTGTCACAGGTTTTTCCTCAAAGTAAAACCCCATGTTATGTTTAAAAAAAACCTCTTGAGTCCGTAATGTAAGTGGACATAATGTTAACCCTACAGGCTAGCTTAGCTTTATGCTAAGCTAGTTAGCATAAAGCTTATGCTAACTAGCTATAAGCTTTATGCTAAGCATAAAACATTGCTTTCTATATGGTTTCATATAGGAGTTACTTTTTTCATTGAAGTTACATTTATTCCTCCTCCACAGTTCAAGAACATTCAGCAAAGGGTGAATAAAAACTATCAGTCCTATGTGACTACACAATTTAATAGATGCATGTCCTTATGTCTTAGCAGCAACCATGTTCCCGAGTTGCAGTACATTGGAGATCCTTATTAGTGTTTGGAAACATTAATTACTCTGAACAAACTAAACATGTTGAGCTGTTACAAGGCCATTGTGATCCTTCCTCATGAAACTTAAATTTGTGTTTATTACTTCATTATTTAAAAAGAAGCTAATTCAGTGCAAATACTGCTAAAAGCAGTCCCTTTTAGCATTGCAGCTCAGAAACATTCAACACTTATCCAGTGTTGACAGTGGAATGTGAAAATCTTAACAGAGCTCCATCGAGATCTCTGGAGGGGGATAACATTTTATGTCACTGCATAACATCATCTGACTTCAAGTGATTGATCCCAGCCCTCTCCAGGTCTGCAGGATCATTGTTTATGGAGCTATGTGATCCAAACCTCTTCTTTATGGTTCAACTTTATGGTATTTTACAGAATTTATTTGTATTGGCAGTTCATAATCAACAACACTTACAGGAACTGATCGTGGGGAACAAAAAGTTATGAAAAATACAATGGAACCAATCCAACATTACGTGCAATATAGACTCGGCATAAAACCGACATTTTTTTTATTTCTTGTTTGTTTAAATATTATTTTTCAAATCAGATATAGCACCAAGATTGGGTTTCAAAAC
>NW_006800083.1:1040799-1060029 GCF_000485575.1 Poecilia formosa
TGACCCTGTTTAAAGTTAGAAACTCCCTGCAATTTGCTTCCAAAATCAAAGGCCATTTGTCCCCTTTGTCTAAGCAAAATGGAAGCAGAGACTCTCTTGAACTCCTGCTGTTTTATGGCTTTTCACAGATCAGTGTGAAAGCTGGAACTTCTCCTGATTGTTTTCCCACACAGACAAAGGGCAGATCAAAAGATCTTAGCAAACGATCTGCTGTAACTACAGGTAAAATAAAGGTCAATAGGCCAGAATAAGTTACCAATTTTAAAACTATAATTAGGCTATTTCAATCAAGACATGTTCAGTTTTAAAACTAGCATATTCTAAATTTATTTTCTTAACAACAGTTAGGAATATTGTTTTATATTCCACCTGTTTTAAACTTCCCCATTCTTAACAAGTCCGCTTTGTTCCTCGATCTTCATGTTGCTGGTTGTTCCCTAATACAATTTAACAAACCTTTGAGGCCTTCACGCAAACAGTAATTAGGGAAGAGAGGCAAGATTTTATTTTGGGGTATTACGGTAAAGGGGGCTTAGAACAAATTCTGATCTACATTTTTTTGAAAATCATGAAAATCTTGTGTAGTTTCCCATGAACTTGGTCGATCACATGAAAATCCTGTTGATATACACTAGAGTTCTTTGTGTATGTCAAGCGATATACACAAATATACAACTTTTTTATATTGTAAAAAAAGTTGTAAAGTTTCAGGAGGCACTGACAGCTTTGCAAGGCACCGTAACCTCAGGCTACATGGCTGCAGTGTACACAGAAACAATTATAGGTAGGTGTGTTCAATAATGCAAGCAATGATGTGCACATAACCCATCTACAGATCAGGTCGTCTATCAAAAGGAAGAACATTTTCCACTCCGTATGCCAGAGGGAAGTTTGTATTGAAACAAATAACTTTGGTAAACACTGCCATATGGTGGGGAAAAACAGGCCAGAAATCCATTTATGGCCTGAAGCAAATAAAAAAACAAAAAACTTCTGTGGCGTATCTCAACACTAACTTTATTAAGACTTTTGCAAACAACTGGATGCCTACTTCAACACAGATGGGTTAACATGCCTAAAAAATATTAAAAACATCACATTATAGAATGCAATTAATGCAATTGTTTGTATTAATATTCTCACATAGTGTTTACCTCACAGCTTTGGTGTTAGAGAAAGGTCGCATGGGCGATGCTTAGGGAGATTATCTCAACTCTGGTCAGTGAAAGGAAAAAAATCTCCTTCTGGAGGTGAGCATGTTTGTTCAGTCCAGTTTTTCATCTCTTCGCACAATTTATTTTCAGTCTGGATGTGCTATAAAACTTGGGATCAATACAGTCTGCAGTCATTGCTGAATGTCTCCCTCTGGAGCCTTGAATTCATTCATGACCTTTAGCCTAATAAACACACACACACACACAACATAACAACCTTTCCTCCCCTCTATACATAATATATTGCACATATAAATACACTTCTGACGCACCTGTGAAATGCACTGCGATCCAATGCAGCAGCTCCACCACAAATTATTCTGACTGTTTATGGGATGCAGCGTAATATACAACCACTCACGACGACCTCAATAAGAAATCAGATAATCACCTTTTTGACGACATCAACAAAACGTAACATTGCAGAAGCTCCATACGAGAAGAATTTATAACTTGTATTGAACTGCATAGAGTTTCATTGATGTTCCTATGAAGTGGTTGGCCATTGGCCAGTGGGCACACAGATACACACACACACACACACCTACCCCCACTCTGGTTAACACACACAGATGATACAGCTGACTGATTATTGTCGCTCCTCTGTTCACAGAAAAACCGACTAAATGAACCAGAAGCAGTTAATAAAGCAAGTAAGGGGAAACAGTCATTCCAACCTGAAAAAAAAAACAAAAAAAACATTGACTCTCTGTTCAGTACGATGTGGTGAACAGAGAGTTAAAAGGAGTTATCTTGTTGGTAAACACAGTCCTCCTGTGTGTAATTTAACCTCAGCATAAATACAGCTGTGCTGTCTCATAGGTAACAAACAGCATTTTTCCTGACTGGTCCCTGAAACCTGCAAGAATCTTCCACAAATGCAGCTATTTTTTTTAAACAATGCACCACACAATTTGATCAAGGCCTTAATCTGTTTCAGACAGAGTGCCCCGCTGTCTTAAAAGTGAGGGCTAATGCGAATATAAAGAAATTCTTATTCATTTATTCAAAGACGCCTTTGTCATTTACATGAATCCCTTGCAGGTAAAGTCTGTAAGTGCTTGCTTTCCTTACCCAAGGATAAAAGTGTCCACTGTGTATAGACAGGAGGAATTGACATGGTCTGTATCTTGTTTTGACCTGATGTCAGACCGTATATCAATTTCACAAACCCTCAGGAGTCCAGAGACAGACGAGAGAAGTGATTCAAGGCCTCATCCTCAGATCTATTTTGCTGCAGGGAAAACAAAAGTGTTTTGGTGTTGTTGGTAATTTCGTATATACAGCTTAAAAAAAAAAAAAAAAAGCCAGAAACTCCAAAGAGAAACAGTCAGAAATCAAGTTCTGCAAAATATGTAATTAGATATATTGCTAAAGTATTTGTTCCAGAAACCTCTTAACCTCTTCTATGTTGTTAGAGTCAAAAGCATTATAAGATTTTCAATACTTGTATCTTTGGACCTCTTTTACGAATCTTATTTTAGTACAAAAAGTGGAATATTGACCCTGTGCCTTCCTTTATAAAGCATTTCATTGATGTGCAACATGAGTCAATGTAAAAAATATTCAAGTGTTCGAGTTCAACTGCAGGTGAGGCACCAAGATGAGCCAGCAGCATTTTCAATGTATTCAGTGTTTCATGCAAAACAACCAAAAGCATGCCTTTGATGTACTAGTTGGGTTTTTCTTTCTGTAGTTTCTGTGCTTATATGTTTGTTTAAAACATACAAAGACAGTGCTGTTGATAAACATTTCTGTAAATATGCCAGTCTTAGTTTCTGGGGTATAGATGACATGAGCACTGGAATAATTAAAATACAGTGCTTACAGTAATTAAAATACAACGAGCTTGTGATAAGAATAATACAGTTTCAGGATAAATGATTAGACACTTGAACCACCATCAATCAATCAATCAGTCAAATTTGTTTTGTGTAGCACCTTTAACCAACAAAGCATTTCAAAGTGCTTTACATCATAAAAACACAAACATTTAATTTCATACTTTTAATCCTCCAGTGGTCTTAGGAGATGGGGTCATTTTGGCTCTGTGTATGTTTTTATACATACACGCGTGCGTGTGGTTTCGGAAACCGACGGTCTGACGAGACAGTCCTCTGGCTTCCCCTCTGTCCGACCGTGACATTTGCCGAACTCCTTCTGAGCGTCTTGCTAAGATGGTGGAAGTGTCCAATTTCTTTTTAAAGAAATAAAAGATTTATGCTTCATGAGCTCCACTGGAAGAATATTCCAGGTATGAGTTGCTCTCTCTGAGAAGCTTGTCTCACCAAAACCAGTGGGACTACATGGTTCCTTCTACTGATAGTGCAGGTATGTCTGTGTGTGTAATTGCATACAGCTAAAATGAAACAAAGTGCAAAAATCCATGGGGAAAAAAAATCAGTTGTAGCCATGGGATTTTCTCTTTTTGATTAAAATGTGCTCAGAAGTCATTTTTATAGCTCTTGTTGCACAATTCAATGTCAGTTAAATTTTAGCTGTGTCCCTGTCCCAACACACCAGATTCACAACTTAACTGTTGTAAAAACCTTTTTCTCGTTTTACAGAAATCTGTTGCTGACCTATCAAATCAACTCAATTGTGTGGAGGCAGTGAAACATTAAAAGGAAAGCCTATGAAAACAGGCTCAGATTTTTACAAGGTAAAGTAACTTGTTACAGACTTTATTTTATGTAGTCACAAACGTCTCATGATGAATTTAGCATGTAAAACGATGAGTAAATTCAATGTCCCTGCAAGTGGAGGACATTCAAAAGAATGACCAACATCTGGTCCTGGCTATCAAAGTAAGTCTGATCTGAGAGCAGACCGCAAAACATTAAAAGAGGTTGTAAAATGTCCTCACAAGACCTACAGCAGAGTCTGCTATGAAGGTGCCTGCCTATAACTCAAAAAGAGACTGAACAACTTTCAGAGGAGGTGTATGAGCTGGAAACCGTTGCTCTGTAATAAAAAAAAAGAAGCTTAGACAAATGATTTCTTCAGACAATATGTACAAAGACCAGGATTACTGAATAATGTTCTTTGGACAGATGAATCTCAAACTGAATTATTTACACACAATAAACAAGGAAGGATGATTAACTAAATGAAATGGCAAAGAAAGAAAATCTGAAGAATTAAACAACAGAAGATGGTTGACGTACAAAACAGAACACAAGAATGATTCAAAATACCAAAGTAAAAGGTGACTGAAACTCAGAAACAGGAATTAAACATGGTGCTTAGCAGAACCCAGATTACCAAAAAATAACATAAACTAATGTTTACACAGGGGAAGCATTAACTAAAGACTGTGATTTACAAACCGAAAGAATACATGAAAGACTTAAAATATGCATAATGAAAGTAGAACTCCATGCACACAATTTGTCTTGATATCGTTGCTAAGAAAAGGTTAATGAGATTTAACTGATTGCATGTAGTCATTGTCTGATCTGTCATTATACCACACACTGGTTTGACTTTTACTCGATTATTTTTGGGCTTCAGATTTTTAGTGGTTGAAATGCCATCAAAAAACTTCTATAACCTTCCAGATTCTTCATGATGGGATTTTGGTTGGCGATGCAATGCCTTGCCCCTGCTGACCTACATACCTCAACAGTTATATGGATCTGTAGCGCTTCTAATTCCTATTTGGTCAGCGTGACGGCATGAGCCGTAAAATCAACTACGATGTTGCACAAGGGACAAATACCATCATCCCCAGTGTCTGCGAAGCATTAGATTGCTTTCAGATGCACTATATAAGCTGCAGGTTTCTCCTGCTAGTCGAAGCCGGGCCTTTACCAATGAGCCTTTACATTTACGCTTTTATTTACGATTAAATTAACTGTCTGTCCCATAAAAAGAAAGGTGATTGACTCAGTGAGGATCAGTTATTTTCTTTCACAGCTTGGCTATTGCTTGATTCAAAGCAATAGCCAGTTAGATGTGGGTTTCCTGTATTTTATGACATGTTCTATAGTGGAAAGTAGAGAGTTAAAGCTTCCATGCTGAAAGTGGGAACAATAAACACTGTAGTGCAATTCTACCCATTCAGCGACTAGCACTGCTGCAGAGGGTAGCATTGGGGTTTTGCCCTGTAACCAGGATTGAGGAATACCAATAAATTTCTATTTCTTCTCATTAAATTATGAGAGTGGTGTTTCTTATGTAATGTTTTAAATCAGGGGTGCCCAAGTCCAGTCCTCGAGACTGACAACTTTCAGATGCATCCCTGCTTCAACACACCTGAATCAAATGAATGGCTCGTTACCAGGCCTCTGTAGAGCTGATCCCGGTCTGTTTGAGTAAGGATACTTCTAAAACTTGCAGGATGGTAGCTCTCGAGGACTGTACTTGGGCACCCCTGTTTTAAATATTAGCCATGGGATTTTCTCTTGGCTAATAGATGCTTTTCCCTAGCATCTGGAATGCTAGGGAAAACCTAGCATTTTTCAAATACAAAGAAGTTCACAGAAAAACTGAAACTGTCTTAGTTGATTCATGCAATAGCAAAACACTAAGCTCATGAAGTGAGAGGATTTTCTCTGTAAGTTTTGTCTCCATACAATCACCTGCAAGAGCACAAAAATATGCCATGAGCTGAACTGTCAACAAGTCATAAAAGAAGAGTAAAAGATAACAGCCTGAGTCTACCACTTCAACAAACTGCTCCATATGAGCCAAAGCACCTGGTCAGTTTAATAAAAACCACTGCTGCATGTATAAAGTTTATGATTGTGAGAAACCAGTTGAAATTATGAAATACTTATTTAAAATTATTTCTGATAGGTACAGTTATGGTTTAAAAAAAAAAATAAAACGCAGTCTGATGTCTATCAGTTTAAAAAATGATTCATATTTTATCTTAGGTGCAGAAACACACGACAAATTCTAGCCAAAAGTTGAAAAGAGAGAAGCAAATTGTGTTCATTATCTTAGTTGTTGCCATCAGGCGGAGGTGTAAATGTTACATTAGCACAAAAAACTGCCAATAAACTTTATTCCTTTAGCTGTAACTTTGTTAATAGGAGGTACTCAAATTATGTTTAACTTTCACCAAAAATGATTGATTTTAAATGTGCTTTTTGGCTAAGATTGCCTACAGGAATGTATCTTTTTGGAAACATGTGTCTGTATGTATGTAAACGTATTTATATTTGGGCTGCGTTTTCACTCCACCTTGACTATAACCAGTTTACTGGGGATGAAATAAACTTAAAGATGGTTGTATTATCTAAATACAAATCATTTGTCAAATGAATAGGTCCGGCTAGCGCTACTAGAACCAATCTCTGAAAAGATTGGCTCTTCTATTGAGAGCTCTTCCAGTGTGTGCTGAAGGACTTATTTGATCAATAGGTGTGTAGCAACGGAGCACTCCTGATGTACGCTACTCTTCAGTTTTCCTGCTCTGCTTCTTCCCCAGCTGCACTCAGTTCGATTAACTAGTCACATCTGGTTTTCATGTCACTCATTTTCAACCTGATAGGCAGGTTGAAAATGATAGGCCGTGTTCTTTAATTCTCTGTTGTCTGCTATGTTGCCTTCTCAGTGTTCTTGTTTTGCAGCAGCTGTCTTAATATTTTGAATCTTTAACTTTGAACGTTTCAGTTTGTATGTTTGTATTTGTAAGACTTTCATTTTCGCATTTGTCCTCCACAACATTGAAACACTACAAGAGAATCTTACAATTTTGAGGTCACACCACCCACAACAAGTTCCTATAAGAAAACTGAAATATGTAGCTAAAAGATGTTAAGCTAGACTCCAACCAGTGAGGGCCACTAGTAGCTCATACTTGGTTAAATCAATGGAAAAATTGGAAGCTTCTGCTGGCGGCTTAATGAAAATGAAACATGTACAAGCTGCTGTGCTCTCAGGCATGAGACAATTACGGTTGACCAGGCTATTTCAATGCTCAGGCTCAAAAGGGTTAGGACTAATTAAACTTCTGAAGTGCAATTTCAAACCTACCCGCTGTGTTATAGTTGTCAGCAGAAGGTGTGTAAGCTGCAGACTGTGGCTCTTTGTTAATGCTAGTGAATGGTTTTGGTAATGTGGCCTACCTGATCTACATCTAAAAATATACATTTGCATATTTCTTTCTCTCCCTTCTCCCTATACCAGTGTCATAATTTTTCATCTGTAGAAAAGTGCTTGTATGCCAGTACTGACAATGTAATGGAAAGAGGATGTGCACGGGATGCAAAGCAACAGACAGCACTTTGTAATGCAATGTCAAATGGGGATAGAAAGACGGACAAAAAAAATGGAAAAAGACAATAGGAACTAATAGCTGGAAAAAAAAAAAGAAAAGAAAATTAAAAGAAACAGTGAGGTAAAGGATGTGACAAGAGATTAATTTAGACCTTCTGGGGGCGTCAGGTAGAAAAGAACACAGAGGAAAATCTCAGAGTTAATGGTGCAGATCTTGCATGGAAAAAGAGAAAGAAAAGCGATGTTGACAGAGTGAAGAGGTTGATGCTGCTAATTGCCTATTTCAGCTTTGATAGATATGCATCTCAATTTCCATACAAAGTGACTTACAAGATCCAAGGGGTGTCAGAAGAAAATCATGGCCAAATATTTGATCAGAGTATTCTGGTGCCGTGTAGACAGCAGATAATCACATTGAAGTCGAGTAATTCACACCATTTGATTGATGCGTCTATCACCGACGTCACCCAAGCTCTAAACAAGATTTTGTTCCTCCCAGTAGGTTTCAGACTCTGTAGTCTTACAGTAAATGAACATTTTTTTTTATTTTTTTATTTTTACTGAAAAAGCTGCCACTGATTCTGTTAGTATTACATACAGCAGAGTGGGAGTCACTGCTGCCTTTTCTTGATCACTGTAATGTTTTGACTGCATGAATTCGGTGATGCTGTTCCGTACTGAATATCTTTTACTTCATTACCATTATTGGCAAATATGAGTGAGAACTAATATGGATATCAAACATTTTTATTGTGTCCCTAAAAAAAAGAAAACTCTAGCTGTTTGGAATTGGTCAAAAAACTGTTTCATTGAGAATTAACTTTAATTGCATGTTACAATCAATAAACTACAAAAAAGAATGTTTAGTTTCAGTCATATTTAATTCCTTGAATAAAAAAGGAATCCATAAAAAAGCACCTGCATAATTCAGTGCAACTAAATGCAACCTAACCCATTTAAATTATTTTGTGTCAGTTCACAGCAAATGCTATCTTAAAGCACTTTTAAATGATGTAGTTCATTCTTAATATGACCAATTCACTTCAAAATTAATTAAATTTCAAATCTGATCTTACAGTCATTCCCATACATTTCATTTTCTGCAGTTTCTCATTTTGAAGAGGGAGTGTTATGTATTTTCCATGCATCTTTTTATAACACAATCCACTAATTTCAGTTGTTATAGAAATGTTGTATATATCAAATATGACTTAAGCAAAATTTGACATGATATAAAGGTAGAAAAAGTCTATTTTTTATTTATTTTTTTTTTTTTTTACATGGAAGCATGAAGCTATTACTACGTCTTATTGTATGGTAGAGATCATGACATTATTATCAAAATTTTGTACAAGTGGGCCCTCTTTAAGTCTACATATTTAAAATTAAAACACCTGCCAAAACCCCTTGGTGAAATAAAAATGTACAATGTAAATTTTGCATATTATTTTAATTAAATAAGTTTGACATTTTCTCAGGTTGTGTTTTATAATAAACCAACGAAGAAGGGACGATCTGGCATTTTTTTTATTTTTATCATTTTCTTTTTCAATTCATGTGTTAATTATGTATTTACATCCTAATGGTTTGACACAAAAAGTTAAAATTACATTTAGATTAAAGTCTAATGTGGAAGGTACAACATCAGTGGTTTTACTGATTTTTATTGACTCCATGTTGGTCTGATGACATGAATCCTGTTGCAGATGAGTAAGCCAGCAGATCATCAGGTCCTCCACAACATATTGAACAGAATTATCCAATTAAAAAACAATTGTTTTACTCTCACTCAAGTAGGTTACCTAACATTGCCTCACTAAGCAGAATCGTTTTGAATTAAGTAATGCCAATTGCAGAAGTACGGCTTTTAACTTGTACTTCAGCAGTAAGTGTTGTCTTGTTTCAAATCATGCTGTTCACAAGAAAAGGCAGAACTTGATGTCTGATCATGGGGATGTGACAAACCAAAAAACCCCTTTGGTGCTAATGAAGTGGCTTTTTGGTTAGTGGATGTTGATGAACCTGTAATTTGAATAGCAAATTCAAAACTGTGAATTTACCACCTTTCAAAGGTTTAAAGAACATTTGCAGGAGACAAGGATTAAATTTCAGCAAAAGTATGAAAAGCTGTTCTAATGTTATCCTTTTTTGGGCTTGATTATGCACTGGGATCAGTTTAAAGAGAGTAATAATTAAAAAAAAAAAAAAAAAAACATTTCCTGGAAACCTGAGTGGAAAATCTAATATGAAACAACATCAATTCAAACAATTAATGAAAAAAAAAAATCTCAAACAAAGAAAAAGTAAACAAGATAAAATAATAATTACAAACCAATTTAATGGCTTAAAATAAAATGTCACAGATTACTCAATCTAGAACATGAATATTTATCAAGAGCAAAAAGGATAAAACAATCAAACAACAATCACATCAGAACTTTGATACACGTTTACTGGAGGAGATTAAATTTGAATTGAAGATCATTTTGTAAAGTTGATTGCAGCAGGAAATATTTGGATGCATTGCACGCCGCGGTTACACTGAAGTACAACAAATTACCGACATTTACACAATCAACCACAGGTGTAAGAAACAGGTGTTTTATGTATAACTTACAATTTCTGTGCAAAAAGAAATCTTCATTACTTTGTACCCCTGTTACTTGGATATTAATTTTCTACCTTTATTCTCATAAAAGCTTAAATGTTTCAAAAACCCATAGTGAACACAAATAAAGACATTGAAACTCTTTAAATACTTTTTGCAGTCTGTACCCTGGGAATTGGCTCATAGCACAAAAGCAGCAGTGAGAAGTAAAACCTTGTCTTTGAAGCCCAAATTACAGCAGTTAAAGGCATCTCAGGTCTTTAGAGATTATTAAATTTCCCAGCAGAGATAATATTCTTTGTACCAAGATATGAAAGAGAAAAGTCCCTGTAATTTCTTTTTTTTTAGTAAACATGAAACCAAGACACAGTGCTTTGTGAAAACTTCCATTAGACCACAAGAACAAAGCTTTAAAGCACTACAATTAAACAATGTTGTTAAAAAAAACCAAAAAAAAAACATATTTGTTTAAGTCTGTCAGCTACAGTTAGATAGTGATCATCATCATTTCAAGTCCTTAGACAGAGTTAGGTTTTAATTTGTGAAGTCAAATTTCTTAAATTATTTTTGATATATTTCAGCATTTTTAATAACATTAGGGGAAATAAAATTAACCCAAGAACCCAGAGTCCTGACAGCAAACTTTAAAGTTTGCTGTCAGGACTCTGGGTTCTTTGGTGCAATTTGGAGTGGAGCATCTATCTTTCCTCCTGCAAGTCCTGCTCCAGTGGAAGAGGGGTTTCCATAACAATTATGTTATTTAGGAACATGGGCTATCTAAAAGGATGGAAAGATCATTTTTAAATGTTCGAAAATCTTCAAGGCTTTGGAATTTGTAACTTTTTTTACTTTTGTTATTTAAAAAAAACACCTTTTCATTGTGTGCTACGGTATAGTACAGCTCTACGTGCCCCAACTCCTGCTTGCTTCATGATCACCTAACTCTAAACGTGGGCAGCATCAGCTTTTTATCATTATCACTTGCATCAGACTTTCTGTGCCTTTTATTTTTAAACTTTAAGAGTGATTATAACTGTGAAGCCCAGAGCATACACATTTCTGTGTGCAAGGGGCATGTACTTCTTAGAAGGGAGAGTGTTTTTTTTTGTTTGTTTTTTTTTGTTTTTTTTTTGTGAAAGCTTCATTTAGCCCATTAAATGGGTAAACTGCCACTGCTGCCACTTTTACCAACTTGCACCCCAGTGCCTCAGCCTAGATGTCTAATATGCTGCCCTGACGAAAATAAACCACCACAAACTCCCTGTGGAGGTTTTATTTATTTCCAAATCATTTGGGGACTCTGGTGCACTACAACACATCCCTGGGAACTTGCTTTGCTATTGATATGTGCTAAAGGAAGTTCATCCAGGACCCTGAAATGACCTACATGTTTTAGTAAACTTTTAATCCTGGTTTTAATTTAGCATGGAGGAGGGAATTAGGACGTTTTCTTTGTATCCACTGTTATTAATGTAGTGCCACAAAGTTTAAACTGCTTCTACCAATCACTAACCATTTCACATTGAAAATACCAGCTATCCATTTCCTTATTTTTATTAAATAGAATAGAATAGAATAGAATAGAATAGAATAGAATAGAATAGAATAGAATAGAATAGAATAGAATAGAATAGAATCACTTTATTTATTCCCATGGGACAATTAATTAGAAAACCAGACACAATAACAATAAGAAGTCCAACAACAATGTAAAACCAAGTTGTTAAGAAAACAAGAAGGAAACAACATGTCCGAAAGCAGAATTGTGATGATGCGCATGGTAACACATCCATGCTACTCATTAGATCAGAGTTATTTAAATCCGTTTGGAGTTCAGTACAGGAATAGCTTGGGTCAACGAAGGCCACGCTCCTTCTCTGGGTCTAACAGGCCAGGCAGCAGAACTTGCGATCAGAAGGCAGCTCCTGAAAAGTAGAAAACAAAGTGTGAGCAGGGCCATTAAAAATGAGACGAGCCAGAGTGCTATCCTGCAACTCATACACGGCCCAATAATTTTGGAAAACACATTCATAACATCATGGCAGCAGTGGAGCGACGGAGTGCCATCAAAACATTGCTGATGAATGAGTAGTGGAACGTCAGCACAGTTCAGTTTTCAAAGAGGATACATCCTCTGGTAATACTTCTGCAGGATTCCCTCGGTGTGGAAGGAAAACCTCAGTTTGCTATCGAAGACAGTTCCTCGGTATGTGTATTTCTCAACTACTTCAACCAGAGAATTATGAATCACAGTGGTGACAGGCGCTGCCAGTTCCCTTCTGGAAAAAGAAGATCACCATCTCCTATTTTAGAAGATAAAACTGATCATCATGAATCATACATGGGTATTTGGAGCAAAGCAAGTTTTAAAAGAGAAATAACTGTTAGCAAATGTAACATCCTGACAATCTCTCTTCACATGAACGTGTATATTTTAAATATATCAGACAGAAAAAAAAAAGACTTGCTCCAAGGCAAAGCTCAGTCTATGACATTAAAGAGAGCTATTAGTAGGAATTGCACAGAGGGAATCATTTAAGCGCAGTAACCTGGGTATATGGAGATAAACGGTTTAGCAGTGACTGTCATTAGTGAAGACAAGCTCATTTTAACTCAAATTATCAATGCCTCTCAAACCATAGCAGCTGTGTTCTTTCTGTGTGAGCATGTGCATTCTACTGCCATGTCATTACGAGGCGGTAAAAGGCTGAGAAAAACTCTCAAGTGTTAGAAAAATCTTGTTGGCTTTGATACTGAGAACTGACTCGTCCACGGCTGTTTTGGCGCATGTCTCAAACATGGAGAACATTTTTCCTTTACATGTGACCATATAGTGCTACAGTTCCACCTGACTTTTCTCCAAACCTCTTAATAGGGCAGCATCATGTGTTTGGAGTAGTAATCATTTGTGTCACGCTTTTGAGGATTTTATTTTTATCTTAAAATTATTATAGTGGCAGTGCTAAAGAGCTCATCAGAGAAGTATTAATCCTCAATACTTACATGTAAGCATTGAGGAAAGGGACAGTAAAAACCAGCCATTCACAATCTACTCAGTATATTAAACAAAATACATTTGAACTAACATTTTGCACTCATTTTGATTGGTTAATGTATATTAAAAATAGGACCTGATATTTAAAGCTATGAAATACTTCAGCAAGTGTCTACCCAACACTTATCAGTACATTTCCAAACTAACTACTCATAGAAATGAAGCCATTTTAACTCTTGCTTGTGAGAACACAACTGTTAGATCTCTTCACTAACATTTAGTAATAACTAATCAGTTTAATTTTTCAGCTTCCGCTCGGCCTGGGAGTTTCAAATTTACCCCAAATCAATTTTCAGATACTTCAATTATTTTAGCAACACTATTAAAAATGCAAGGGTGAAGGATATCTTGAGTATCACACGGCGTTCCGCAGAAAGCCTACGCTAAAATGTAAATGGCCCGCATTTACATTTTAAATGCAGGCCATTATGCATTTGCATAACGCTTTATCAAGTGATAATTCCAATGCTCTATACACTACAATCAGTCATTTACCCCTCTATACTCAGTAGTAAGCCACATAGTAGCAGATTAACAGAAACCTGAGTCACGGTCACTCCCAGCCTTGTAATCTTTCATTTTACATAAATAAAAAGATTTGTAATGCATACCATAAACAACAATAGAGAAGACACATCCACCCCTGATACTCTGCTTAGTCTGGCAGGGAGCTGTGTTTCACAAACTCTGTTCCTCTAGGATCAGTGTGGCATCTTCAAAACCCCACGTAGTGGCAGATAAGAGGAGCGTGCCATTTCACCCAGCCAATTTCACAGCAGTTATTAGACAGTAAAACGAGTGCATGCTACATAACACAGAAATATACCACATATAACTTTAACAAAATATGTCACCATTTAATAAACTGGCATATGCACAGGAGAATAATGAACAAGAATATCAGTTTCTCTTTAATCCTATCAATCCCCAGCAGTGATTGTAGCTAAGGCTTGGATTGCAGCACGGTTCATGCTGAGTGAAAAGAGTCAGCTTCACATCATCCTCTGACACATGCACACATTGGAGTCCACAACAAATGCCTTTGGTGCAGTTTGGACAAATTGCATTTGTATGTTTTTGGTACTTTTTTTTTTTTTTCTTTTCAGCTGTAATGACAGTTAACAATTGGGTAGTGGGAATATAATTTACTCATTAATTTATATTAACTCACTAATACAATGAAGGATGTTTTTAAGCAGTTTTAATGGATCATATTTGCCACCAATCATGATAGTTTTTTTTATTTTATTTTTTTACAGTGAGCTGGTACATCTACTATTGCCTCCAGTCATCCATGAAATGTGTGATCAGACTTTTAAACACTAGGACATCTTTGTTTTCTTTGTTAACGCTGCTTCTGAGTTGATATTATCAGTGCCTGCAAACAATAGCAGAACTTGCATGAATTACACTCTTGGTGTGCTCTCTCTTTTCTTTCCACCCAGACAATTAAAATACAGACAACTCTAAGGCAATATAAAATTGAATGTGACAGATTGGCAACCTGTTAAGGGCGTACCGCAACTCTTTTTTTTTTTTTCTAGGGCTTGTACACCCCCACTTTCCAAGGCTGCCTTAGGCAACTTCGCCCATATCCAAGCCCCCTCAGCCCACGGATGAGGGTTCAACACACAATTATTTGGAAGCTGGTTTCCTCGCTTTAAACTTCAATTTAAGTTTTATTTTTGCACAAATGTTATCAGTAAATGTAAGTTATATTGTGTTTCATAATTATAAAAACTACAAAAAGAGAAATATGTCATGATTGCAAAAAAAAAAGTTCCCTAAGCCTCCAAGTTAAAAGCTAAAGATGCTAAATTAATATTTTAAGAGCGTATTAAGTGTTTCATGGCAGATGTTAAAAAAAATGCTGAGAACATTTGAAGAACAACAACTGGAGATCAAAGCAAACAAAAAAGGCTTTATTATGTCATTAACAGAAGACATGCAAACACCAAGGAGTCCCCATGGAGCACAGGTGTCAAACTCTAGGCAACTTTTAGATGTGTCTCTGCAACAACACACCTGAATCATAAATTAGATCATTACCAGGACACTGTAGAACTTGACCACATGAAGAGGTAATTCAACCCTTTGATTCAATTGTGTTGGACTTGGGACACATCAAAGTGTGCAGGACACCAGGAGTTTGACAACTCTAAAAACAGTATTAACACCTATACAGACACCTTTATATGCCTGTACTGTCACAGGTTTTTCCTCAAAGTAAAACCCCATGTTATGTTTAAAAAAAACCTCTTGAGTCCGTAATGTAAGTGGACATAATGTTAACCCTACAGGCTAGCTTAGCTTTATGCTAAGCTAGTTAGCATAAAGCTTATGCTAACTAGCTATAAGCTTTATGCTAAGCTTAAAACATTTGCTTTCTATATGTTTTCATATAGGAGTCACTTTTTTCATTGAAATTACATTTATTCCTCCTCCACAGTTCAAGAACATTCAGCAAAGGGTGAATAAAAACTATCAGTCCTATGTGACTACACAATTTAATAGATGCATGTCCTTATGTCTTAGCAGCAACCATGTTCCCGAGTTGCAGTACATTGGAGATCCTTATTAGTGTTTGGAAACATTAATTACTCTGAACAAACTAAACATGTTGATCTGTTACAAGGCCATTGTGATCCTTCCTCATGAAACTTAAATTTGTGTTTATTACTTCATTATTTAAAAAGAAGCTAATTCAGTGCAAATACTGCTAAAAGCAGTCCCTTTTAGCATTGCAGCTCAGAAACATCCAACACTTATCCAGTGTTGACAGTGGAATGTGAAAATCTTAACAGAGCTCCATCGAGATCTCTGGAGGGGGATAACATTTTATGTCACTGCATAACATCATCTGACTTCAAGTGATTGATCCCAGCCCTCTCCAGGTCTGCAGGATCATTGTTTATGGAGCTATGTGATCCAAACCTCTTCTTTATGGTTCAACTTTATGGTATTTTACAGAATTTATTTGTATTGGCAGTTCATAATCAACAACACTTACAGGAACTGATCGTGGGGAACAAAAAGTTATGGAAAATACAATGGAACCAATCCAACATTACGTGTAATATAGACTCGGCATAAAACCGACATTTTTTTTAATTTCTTGTTTGTTTAAATATTATTTTTCAAATCAGACATAGCACCAAGATTGGGTTTCAAAACATATCCTTTTATGTCTTATTATGCTATTGCATCACCATCATTCTCAATTTAATGTGGATTTTGATTGTAAATAAAAAATATATATATATATATATAAACATATGCTCTGAATTTTTCCCCTATTTTTTGGGGGTGCTGAGGGGTCAGGATACATGCACATTAAAGTTTTTAGCATTATCCATGCATAACACCCATCCATCAGTCCATAAATGGTGACCCTATACCCAATTAAACTGGAGGGTTGTGGAGATAAAGCTCATGCCTATCTCCTGGCAAAACGAAAGGCAGTCATTGCCAGTCTATCTCCACTCAATCACTCGACAATTCAGAAAACATATTAAATGGACCATGGACATGTGCACTCACTCCCAAGGACAATTTAGCAAGACCAATTAACCCAGAGAGAACCATGCATGCTTGGAGAAGACATGCAAACTCCAAGTAGAAAGAAACCAAGCTTGGCCTCGAACCAAGCCTGGGTTCAAGTCCAGCTGTTGCCAGGCAACAGTGCAACATCGATGTCACTGTACATGTCAACCGAATATCAATATTCACTCAGAGTGTGCAATAGCTGTCCTTTTTTATTACATCTTCAATTGTTAGGGCAGAAATTATGCACCACAATCACCCAAGCCTATTTGGAGAAGGCAGAACATTGCAGACTCACCGCTGAGTCACTGAACCCCCCAAAGATTGTCTTTGATTTATTTGACCTGCCAATGTGCTGCCATTGACCCAGTGTTAATCTTTCTGCCTCGACTGGGATTCGGGTCAGCTGTTGGTCCGTCTGAACTCTCAGCCTTTCAATCTCTGTGTCTGTTTGGGTAAAGTCTCACACTTTGGACTTACGCTAGTCCAGATTTATCTGTGTCTTTGTCAAATTGTGGTATTTCTCAGGTTACATCATATCAAAACACAACGTGAACATCTGTCTTTAAACTACTGCGCATACAATTTATCTAAAGTTAAAATTTGGTTCTTTAAATGAAAAAAAAAAATTCTTTAATCAACACAGCTTTATACCGCACCATTTTTTTATAACAATAATTGTTACTGTATCATGTACTATATTTTTTGGTATTAATTATTTTCCTTAGGTTTCTAGTGATGATTCATAAATAGAGTGTTTGTAAAATATGGTATTATATTGACATTATCTCGCAGGGGCTTCACTGCAGGGTTCCTCTATGTAAAAAGATGATTTTTACATTCACATCAGTATCAAGACATCTTTGAAGATTCATAAATTTTGACCTCTTGTCACTGTAGCAGCTTTATGGCGTCTGATTTAACATCACTACCATTATGTTCTTTTGTTTTTTGTTTTTTTTTCTTTTCCAGTGGACTCAGTTCAGCTCAAAGCTACAAGGAGATTCAAAGCCCACCGCTTACAAGGACATCACATTTCTTAATCTGTCCACCAACTTCTCAGTTCCTGTGGACAGCATGCTCTCCAAGCAACTTTTCACACAGAAATGGTCACCTTAAACTCACTACTGAGTGATACAATCCTAAAGGACAAAATATCAAAGCAAAGAGTGATGTCTTCTGGCAAGGGACAGCATTAGTCAAAGTCGGCTGCTGATTTAAACAGATTTTTCTGCTCCTGTTAGGGCATGAGCCATGTAGCAGGATAACTGGCTTAGTAAGGTGGTTTACCTTTTACTTTAGCTTACTTAGGCTCGGATTTACATTTTCACAGAACTGATTCAGTTCTGTATTTTAAATAAGCACTATATGATATTGTGCTAACCGAGTAAGTAATTAGTAAATCAGTCTTATGTTTTATGCAAGCATTTAAACCATGGAGAAACCAGTCTGATGTGTATTCTTTTATTTATTTATTTTTTTTTATTTAATTTTTAATTATTTGACATTCATAAATCTCAGGAATTTATTTTTTACTCCAGCAGTGATTTTATTCGCCACCCGAGACAAGAACACATATCAAGAGTGGGAGAAGAAAACTGAGCTGACGATGAGCTGATAAGCTGCCAATTGACTCAATTTGTAAATTTCTCATCAATCAAACCAATGTATACTTACAAGTGGTGATTACAAATACACAGGAAAATAACACAAATTTAAAGTAGAACGACAAAGAAAACAGATTTTACTTTTAATGATCGTAAAATGGCAGTCGAACTGTTTGACAAACAAGTCTAGGTTGTTTAGACTCGGCATAAAACCGACATTTTTTTTATTTCTTGTTTGTTTAAATATTATTTTTCAAATCAGATATAGCACCAAGATTGGGTTTCAAAACATATTCTTTTATGTCTTACTATGCTATTGCATCACCATCATTCTCAATTTAATGTGGATTTTGATTGTAAATAAAAAAAAAATATATATATATATAAACATATGCTCTGAATTTTTCCCCTATTTTTTGGGGGTGCTGAGGGGTCAGGATACAGTCTTATCAAATGGCAGGGGTCACTCTGAAGGGGGATTTGTAGCAACAGATGTCTGCCCAAACAGACTTGGATTTTTGCATGGAATTAGTCTTTTTTTACATTCAAGACAGGACTGAATATAATACCTGATAAATGAACATGTACTTACCTTAATGAGACACAGAAAGCTTGCCTGTTGATGATAAGTAAACACAGAGTCTCCAGAAGTCACACAGTCTCTCTTGGGAATGGTTTGTCGCTTCTCTTTCTCTTGGGAATGATTATGGCAAAAACGGAGAAAACCGTCTCTGGAGTGCAGAAGAGCAAACAAACGGGGAGGGTTAGGGATGCCTCAACAGCTGATCAGATTGCACGGCTCAACGACTGATTTCGTTGATAGCAGAGTTTCACAAATCTCATTTGTTCTCTTTCTTTTCTTTTTTTTTTTTTTTTTTACTTTCCTGACATGCAATTGAGGTGTTTGGTTTTAAAGACCATCTTGACTAAACAGAACATTGTGCTGCGTCCCAACTTATTGCTCCAATGTACTGA
>NW_006800083.1:1060587-1100172 GCF_000485575.1 Poecilia formosa
TTTTAATTGTTCCTTTTTCTTCGTCTGAGTCTTTCCAGATTGAAATGCATATTGTTCCATTTTTGATTTCCCCCTCTAGTACTTCTGTGTTACTTTTTCTTTTGTTTTTTTGCTCAAATAGCCTCACTACTTTGCATTTCATAAATGAGACATGCCAACAAAAAGACTAAGATATAGTTTCATGACTGGAATATGTATATTATTCATGGATAATCAAAAGATTGTTTCAATGAAAGGAATAAAATACTTATTTTGTTATCAGGCTACATTTAAGAACTGGCACTGTGTATTAAATAACAGATATGTAAAACCAGTTCATGCCTTAGCATACTAATGCTGGTGTGTCATGTTTCATCTGGACTTCAGTATATTACAGCCAACTGACATCACAGAAAACTGCATACAAAATGGTACAAAGCTATACTTTACACCAGAGTCAGAAACAAAGTCCTCTTTCTAAAGTCACATGAAACTGGAAGTCCGCACAGCTATCAATCACTAATATTATGACGATTTCAGGGCCATAAAGTAGTAAAAAAAACACAATATCTCCACACACACACACAGGCTTATTTAAAATATAACAGACATCAGTTTTGCTGAGCTGTCCCATAAAATGTAGCATTCTGAATAACTACAAAGAAAATTAATTTTGCATATCTGTAAAATCATGGTGGCTATAGATAACCTGAGGCATATATCTGAACAAGTGACCAGTATTACCACAGATTGACAGGATCACATGTAAAACGCTTGAGATTAATTGATTTACTGATAG
This sequence comes from Poecilia formosa, assembly GCF_000485575.1. Classification (NCBI taxonomy): domain Eukaryota; kingdom Metazoa; phylum Chordata; class Actinopteri; order Cyprinodontiformes; family Poeciliidae; genus Poecilia; species Poecilia formosa. The sequence goes on from NW_006800083.1 coordinate 1,061,366, forward strand.
CATGTACAATGTTGAAACACCTTCACTTTGTTCCCCTTAGATAAATGCATATGAAATTTGACTTTACTAATGTCCTGAGTTTTGAATACCAGCAGGATGCTATAAATCCGTTTTGGACTCATTTTCATTATTTAAATATGTTTCACTTATATTACATAATCATGAAGTTCACTATTTAAAAGAAAGCATGAAAATGTACACAATTACATCTAAATTTTGAAAATGAGACATCTTGACATTTCTCGTCGTATCATGTCGTGGATGTGATTTCCGAGAACAGACTTGTTTTCATCAGACAGAACCAATGAAGTGATGAAAACTGTGAGACCTTCATGCCTGCTCTGATTAGAGGATACTGTTCACTAAATCTCAGCCTCCCTCTGGATGTGACAAAAGATTATAAAAGAAATCTGACTTATAATGAATGGAAGGAGTAATAAAATATGGTTTGATAAGATGTTTATTTTCTCCAGTCTAGTATATGACTCGGCTCATCAGAACAGGAAAGGGTAAATATGCCCTTATATAAGCAGTTTCAAATGTCTGTTTTATGGAAGTGTGCCAGGGTTACAGCTAAGGTACTGCAAAAATAAGCTTTTGATTACTGTGCCCACATAGTTCTACTTGTTCAGCAAGGTGAAAATCAAATGATAAGAAATCAATATATTTTGCTAAATCATTGTTGTTATCCTTGTTGGCAATATCGCTGTTAAGACTTTGTGGAAGGAACCAGCGTTGCCAGTGAAAAGGCATGTAGTTTTCAACTACGAAATTTAACAAAGTTGGAAAGTTTGTCAATTTATGCTGCGAAATTGGTACTAAATAAGTTAGTATTTTTGACAAAATTGTGCATGTTTTAAGCAGATTGATTCATCCATGTAAAAACAAGATAATCTAATGGTAATCTAATGTGTCTAGGCTGAGCAGAGATGTGTTGATAAGTTAATTAATGTAACATTCCCACAAGATATAAAATGAATGTTGTGTATTTTGTTTGGCTTTCTTTTATGTGCTTGTTGCACCCAAGGCCACTGCCATGTTTCTTTGGCAATATAAACACATACACAAATATTATTTCCTGTTCTGGAAATTTGCCACATTCCATATGTGATTGATAAAGCTTCACTATAAGGTTACGTTCTGGTTGTCGAACAAACGTAAGAGGGGACATTTTTTATTTTTATTTTTTTATTTAATCTGTCTCCCTGAAATTAAAATACTCCACATTAAGAACCCTAGTTATTGTGTCCTGCAGAGATAAGTTACTTTCAGCAGCTGCCAACAAATGCCCCCGCAACCTCAACTTAAACATGACACCCAGGGAGAGCCAACCACGTTAAAGGCAGAATTTCCTCTGCTCCATTTAATACTGTCTGACCAACTTCTTCAACTGTTCCCCACTGTTTGGGTGGTGGGGGACCTCCTGCATTTTAGTCACAGCTCTCTGCTCTGCACCACCTGGTGGGACTTACTCTGACAGTTTGACTGTGCCATGCTGCGACTCCGAATGTTTCTTCAAATTTTATGTAGTATTCATCATTATTCTGTCTCCCCTGTTTTCAAGGGTGTAACAATAGCACTTTGTCACCAGAACAGAAGGTACAATGAAATTGATATTGTCCTCTTTAGATGGCATGAAATCTAAATAGTGCCTGTTTTGCCAACTAGAAAATGCACATCTTTCTCCTTTCTCCACTGTTTATCAAGTAATACATACATACGTAATTGTTTTACAATAAACGACACAAGAGAGAGACAGCAAAATTTGGAATAACTTAACTAAAATTATGCTTGCTACTTTGTGTAGCCTGGTTGATTTATCAATAGAAGGAAACACACCTAGTTGGGATTTTGCTTTTTTTTCTTCTTCTTTTCGCAAAGTTTGCTTTCACAAAGTTTGCTTAAAATTTGCATGACAATTGGATGAAAACTTAGCTGTAATACAGAGACTGTAAAGAGTGAAAGAGATTTTAGAAATATAGAAGCAAATAAAAACTTCTGCCCTGCAAAGTACAAAACTATGTCCGTTTTTACCCACATTATTGATTTAGCATTAAATATTAAGACACTGAATTCAACGACATCTAGATCTATATGTTTTAGAAGAATGTTTGCATGAAAGCGACGTTCTAATTTACACTAAATGGTGGTAGAAATTGCTTTACATCTTCACAGCATATGTCTTCTATGCATACATTTATTTTATGGATCTACAAACTGTCTCATGAATTCATTAACCAGAATCTACTGAAACTCAAAAATATTTGCTTATTATGTTAAATATTTTATTTGTTAGAAAATGAAATTAATTAATTAATTAATTTCTGTGATTATTTTGAATTTTAAGTGCTTCCCAACACTTGCTAAAACATTAAGATGGATGTGGCTCGGTGTGCAAGTTTACTTTAATTGCCTTTGAGATTCCATACAAGATATCACACCAATTCAAAAACTCCTGTTTTGCAAGGTACAGCAGAAGTTGCTGGCTTTATGATCTTACATACATGTGGAGAAAACACAAGTCTCACTTCTCAAATGCGATTTGATTGACTTGATCTCCTACTAAGCAGCTAAAATATTTAGAATTTTACAAAGAACATTTTCAGAGGTTTAAAACATTATGAAAAACATCTAAGACATCCAATTCATTATGCAAGAAGTGGACCAAAATGCTCTCTTTAATAATTTATTTTTTACTAAAGCAGAAGAAAATATGCATCGTTTGTCATTACTAGATGTGCTGTGTGGGTTCCACAGAGCTGTGAGATATTATTGATTTCTTTTTAAAACATTTTGATATAACAGTGTAACTTTAAGGAAGATGCTTCAACCATCACTGATCCTAACAAATAAAATAAACAATATGTTTTCGCGTATTACTATAGTTGTCTTTTTTTTCTGTCTGCTCTAAAACAAATATATATTTTAAAGACAGTCAAACACTGAGCCAAAGTCAAAGTGTCAAAGTGAGTAAAGGCAAAAAAATAAAAATAAATAAAAAATACATTGTGGATGGCAGAGACACCATGAAACATCACAAATTGAGGGGAAAAAAACACAAGGATTAATCTTTTTAAGTTTTAGGTCTTCAAGCTATGATGTGTTGTCTGTGCGTTGGCCAAGTTTGCCCACTCACCCAAATGACACACAAATTATCTTAGTTTGTGTGTCACATGTAATTCAGACTGCTTCCCTGCAGCGATAGATTTCATAAAAGTTGTAAAACAGCTCACAGAAAAACATCAGCCCTTAAACTACTGATTGGGAATTTTCCACAAGCATCTTGTGGTCAAAATTATGCCTCGCCACACTAAAGAAAACAATGCTCCTCTGTTTGGCATCAAACTGAGGGAAAGGGGAATTTACTACGACTGGCCGATGACCGATGAGAGTCAGATTTTATTCTCTCTGGAACTGATTCTTAACATCACCCCTTATTTAGAAATCTGGAAATGTCTTCACATATGGAAAATGACTAAGACTTGTCCCCTTTGGAAAGGAGCTTTAACAATAAAGGGGATCAGGCAGTGTTGTTTCTGAGGCTTAGCTTGTAAAGATTTACCATTTATCCCTCAGCAGTGCTACATTTGTGTGCTATTTGTTTGCCTTGTTTGTGTTGTGAGCAAAATGCAAAAACTACCTGCCCTACTTCAATGAATCTTGCAGAAGAGGAGAAGCAGAGGCGAAGAATAACCTCATAAAACTTTAATACGACCGTGGTTCTCATTCGCCTAAAAAACTGCGAGGAAAGGCAATGGCCTTATGAGTGCTGTGTCAGTTGAACACATTTATTTGGCCGATGGGGTAAGGAATGTTAGAAATGCACACAAGTCTATGTACATCTATTACAGCTGCATTAGTGGAAATTAATAAAACCGGGAAAAGTGGAATACAACATGTTCTCCTAAAACAAACAACTTCTGCAACCCCCGGTTCTAATAAAAATATGAAAAGTTATTAACAGAACACCATATGACGTGAGGATTAAAGCCTTTGAGATTTTATCCTCCCTTCTATCCTTGGTTCTTCTTTCATATTCTCCTTTCTGCACAGTAAAAGGTTCGGACTAACAATAAAAGGGAACTTAATTTCCATATGAATTCAAATCATATCAATTTGCTCTGCAGTAATAAACATCTATTGATCAATTATTGCAAAAAAAAACAAAAAAACAATCTGCTGTGAGCATTTCACCACAATTCATTATACCACAGCTTTGAATATCCTTTTTCAACACAGGGAAAATGAGAAATCCCCTCCGGATGACATTTATGTGAGATTTACATGAAAAGGAGACATGCCCACTCAATGATACGTGTGAAGAAAATGAAGCGTGAGGAGAAAAGACTATTTTTTCCTTCAATCCAGAAGCTGAAAAAGAAAGACGTCCTAATGTGATATGAAAGGATGGGGCACTGCTAAGAAAACAACACTTAGATTTAGTCACTGGGGACTGAATAAAGCACAAGTCACAGGGAAACATCCACATGAGTGATATGAATTCGGTTGACCTGAGACGGTTCAACACGTTAAGCTTCACTGAAAGAAACCGAGAAACAAAAAGCTCTCTGAGTTCTGTTTTTTTTTTTTTGTTTTGTTTTCCTTAGCCTGGCCATTGCTTTCTGACGCAATTCCACTCGTTTCTCAACTCCCTCCAGTGCTCCGTCTGGGATTTCTCCCATTGAACTCAATTTCTTCGATTCAATTTCCACTGGCACAATCAGAGAAGAGAAGGAGGAGTTTTGAAGGACGACCTCAATTTTTTTGTGCTGTTTTAGAAGTTGCAGTAGAGGAGGTGACCAAAGTAAATTTATGAAACACTTATTTAATTGAGATACACTTCCATCTTATTTATGTGCCACAGAAATTGTTTCTCGTTCGTTTTATCTGTGAATGCACGGCAAAAACACTTGGCCGTTTTACTTGCAAACTAATTTAGTCTTTCTTTGCATTGAAATGGTCTTATATAATGTTCTAATTTTTTAATTATCTGAGTTTGGGGTTTTTGATAGGTGTAAGATGTGATTATCAAAATGTGCAAAAAGGAACACTTGACATAGATCAACTCTGTCTGTTATGATTCTATGAAGTAACTTCATTTTTTAAAGGAGAAATTGCTAAAATACATTTAATTTTCTAATTTACTGGGATGCTCATGTATTTTGAACCTTATTTTCATATGGAGGTTTTTCATGTGAGTCATTTATTACTTTGTGTTATTTGTCCATTGAATCTACATCAAAGATATCTCCTGTGATTTTTTTTTTCTTTGAAATGAACATTTGTTATGTCATCTACCTAGCTACACCGTTAAATTAACAAATATCTTCTATCATGAATCTTGCTGTCTACTCTATGAATGCATTAAAATACTTTTGGATGAATGTTTGCGATGCTGGCTGTAAAGATGGGAGAAACACAAATGTTTGGACTGATTTATGTAACATCCTGCCAAGAACAGGAGAAGGAGCATCCATGGTTAGACACGCAGTGTGATGTCCCTGTACACCCATATAAGACTTTTTGCCCATTTTCCAAAGACTATTTTGAATTCAAGGGAATTTTTTTTCACCACTTTATACATAGAATTGTATTTATTTTCATTCTGCAGCAATAAATATTTTGCAAATGAGTGAACTCTAAATCTTTTATACGTTTTGAACACCACAGGAGTTTTCTGAGTGGGGGTTTATGCTAACTGCTAAATCTCTTGCCACTGTCATTTTTATGTGGTTTTCTTTCAGTGAAACTGTAAAATTGAAACAGATTTTGATCTGATGCTTGTTGTGTGTACTACCAGCTAGTCGGTGGTGTGAAGAAGTTAGAATTTATTTGGTTCCTGGCTTATTGCAGTTAATACAGATAAATCAAACAACAGAGCCCACACACACACTGAAACAAATGGTCAATCCAGAGTTAGCAGACAAACTCACGGTTAACACTGAAGATGCACATAGTGAGGTGGAAAGCAACGGTGCTAAACTCCTTCCCATGTTCAGCCTTATAATGTTTAGCAGATAAAAGTACCAGGAGTCACAACTTAACATCCACTGCGTTCTGGCCTGTTCCAAAACAGACAACAAAGATCATGCTAATTTCTTTCTTAATTTAGTTACAAGTCTGCTAAACTATTATCCAAAATCTGTAGAAATCCCTTTCGTAGGCTTGTGTACGTCCCAGTTGTTTAGTTTGTTGGCATAGTTTGGTATTTGTCGCAGTTTAATCACAACGTATTTTTATCTTTAGGTGTAAAGGGAGATCTACGTTTGCGGTGGTGGCACACAGGTAAAGTGTGCAACCCATGTACAGAGGCCTCAGCCCTCTACACGGCCGTCACAGGTTCCTGTCCCGGCCCATTGACCTTTGCCAACGGGCAAACGTTGCTGTATTTCACAACCAACTTTTCTGTCGACTGACTGTCAAATAAAGGCCACTAGAAAAAAAAAATCAATGTCAAAATAAGAAAACGGCAACGTCCAAAATCACTTTTTTTGTTGTTTTATTTATTTCAAGCCATATGAAAATAATTAAAATGCATGCTGTACCCCTTACTGGGTAAAAAGGGAACCAACAATGGAAATTGCTCCACTCTCTATTCACACGATTACAATCTAATTGCGTGGCTGCCACTGTAACCTCAGATGTGGTCATTCGTGTCTTATTTCTACAATTTATGCAATATGTTTATTACACAAGGTGAAGGTATTTATTGTATCCTATCAGCAGCTTTTTGTGTGGTTACTTTTCATGTCTTTGTATTCTCTAAGAAAACGGTGGTTTATAAACGTATTGCTCAGAGCCACGAATGCCGCTTCATGTCACTTTGAGAAAATGTCACTAGGGGGCACTTAATGGTGAAAAGGTCAATGGTTTGAAAAGCGCTGCATTGGGAGAAAGGATTACAATCTAAAAGATCTACTTTTGAGAGGCTTTGCTTAGTTTTAAAGGTTAGTCAATGCTGGTAATCACCCCTCATCCAGCATTTGAGGTTTTCTCCTTTACTCCACTTTGCTAGATTTAGACACTACAAAAACAACCGTCTGTCTGTGAGCAGATGAACCAGCTGCAGTTTGAAGAGGAACGACAGGCCGACATACTTCATGCATCGCACCAGTCAATGTAAGTATGCCTACTGGCTCACTGCAAAACACCACAAACCCAGACATTTTCATTAATCAAAAAAAGTCACAACTCTGACCCGGAAAGAAAGCGAAAAGTGGACATTTGTGGGGAAAAGAGGACGTCTGGTCACCCAACTATGTTCATTAAATTGGAATGTTATGGAAATGTTCATAAATTTTAGTAATGCTGTTCACTTAATAAAACATATTGATTACACACAGGCTAATATTTTCAAGTCTTCGTTTTTTGTTTTTTTTTATAATTTTGATGTTTTCTTGTTAAATACAATGAAAACACAATATATATAATTAGAACATTATACCAGACCAATAAAAATAAAACATTTTAATAAAGAAATGTGGACTTATGTTTTATAGCTGTCTGTGGAACATATATTCAAATGTATTACTTTATTGCCTCAAACTTTATGGATATGTGCCATGCTTTTTACGATTGTTTTTTACTGATTCAAATAAATTTAAGTTTAAAAGCAAAGAAGGAATTGACGCAAAAATCTATCATTTAAGAAAGCTGTACAGCCCACTTTTCCCTCTTCATTTTATTCCTAAACCTCTTCCTTCCAATTCCGATATCGTTTTTATTGTACAGTGAATAAATTTTCCCCCAATAAGAGCAAGAACTATGATAAAAGAGAGATGAGCGGGGGGGGGGGAAAGAAAGGAAAGGCAGAATGGTACACCTTCAAGCGTATGGTAATAGAGAGTGAGTAGATGTCGAGCAATTTGATTTGAGTAAGTGAGCCGTATTAGAGCACAAGGCACAAAAAGAGTACAGAAGTTTTCCTCCTATCACTTTACAGAAGGTGTGACAAACAAAGGTATAAAGGACGGCGGTTCACATACAGCGTAGTGTGGTGCGGCATATTAGAGTCTGGTTTGACGACGCTTTTAAGATGCTAAGACGTAAGCGTTGGAGCCTGGAGCAAAATTACAGCTGCAGCTTATCCTGGTAATAATTTCCTATGTGACTTTTACTTATAAGGATTCACCCCCTGCATCCCTTTATTTAGCTCTGAATTCCAAGATGAAGCTTTAATGATCCATATTGAAACTGGGTCACTGCTGAAACACCAAGGGTAAACTGTGCTGCCTATCAAAACACAACACTACTATCATTGACTCTTCAGGAAAGAGCTTAAAATATACTCAGATTCATCCTTTCTCTAAATCTGTTGTGTGATGTTCAACGTATGTACACACACATATTTGACAAATTTGATGGGTCTCAGTTCTTAAATTAGAATGTTAATTAAACATGAATGTTCTTTTTTCTTGTAAAACAGCTTCAACACCAGTTTCAAAAGGATCCACATCTAGTTGAACATATCGGCCGAAATATGTTGTGATTTTCCCATCAACCCATGCTGGGCTGTGGGAGGGGAGTCGCTCAGGAACAACTGTAGGTTGTCCGAGGTTCTCCAGGGATGCTGTGAAGTGGAATCCCTTGATAGTTGGATCGTTCTCTTTGGGCCCCTTTTCTTAAAAACTCTCAACCTGTCACTCCACAGGCGTTGTCCCATTCCTCCGTGAGAGATTAAAGAGACACATCACCCATGGCAACCAACAATGCCCTGAGCCTCCAGCATCACAGGACCAAACTTTTCCTCTCCTGGCTTCCTGCAATTGGGGAGCTTTTCAACTACAACCACCACCTCTGCCAAGTTAATAGACTTGCATTCCTTTAAATCCTCAGATTCTGTCCCTCCACAGGGAACATGGTCACTGCATTATGAGCAACCTCAACCCGTTCTTTTGTAAAGGCATCCCTGAAAAGTTTATTCGTAAGCCCCGATAGCTGTAACGCTTCACCTCTTCCCCCGCAAAAATGTTATGAGCATCTGCAGCAAAAAACTTTCACATCTTAGGAATTTCTTCAAGTGTTTCATATATTTTCCAGCTGTGGGTGTTTACCATAGTGACGAATGTATAGTTTGACACTGTAGAAATAACATTCAAATTCTGTTTCTGTGTGGAATAAGTAGATTTGCCTGAAGTGTAGCCAATAACAGATGTCAGGGCTGTTCCCCCCACTTACTCTGCCCATGTGGATCTGCATGTGTGGATGTTTCTGTCTGCGTAAGCACCCAAAAGGCGCCCGCTGCTTTCTCCATGGCTCCTGGTGGCACTCGGCCTGGCCTCATTGGGTAAGCACTGGATTGCCTGCCTGCACTCCTGTTCCTGTAAAGCATGTGTGACAAAGAGGAAATTTTAAAGAGATGCCGTGTGCATCTTCCATCCATCTGTTCCTCTTTGCCTGTGTCTTTCAATGAGCCTGTCTCCTTCTCTCCTGTTTACCTGCTCTGTGTCTCCATGTTTGCACATCTCAGAGTTTGTCCGCCAAAGCCTCTGTTGACACATTTTGCACATCCGGTTTATCGCTTTCAACAATATTCCGGCTTCTTAAACATCTGCTTACTGTGTGGTGTTCGTATGGCTTGAGTTCTTTTTCTGTTTGTTTTTTCACCTATTTTGTCATGTTGCAAACAGAAACTTTTGGGTTTTATTTTGGAGCAACACAAAGTAGCACGCAATTGTGAAGCAGAAGAAAAATAACTGACCTCTCAGAGAGCATGTAGAAAACTGTAACCTGATTATAATTTTCATTCTGTAAAAGTCTTTAATATTTGACGCTCCAAAAGTTTTTAGTTGTTCTTTGTTTCTGTTTGAGCCTACTTAAGTTGAACGTAAAGAGTCGTGTGCCACTTCCTTCTTTCCCTATTAATTTTGAAGTCTGTGTTTCTTTTGTTCGGCATTCTGTTGTTTTGACTGCACACTTATTACCAGTGCCTTCGCAGCTTAAATTTTGTGTCTAATCTCCTGTCTTCCATCGGTCCATTCATTCTTTATTTTCTGCATACTTTATCTTTCTTCTTAATTCTGCCTGCTCAGCTGTTATTTATGATATTGTCCTTTTTTTTTTTTGCTCTCTCAGGATGATTTCTCTCAATATAAACTGGCAGGAGAAGGGTGAATGACAAAGCTGAATAGAAGTAGCTTCTAATCAGCTCGCATGGGAGGAGAGAATAGGAGGAAGGTAGGAGCTAAGTACAGCAAGCTCTTAAATTGGAAAGTTTCACCTGAAATGTGCTGCGAGGAAAGAAATGAGACAGACGGGGAGGGCCAGGGAGAAAAGTTAGACACCAGAGGGAGGGGGCTGGGCTAAGTGGATTAGAATAGAGGACAGAAGTGAAGAGAGGAAGACAGAAACATCAAAGCTGTTGGGTGATAGGAGAGAGAAGGGAAAGAGAGAGACAGACGGAGGCTAAAAAAGAAATACGAGTTCTGTTGCTTATCAACATGCTGACAGCTAGCTTAAGGTAGCTGTCTGACAGACCTACCTGGAGACTTGAACCCAGTATCCATCTGTTCCATGAAGAACTTCAAGTCACAATATGTCCTGCAATCACTGAGTTCCTCAACAAAATCTCAACTTTTTCCATCATCTGACTTTAAAAAAAAACATTCTGCGTTTGATGCACAATGTTTCAATGTTCCGTGCCCTTTGCAATATCGGAAGCGGTATATGCAGCGGTTCTTATTCCAAGAAATATTTACAAACATTTAACAAGATAAATTCCAGGAGGTCATAATTGATAACTCATGGCTTTCAAATGTGTGATTAAAGAAGAAACTGCTCTCCACATGTGTGCACAGAAATGATGCAATTGCGTTGTGTCGTGTCATGTTGCACTAGGAGTTTAGATTTGGCTCTTCCTAACAACAAATAATTGCTTAAGTCAATTTTAATAAAACTAGCAATTTAGATCAAAATTACCAATGTGGGGCACCACACGATTATCAGGGAAATAATAGCCAAATATATCAGTCTAAGATATAGCATATACATGTCTACCTTAGGGTTAGGTTTTGAAATAACAGATGAAGGGATAATAGCACCAGCGTTTGAACGGCAACATGTATGGAATAAGTACAGACAGTTTCTTTCCACTGCAATCAACAAACCCTCCAAACCAGTAACAATCAGCTGACGCTACTAGTTGTAAAAACTGTGAAAATCTAACAATAGAACCAGTAGAATGGTACAATAATGTCACGGTTGAGTATGAAGTTCATTTGAAATGCCAAGGAAGCAGCTAGCTTGAATAAACAAAGAACTGGGTTTGCAGGTTTTGTCGTCGATATCTTCCTCACTGAAAGTATCAGATCCTTTCCTGAGACAACAATGCTGTGAAGAGAACAAATGTTGTCTTAGTCCTGGGTTGTAAAGTCCCATGACATTACAGACTTTCCTTCCTGAAACTCCTCTTCCTGCTGGAGTAGGTTAATTGCAGTGCATTATGGAATCAGGCTGTTATACCAGCTGTAGTTTCTCAATGACTTTTAGCAGAACAAATTATCGCACATTTATATTGTCCTCAGTTTAAAATGAAAAAGCATCACCAAATATATTACTGACATCTGTAGCATGGATGCTTTGCATTGTATATATAATCTGTTCATATTTACTGTCATCCAAGCTATTTTGACATACAGACACTGAAATACAGATAATAGTGAAATAGTTTGTTCAGCCCCTGTCAGTTTCTATCAAACTTGATCCAAGGAAGGAACATTGGTGAACAGTTTGACAGTCGAGACTTTTGCATGTGGGGTGCAGAGGCTGGCCTGTGTGGTCTGATCCAATAGACAGTGTCAGAACACACAGTGGATCACACCTTGTTGCATATAGGGCTGCAAGGATGCCCTGTATGCAACATGTCTAGACAGGATACCCATGCAGATCCAATTCCACAGCTGAGAGAGCCAATAAACATGTGAGCATCAGAAATGGACCATAAGCAATGAAAAGGTGACATAGCCTGATTAATGCAATTTCTTTTTTTACATCACATTGATGATGTGTGTGCATTAATTACCTGGGGAGTGCAAGACACAATTTTACATAACAGTAAGAAGACAATTTGGCAACTGGAGTTAGAGGATAATGTTCTGCTTTGAAAGTCCTTTGAGTCCTGCCAGCCATGTGGATATTACTGATGCACCACCTCACCTAAGTGTTACTACTCATGGACATGGTATTCCCTGACGCTTGTGGAAAAGTCAGACAAAATGAGCCTTAACACAAAGTAAGTCACCTTTTAGGAACGGTTTGAGCAATGCAACAACTTTGATATGTTGACTTGCACCCCAAATTGACCCAGTCTCCTTCCAGTCCAGCATCTTCAGGAAGTGCTTAACAAACAAGTCAGATCTATGGAGGCTCCAAATCACATAGATTTAAAGGATCAGCTGCAAAAATCTCAGAGGCAGATACCACAGCGTCTCTGTGAAGTCCAAACGTTGAAGGAGTCAGGATCAGGGCGGGACCAACACAGTATACCGGCGGTGCAATCAGCTGGAATAACAGTAAACAAAGTAAGAAGATTTTTTTTTTTTTAAGCTTATCATTTTGATGCATATATTCCTTCCAGCTATACCAAGGGTTTGGCAATTTTCCCATAAAACCCACAAAATAAATGTCTGTCTGAAGTGTGGGTGGCCTGCCAAAGTGAGTAGCACTGAGACTATAGCCTGTGGCCTCATTAGCTGTGCAGATATAGACACCCGTGACCTTGGGTGGGTGAAGTGAATTTCTAAATCCTATTTTGGATCCTCAACGTGTTCACATCATTAGCAGAACAATTCAGTGTAATGGCTCTCTTTGTCCTTCCTTTCATGAGAAAAACTGGCCATAGTGAGATTCCCATATGGTAAAATTTCCGTGAAGCATCTCTGACACACGGTGGTGGTTGTTGTTCTAGCAAAGAAAGTAAATGGTTCGTTTTTATTTTGGCGGCTGAAATCATTAGCTCTGTTGTTGAAATACATTTTTTTTAAATCTCCGCAGTTGTACATTTTGGAATGAGATACTTAACAGAAATCTTTGCTAAAGATTTGAAGTGATTACTGAAACTGAAGGTCAAAAATGATGGCTTTTAATTTTCAAAAGCTAGTTTCACTCATTGAGTCAGGTGCAAGAGCCAAAACAAAAACAAATCACTAACTTCCACTTTGCCCCATCTTACATCTTCTATTTTGGTAATTAAAACTGATTACATTCCCTTATGTCATTCAGACATCTTTTTTTTTCTTTTTTTTTTTTTTTGTAATTTAAACTGTAAGCCATCCCTACAAACCTACAAATTTGCGATCAAGAAGCTTTTTCTCACATCTCTTCTTTTGGGCAGCTTGCACACCCTCCAGAATGACTTTGTGTGGGCGCTCAGTCCTGCCTATGGGAAAACGCTGGCAGCCCCAGTCAGCCATAACTAAATCCACCACAGACACTGGCTCCTGTCTTTGTTTTCTCTTTGTTAACTGTTCTGACAGTTGCAAGCATTTGTGACAGAATGCATTTTAAGACAAAGGAAACGATGCCTAATCAACTTTAATGGCCTGTCTGTGCTCAAGTGACCCATTTCCTTTATGTAGCTCATTTGGAAGGATAGAGGAGTACACTTTTGGAGGCGCATCCTGCCATTAACTGTGTTTCCTCCTGTGCATGAACCCATCTGTGGTAATCACCCAGAACATGCCTGCATTTCCTGACTAGATTCAAGTTCACACATACAGTCCTTCCGTTATGCATATAGGATGAGACGGTTTTAAAATGTGACTTTTACAGATCCCATTACTGAGTAAAATAGGACTTCCCTATTGCTGAAGATGGCTCATTTCTGGAAAATAAATATGTTTTTTACTGGATATATAGGAAGACAACAGTGTCATAATGCACTTCACTTGTGTCAGTGTCATAACATTTCATACAATGCCTTGGAAAATAATTCATACCGCTTTATAATTTTCATGCTTGTTACATTACAACCACAAAATTCAGTGCATTTTTGATTGCATGGAAAAGAAAAAGGGTTCAGCATCCTCTATAATTCAGATTCTCTTGCAGCATTTCCTCTATGAAATACAATTTGTCGAGAGCCATAGAACCCATTATATATCTCTGAAAGAGATGACTATTCAAGTTTCATAATTATTTTTTGTATAAAATGTGCTCCAGGTTCATCTATTCCTCAGTCACAAGATGATGGTCGGTATCAGTATTTTGAATTCCAGTAATCAATATTGCCAGCATTAAAAGCTCTGAGTTCAGTCATTCCTTTCTTTGTCCAAAAAGTGAATCGGAATGCTCAAGTCCACAAAATTACACTTTATACAGTTTTTTTTTTTTTTTTTTTCTCATTTCCAAAAGATTTTTTAAGATGCTGTAACTTCAACTTCAGACATATACGCAAATGTGCATATCAGCTGCGCTGCTGGTTTTCCACATTTAGTTCTTATAAAATGTAGAAATTTGTAACAAGGAGTTGTCTTACAGCATATACAGCATTTACAGAAAAATTAAAGACGACAAGATGAAAGAATCTGTCTTTTGAGTGAGATGAAACAATTTAACGATTCTCCCCTTACCGACGAGTTTTAATCAATCTCACATTTCGATGCTGCTGGTTTGATGAGGGTTAGTCTACATTTGTGACATTGCCATCCTCTGCCGGTGTGTGTTTAGCTACCAGGGGACTCTTGCTGTCTGATTGTGGTTCAACAGGCAGGCTGAGGCTCAGACCTAATCAAAAAGATCTATCACAAAAGAAAAAAATAGCAGTTGGCACCGTCCTCAGTTACAAGTGATATATTCCTGTTGGTTCAGGTCTTTCAGTGATTATGAGAAAGGACAGGGACATCTTGGTATCGTGCGATGAAAAGAGATGATTCAATGTCTGATCTCAGTCAAAATTAAAAGGCAAACACAAAACATCAGTTCAGGTTTTTAATTAACAAGACAGGGCCATGCAACAATCACCACAAGAATAGACAGCCAAAACAAAAATAAATAAAAAAAAAACATACTGAGAGCTTATTTTATATACCAAGTTACATATGTCGTTCCTATACATTCTTGAGTTCTCAGCTGTTAAAGTCGTTATGACCAAGGGAAAAAATCAAAGTAATATGCTGCTTGACTTTGACTTGCATTTAAGTTGAATATAAAAGGATTTCTTTTCAAGGTTGTGAAAGGGAGCTGAACCTTTTATTTCTAACAAAGCAATCACACATTTGGTTGGATTTATGGGAAGCTTTATTCCATCACAAAATTCATGCATCTATAATTACTTACCAACTGTTTAAGAAGGTGACCAGAGGCCTTGTCAGAGATTTGATCTAAAGCCAGATTTATGGCTGTCTAATCCATGCTTATTGACTCAAATAAAGATTCACATTTTACTTTGTACACCTCACTGCTCACTTTTGTTGTCGCTCACAGTGGACTGTCACTGGCCCAGATGAGGGTCAGAATCACAACAAATGGAAATGGTGTGAAATATGAAATCTTCAAAAATAAAACATACCAAGTTCAGGTGAAATGCGAGTATCTTATGATTATCTTAACATCCATCCATACAGCCATTTTCTGAACACCCTTGTCCCTCAGTGGGGTCGGGAGGGGTGCTGGTGCCCATCTCCAGCTAACGTTCCGGGCGAGAGGCAGGGTACACCCTGGACAGGTCGCCAGTCTGTCGCAGGGCGATTATCTTAACAATTTAATAATAAAAAAAAAACTTCCAAGAGGAAAGTGCACTGGGTTAAGGTTGTGGGACTTCATTGAATGTTTATTGTTTGAACCTATTTGATAAAAACCGAACAACATTTAGCCTCAAACAATAACATAACGCATAAAAACAGGGAATGGACAGAAATTCTTAAGTTAAATTTAGAACATTTTTTTTAAAACATCACAATATTTTTTATTACCAAACATGACTTTGAGCTGCAAGTGTAGCAGCAACCTCTTGAACTAATCACTACAATGTCAGTGGAGGTTTTTTTTTATTTTTTATTCCAGGCTACTGGACTCGGTTCTTAATCAAATCCAAATCAGTCAATTTCAAAGTGTCACAGAGTCACTTTTATTAACTTCAAATCTCACAGACATGAAAAATAACGTTGACAAAATAAGGATAACAATTTGAAGAAGTTACTGTTACTGTCTGAAAAATATATTTCTTCTCAGTGACAGAGTTGGGCTCAAACCTATGGTTCCTCAGCAATCTTACCTTATATTTAAAATAAAAAAAAAGTCCTGAATATTTATTTCCTTTATGTTTAGAACCAAACAAGACAGGCTGAGGCAAGTACAACAGATTCATCACACCAAAGTGAATTATGGGTGAAGTCTCAGCACACCAAGGAGCGTCTTCTTTTTGAGAGGGGCGTTTGATCCAAGAGAGAAAACATTGTGGTTAACCAGGGCTTGAAGATGTTGAATAATGTTGCGACTTGTACAAAGAACATTGTCTCACTTGTGTTTCGCCTCAGCAGAGCACAGGGGAGCAGCACAATCCCAGATGTGAAGATGAGCAGGAGCCAGAAGGAGTGAGCTACTTTCACTGCGAGTATTCACATTTTATTTTAAGATTCCTGGGGTGGTCAGAAAAGGTGAGCACAGAACGTGTCAGACATACGAGTTTGACCAAGCAGAGGAAATCCTGCATAAGTAAAGGTTATCAGAAGAATGGAGGAATTTAAGTGGAGTTCAGATGGAGCCTTTGAGTCTCAGAGGGAAGTGTCCTGAGGAGAAACCCATCAGTGCAGATCTACAAAGTAACAGTCATTAATGACATGGAAAACTATTTTGCCACCACAACCACTTTCACCTGCTTTCACCTGAATGCGATGTGCTGCACCTCTTATGAGAGTGAAAAAGACAAAACACTTACAACCTGAGATCATGACGCTGGTTGAGTATTTTAAAATGCACTGTACATTTTAAAATACTCAATTTTCTAGAAATTTAGATAGAAAAATAGAAATGTAGATAGAAAAATAGTAGATTTTTCTATCTACTCGGTAGATAGAAAAAAGTCTTAGTTTAATTTATGTCAAAACTGAATCCAAGTTTCCTTAGATATAAGATTTTCCAGATCCCAAATATCAACCTCTTTTCTCTGAACCAGGATTTTATGCTATTCAGTCTGTTCTGTTACACTGAAATTTTCCCAACACTTCAGTTTATAAGTCAGAAAAAATTGTATGATGTCAGCATAGCAGCAACATAAGATACATGACCTCAAAAAAGATGCTACAGAAAAAAGTCCAGTGACCAATAACGAAGCATCCCGAGTCGTCCCAGACGCCAGACCAGGACCGCCTCTGCGAATTCTCCTTCGGTTCAACACAAGAAGCCGTTAAAGACTTTGAGAACAGCTGCTTCAGTGGAACGGACTCTGCAGAAACCTTTGCGTAGGACGTTAAGGTTGTTGAGGAAGTCTAAAATTGTTGCAGCAAATTTTGCTGGATGAAATATTTGGAAGTGAAATGTGTGTTCCCAACAGATTCGAGGAAGCAGCAAATGAACAAACGAGTAATTGTGATCTGAAAACAAAGAATGCTGTTTATTCTAAAACTGCAGTTAGAAAAAATGGCCTCTGGTAAGAAAAAAAAAGCACAAGAGAAAAACATGAAACAAAAAGATGTAAGGAGAAAAGAAAGAAGATGTGGGAACAGCCTCCTACATGAAGCAGTCTAGGCTTTTCTTCCATCTGGGCTCCAGGGAGAAAGTGACGCATGTCTGGTTCTGAGGATGTACCTGTTTCCTGGCCAAAGCAAGGCCAAGAGCCTTTTAAACAACACAAAATGCTCAACATGTTCACCTCGCATCACCTCTGAATGCTAATTCCAGTCAGCTCAAAACATGTTCTCTTTTCAAAATTAAACCCTGCGAATTTGTTCCCAACATAGCATGAATTTACATATAGAGAAAAAAACTATTATCTTTCAAATTCTGTTCATTTATATGTGAATATGGTAATCTCATTGCATAAAATGTTGTTTGTGTTTTTTGTTTGTTTGTTTCAAGACTTCCAATTTTGTTACTATTTACCAAAAAGCAGCAGCAGCAAATCACCATAACATATCCACTTATCAGATTTTACTGGAACTGTCAAAATGTTTCTTTATCTTTTCAATAATCTGGGTGTTGGAATGTAGCCACGAGGAGCTGTGCAAGAGACAACATAAGACACAATGAGGCTAAATGAAAAGATGAGCCAGATCTTCGTGTTCCCTAAAATCTGTGGCCTCTTTTCGATTCTCTGAACTACATTTAGGGTTGCGTAATGCAAGGTTTGAAGTGTATCTTTTTCTAAGTGATGAAAAGGAAGACTCCCTTTGCCTTCCTCACACAAGAGAGAAAGGTGGGGAAAAATAAATAAAAAAAAAAAGAATCCCTGGCCAATTTATATAAAGGTTCCTCTGGTGAGCTTTTTATAGACACTGCCAGGCCACAAAAAATCCTGAATCACTGTGATCACTTAAATATTTGGTGCAATCAAATTGAACAAAAACAAAACTTTTAACAGTAAAAGTTAGAGCATTTTCACACTCACAATGTGTCTCACATGTCACCCGATTTCTCTCCTCCAAGACTGACAAACTACTGCAGACTCTTTTCACAAAACTGTCAGCCATTTGCAATATTAGCACAGTAATTCTGCTCACTGATTTTTTTTTTTTTCTTTCATTGCAAGAGTCATTTGTTGCACCGTACAGCCCAGTGGTTTTCAAGATTTTACTTTACCAGCAATATATTTAGGAGGTTAGAGGAGAATCACGTAGTTCAAAGTGTCCGATAAGTTTAAGTTTATCGTCCAACAATAATATTACATTTATGTCAGGAATTTCCGACTGCCCCAAGCTATTTTGCAAACAACTGATTTCACAGAATAAGCATGGCTCGATCCTTTTCCAAGTCATCTTTCTTAGCATTTGTCTTCTTCTAAGTGTTTTCTCTGCAACTTCAGTCTACTCTGTCATTTACAAGTGTGAGCGCTGAGGGGGAAAACTTCAACGGAGCCAGACGGTTCGCACTCCAAACCCAGACAGTCACTTTTTCTCTTGTCACACCGGCTGTGTATCGTCTTTGCAAAACTCACAAACTGCATTAGACGTCTTCATTGCACCTGCTTCAAAACTGTCAAAAAGGATTGCAAAAACTTTGCACGTTTTCCTTCTGGGAACAGACAAGGTCTGCAAAGTTACATAGGTCAAGTCGTATTGCTTTGCAGTACTTACTCAAAATTTTGGAAAAAAGTTTTTTTTACATGTTCGATAACAAAAAAGTAGCATTTTTATTGCTTGGTTAAACATCTGAAAAAACAACAATCATGTCTTCTCAGACAAGCACAAATGTCTTCTAGAAGGGGTTTTAAATTTTAACCATAACCTGACTGTGCTTTGTCAAAGCCTTTATACCTTTTGAATTTGTTTTTCACTGTCTCTTTTCCAATAAAAATCTTTATTTTCTAAGGATTTGTGATGAACCACGACAGCACATGTCTTCTTGACATCAAGTCAGCAGTCTTAGCGTGAAAGACCCTTTGAAGGCTCACAAAGCCTTTGCAGGTGTTTTAAGTTAATTAGCTGATTAGGGCATAACACCATGAGTTTCCTATATTGCTCTTTTTCCACTGTATCCTAATAATCTTACACACTGAATTTTGAGTAATTCATAATGAGAAACTGTAAGAAACAGCAGCACACATGCCCGTCCCGCATTTGCCACACGCATTTTGATGGCTCACAAGACATCTGAGAAAATATTCTGTGGAAATTTTCTCTCAGGGTGTGTGTAAAAATAACTACATGTCAGAAAAAGAACATGATAACATAAGCAAAACACGGTGGAGAACCACGTGATGGGCAGGATTGGTTTGCTGCCTCAGCTCCTTGATAAATTACCTAATTGAAGAAACTATAAATTCTGCTCAGTAACATAAAATCCCAGAGGGATGTAATCAGTTTGAGATTTTAAGCTCAAGCAACGTCTCACCATTACAGTAAAATTGTTTATCTGCCTTCACAGATGGCTATGCTAACTAGCCTGAGCGTTCATGGCAGGCTCTGCTTTTGGAAAGAAGCTGTAGTGCAGCAGATGAGCAGTTCCTACAAGCTTAACAGAGATAAGCCCCGCCTCCTGGTTCTGATTGGTTGTTTCTGTCTGAGTGATGTAACTCTGGAAGCACAAAGAGGGCAATGCAACTTCATTCTTTTTTTTCTTTTTTTTTGACAGATCACCTGTCTCATAGTGACAGTTTCAACAAATACGTAAACTTTTTTAAAAAAAAATAAAAGCTACATAGTGCAGCTTTAAATTGTGCGGTATTTCATCTGTGTGAGCTTCCCCTTCTGCCTCTACCCCCTCTGCATCAGTGGGTTGTAAGTATCAGCAGCTGAGGTTATCTCAGAGAGATTTACAGAGAGCCAGAGAGAGGGAACCAGACATGGAGCATTTCATGTTACTACAGTAGCTGTAATAAGTCTGCTCTGAGAGCCAATGTGTACTTGTATGCATGAGAGTGTGTGTGTGTGTGTGTGTGTGTGTGTGTGGGGGTGTGTAGGCGTGTGTGTGTATGTGCTGGATGGGTACACTCCCCAAAGTAATAAGCTTGTTTGTGTGTCCAGTTCATTTATATTGCTCCATTCAGAGTGACCTTGAGCGATACAGCCGGCACTCAGATATTCTTCACTCTTTCCCTTCGCTTTCTCCCTCTTCACATATACACACACTGAAAAGCTATCACACAGATACGAAGAAAAAAAAAAACCTACAGAATATCATTCTTTTAGATTATAATGTCGTGTAATAGTAGGTCTGGTTTGGCTATTAACTACAAATCATTTCTTAGGGAAACTGTTAATAAAACTAGTCATTTAGATCAAAATCCTCACGTCGGAGCGTCACCTGATCATCAGAAAAATAATAGTTCAAATAGTTCAGTCTCAGTTCATATCTATAAAAAACCTGCCTGATAAGACATGGGTTTTAAAGGAACAATAAATGAAAGCATAAATCTAGAGCTGGACTTCTATCTATAGCAAGACCCGACATATGTAGGGAATAAATACAGACAATTTCTTTCCAATATATAAGAGTTAACAAAGATAATTCAACCTTAGAGTTAAATACTTTAATCAATAAACTCATTAAGAATAATGAAAACTAAGCTACTGACGTAAACAGCAAAATAAAATAAAAAATACAAAAATAAGAATAAAACCAATAAGATGTCTTAGTTCAGTATGGAATGTAGATGTTAAGTAATAAGGTGTATTTAGGATAAATCTGGACATTTAGAAATTTAGATTAGTGTGCAAGTAGGATGTTTAGTGGATTCCTCACACAGCAGCATCAGAAACATGCAAAAAATAAACCATGGATTATCCCGTAGAATGATTTATAGCAATGTCAGAGTCCATCCCAGAGTCTTTAGTGATTATTCATCCTAAAAAAACCATGGTTCGTAGTGAAGAGTTTTGTTGTTGAGGCCAAATTAGCTCTAGATGAAATTGGTTCAGTTTAAACTAATTGAGAAGTTTGGAATGTGTTCACTATTCACAGAAATTCCTATTTGCAGATTTTTGTGTTCCAACTTATTCACTTATGTTCAATATTCCAAAGAAAATGCGTCTTGAGAAGCTGGAATATCTGACTGCATCTCTACTTGACACGCTATGGGCTAGTGTTTGCAAAGCAGCCAATCCAGAAGTGCCTTGCACTTCCCTTGAAGCTGATTGGTTGTACCCCCAAGAACATAAATAAGGAAAATTGTAGACATTAATTTCTGTGGTAGAACTAAGACAGCTTTTGGTAGATGAGTTATTAAGATAGGCAGATATCAGTGTTTTAGAAAGAGTCTCAAGTATTTAACTATTTGGGGGCGACTGTGGTTCCTAAACACCGCGTGTACCAGGGAGCTCCAACAAAAGCTTAAGGAAACATTACTGCATTTCTGACTCTCCCATCTGTAGCATAAGCTGTGTTGTGTAGCCATTATAGTTTTGTTTCTCTTAAATCCTAGATTACAATTATTTTGTAACCCTATGTCTGAAAGGGATTTTTAATGTATACATTTTTGCTCATCACTTTTAACACAAGCAGCTTTTAGCTTGTGAAATTTTACAACAAGCAGTGGCAAAAAAAAATAAAAATAAAAAAATGTTCTTTTCTTTGCCATACATTTGAAATATTTTAGTCTGAATACAAAAAATCCTGGACCACCTCGAGGGCCCTGCTTACTGAACACCTGCCAAACATTAGCAGGCTTAGCTGTCCCTGTGGCCCATCACTTCCCAGCAGTGTGGCATCAAAAGCTTTTCTTTCAACTACTTCAGCACCTTCAAGTGATGTGGGACTACTTTATACGTGTGGTGGAACTAGCTGGAATGCAGCTGTCAAAAAAAAAGTTGTCTTGGGAACCAAGCAGTTTAGGACTTGCTCTGGTGCTCCTATGGTCACCTCTTTATGTCATCCTTCTTCTACTCCCTAGTCATATTTCTCCTCATTTACACCCACTCACTGTCAGTATGTCTTGATCTTTATTTATCTCTTTTTTTTTTCTTCACTCCCAGGAGAAACACTGTCTCGCTCCTTCTTTGCCTTCATCATAGGCATTACTTTCTCTTGTCTAAAATAGCTGCTTTTTGAAACCAACCATGCATCAAAGGAGATGACCAGCTGACAGACAGAGAGGGGGGCAATAAAAGGTGAAGGGCATGACTGACAGGAAATGTAGAAGGATAAATTACCATTGGGAATAAGAAGGATATGGAAAAATACAGATAAGGAAAGTGGGGGGGATTAATGCAGTGAGACACTGGATATTTCATATTGAAGCTGGGCTTCAACATCAATTACTTTAATATATTTGCCAGGAGATTCCTTCCAAAAACTTTCCTTAGGTGCAGAAAACCAAAAAGGAAAGCCACAAAATCAACCGTAACGTTTTAAAATCTAGTCTGTTCAGGTTTTTCCACTCATTCAGTTATATTCTAATATGACCCTGATGATGTTATTATTCTAATCACATTTTCATAACACATTTCTTAACATCCTAACTGTGCTCGTGTTTCAATTCACATAATAAAAAGATGCCATAAAATGACAGTTTTAAATTATGCAGAGCTTTAAACCTGGAATCAGTGTGTTCACTACGCCCTTTTAGACCAGCTGCAAAAAATGCTCAATTTGCACCATTACTTGTGGGTGTGCAATTACAATACATCAGCATACATTCTGATAATATAACAAACAACCAATACCTCTACCCGTATCTGACTACTTCTCAAAACTGGTATCTTCTGGTATTTCACAGCAATATTCCCAGCAAGAATAAGCAGTGCAAGGACATCATGTGCTTGTGTTAATAATGCTGGTGGGCTATGTGAGTTTTGCCTCTCTGTTTTGTAGAATTATAACTATTCATCTTCATAAGGTTTGTTGCTCCTTTCCAGACAAAACACCTCTGGCCAACTCTGACTATGAGCCCTGTGGATTGTGGGTTAGGGCTCCTATGGGTAAGGCTAATTGTCTGAGCTTGCTGTAGGTTCTCTCGGCTTTCCTTTTTTTTTTTTTTTTTTTTTTGCAGGGCTTACATATGTTCTCATAAGAAATAAAAGTACAACAGCGTAGGACCAGGGAATTATCTGTTTCTCAACTAGGGTTTTGGATGCATGTATCAAAGAAAATTTTGTTATTGAAACTACCTGCTGAAGAATCAAGGTACTAAAGAAAGGAGAACACAGTCGTGGTAGATGTCTGATGAATTAAACAGAGCATTCGGGATGACAGAGCACAGAGAAATTACCACACCACCAAACCCAACAGTGCTCTGGTGTTTTATCAGGTGGACAGATGGAGAATAAAACGTTTACAGGAATCTCTATTCACTAACTTTTCTAAAGATTCACCTGAATGTGAATTGCATATGGATGGAACTGGTCCCCACCCCCGTGCCTGGTGGCACTGCATCAAGAACCACTGAAGGAAACATTAAAACCTCTGAAGAAGATACTGAGCGCAACTTCCTTCTGCCCAAAATGTAAGCACATATAGAGTGAGATTAGTGCTTGTTGGATTTCTCTTTTGTCTTTGGTCACAAAGAGCAAGGACCACAAGCCATTTCTCCAGTTAGCGCTAGACTCGCATATTTGCTTTGGTTGTATTCACCTGTAATCCCCTGCACCATAGTCAACTTCCTGCTGACTGACTTTGCTTCAGAGAACAGATCAATCACACAAAACACCCAAAAGAAGCACGCAGAAGTACATAATTCTGAGTACTGAGGTACTAAAACATCTTGTTTGCTTATTTGTTAGAAGAAAACATAGAACTTTTCAGGTTGAAGAAAAACTGAGTAAAAATAGTTAATAGCAGGAGTAACTATTAGTGGTTTTGTGCATGTGTGGAGAGAATCCTCACATGCACAGGAGAACATGCAAACTCCATGCAGAAAGACCCCAGGAAGGGACTTCAACTGAGGAATTTCTTGGCGTAAGACAGAGCTACCAACTTGATTTATGTCTAGCGAAGCCGTCAGGCAATAGATTTCATGGATGAGTTGCTGCTTTTAATAGGCCGTATTGGCACATTTAGGGATTTGCTGAAAGAATGTCAGCAAATGAGAACGACTCTGTTGTCAGTTCTTCGTGGTTCTTCCTCTCTCATGCCTCTTTCTTAGGGTTTAGATTATCCTGAGTTATCTCTGTAGTTATGTTGTATTATGCATAGGGTGCTGGAGGACAAACTGACTACTTTACCTCTCTCTCTCATACTTTCTTCTACTACTCTCCATTTTGTATGGTTTGCTGTTATTTCAACTGTTAAATGTATGTTTTCCCTCAGTTAAAAAAATTAAAAAAAAACTACTTGAGTCTGGAAAAATCAAGAGCATAAACTACAATGAAGAGTTCAACTTTTGACAAAACTCCACACAATTATTTGAATTGTTGTGGTGATTGCAGGTGAAGCAGGGTATGCTGCACTCAGATGTGCTGCAGTCAGCCTGGAAGACAGAATGAAATATTCAGCCATGACATTTAAAGTTCAACATTCACAAGATGATTGTTGATGGACTTTTTGAGTCCTGGAATAAAGATGAATGGCTTGATATGACCAGAGCTTGACTTTGTGAAAGTCTAGCTTTATGTTTCAACAAAGCCACGGCCACAGGATGCATGCGGCATTGGTCCAAAGTGATAAAAGAAGAAAAAACAGTGTCGTCTCCCTGCCTAAGATGTGACCGTCTCATGATCCTGCAAGGATAAGTGTGTTCAGATATTAGATTGATGAATGTTTGGAAATTATTTTGGTAATTCAAACTGTTTGGTTTGATTTAACTTCAGACGCAGAGGAAATAAATGTGCATGCATCTTCTTATTTGATGTATGTAAATGTCTGTTTTTCCTTATATAAATTGTTGTTTTGATTGATTTCTACATGGCTATCAGTATTTGCGGTATTTGGCTGCAAATTACCCATGATTTCTCTAAGTAAGAACCTTATAGCGCAGAGAAACCCAGAAAATATGCTGGGGGAAAGCAAAGAATGGCAGACTGAACTATGAAGAAATTGACTCATAATAGTCTAAATTGCATAAATTGGAAACAATGACAGTTTTAAACTGGTAGAGGATATTGCCTAAAGATGTTTCTATGAAAGCAAAAAGTAAAAGCAACCAAAGGAGAAGGATGAGAAAAGAACTCAAGGGCTCACATACATTGCTGACTGCAGAGGTTAAGATAAGACGGGACATAAGATGAGAGGCATCAAAAGAGGTGCCTGAACTGAAGCAAGGCCCAGTTTAAGGCCTGGAAGATTGTATCTTACCAACCAAATGGAAAACGTAAAAGGGAGGATGCAGCAGAATAAAAAAATTATATATCGAGAGCACTCACAGGTTTAAAAAATAACTGTGATGGCAAGCTGAAGAGGCATGAACAGAAATCACAGTAGAGAGTGTGGAATTGGCTGCTGAAACAAAATCCGATTGCAGAAAGTTCTGTGCAAGCTTCATAAAACTTCAAGGTTTCCAGATGTACATCATTACATTTGTCACAAAAAGGGATAACATGGATCTGTTTATGAGGAAACTAATTTCGCCAGAGCACTGACAAGTGAGGCTTTGCCCAGATTCATTTTACCACAATGTCTGGAGATCTACAGCCTGCAGCTCTGAGTGGGGGTAAGGAGCCAAGTCAATTGACACACCTTCAAAGATCATCCAAATGAAACATTTCCTGCCAAGAAAAGGAAGTAAGTTCCAACTAATCACCATCCTGCTCATTTCCACTAAGCTGATGAACACTCACTCTGCCTGCATCAGGAAATGACGACTAACAAACACTCCCCAACAACTTTGTCTTGTGGTACACATAAGCCTCTTGCTTATTAGTGCAAATGATGAATCAGTCAATACACAGAAGTAGTAAGGATGATGTTTATACATGTATCAGAACAGGGGAAAAGGAAGATTTAAGTGACTTTAAACATGGGATGGTTCTTTGTGACGGATGGGCTGGTCTGACATTTCAGTAATTTGTGATCTCCTCATGCATATACATTTCTAAGATGCACATAGAAAGATCCACGAAATGAGAAAACGTCCAGTGAACAGCAGGTGTGTGGCTGAGAATACGCTGCTGAGGTCAGGCACACAGAGTAGCACCTCCGAATGCAAGTCATGATGAACCTGAAAGGGTTTATGCTATGGCAGCAGAAGACCACATCACAAGACAACATCCTACCTCAGCATTGTTGCTGACCACATTATGAAACTCAAATCTTCTTCCTTGAACACAACAGTTAAAACTCGGCCACTCGAATTTCCCTACAGTCAAAAGATCTCAATCAAATTGAGCACCTCTTAGAAAGTGGTGAAACGGGATATTTACATTGTGGATCACATTTTGGATGAGCAGTCAACAAATTTGTAGGAAATGCATGATACAATAAATGCAACAGTCCACCAAAATGTCATAAGATTTCCAACTCTTTCTTAAATAAGTGATTGTGAAAACGTGTCGGACTGCCTGACGCAACCGACGTAATTTAAAATCGTCCGATGAAAATCTTATGTTGTCATGTTGACAGACATGCTACCTTGTAAATATATTCCCATTTTAAAATAATCTTGAAATCCGCAGCTCTGTACAGTGCGACAAATGTCACATTTGAGATGAAAAAAACTGTCTGATGTCGCATGTGTCCGAGAGACGGCAGTAGTTGTGTCGGCCTCGGAATGGAGATTTTAGGTGACAGATAAGATCTGAATCATTAAGGATTTAAATAATTTTCGACGGTACAGATTTCCTCTCTGTATTTCTGTCAGCTGCATGACTTCACATAGTGAAAGCAAAAAAGGTCCTACCCAGTACCAGTAAGGTGTAACGAAGTGAGTGTGTGGAGAGTGGAAGGCTTTTCCGTTGTGCCACAGATTCTCTACAATCAGTGTAGCACCTGCGAAACTACCACTTTTGTCCAGCTTTGACCAGAATTTTAAACAGATGACATTGAACTGCCCGCGGGTTTATTATTCTCAAATGTTTATATGCAGCAACATTGTTGACTGCTACTGCATATTGGATTGTCTTGGGGCTGATGAGATGTTATTTACAGAATGTGTAAGATATTTGTGTCACTTTGGGTCACAAGGTAATTTTTATAAAAGTGTGGAAGCTTATTGGTAACGGACATCTTTAGCACATCATAACGTCACAGCCAACCAAAACAAAGACAATCAAAACAAGACAGTCGATGTCTTGCTGTCATATTCTAACATTTCTTTTGTTTAACTTTGAAAAATGGTGACATAAAGAAGCTTGTGTTGTATGCACATTTCACAATCAAGTGGCCAGATACAATAAGGGTGCAGAAAAAGACATCAGGAGATTTTAGGAGATGCGATTAAGTACTTCATCAATAATTGTGGAGTTTGCTTTTATCAAATAAAAAAAAATGCTAATTAAAATTATCAAAATGAGCAGCACACATTCTGATAAATTAAAATACTTAATCTCAGGGGCCATAGTCAGAAAGCCCGGGGTGAGCAATTAATAGTTGATGAAGATGGATTCAACACAAAAGTATGACATTAGAATCTAATATTAGCTTTGGAGATTAGATTGAAACTGGCCATATCATTACCTTTTTAGTTGCTCAGCAACACTGACAATAGCACAGTCAAGAAAGATGGTTTCCTTAGTGGCAAGATGATCTAACATGCATGGACACAATAGAAAGTGGTTAAGCTATTTAGGTTGAAATCTTCATCAAGTTCTTTTCAGTTGTTGTTTTTTTAGCCTTTTATAGATTGACTTGCAGATGTGCCTTTGAACTTAGAAAGTAATCAGTTATTCACAAAACCAAACCCTGTGCTCCCTCATGGTTAACAAAAACAAAGCAATTAATCACAGTGAATTTGTCTTTGAGGCAAACAAACTATACGCGTACTTACCCAGCTGTCTTCCAGAAACCATTTGTTTCCTTTTTAATCCTAAAAATGAAATCTCATAACATGTTGTGGGATTAGCCTCTGAATGAACTGATGCTTAATAGAGATAAAAAATAAATAAATAAATAAATAAATAAATAAAAACAGATCTTGATAGTTTAAATTTGGGGAACATGCAATAGATTTTGTCAACGTGTATCAAAAAAAAAACTCAGCATAAGCAAGGCTACAAGATGAACTGGAGAGAAAGCTTGTGAATCACATAAAAATCACACAAAATGTGACTAACAAGAAAAGGACTCAGGCAAAAGCAAAGGTTGTGGGGATTTCTTTTTCTTCTGTTTTGTGATACTGCTTAATCCTTATTCTATCTACTTTCATTGGTTTTGCGACCGGGTCTACAGAGTCACAAACAAGGCAGTTATTTTGTCGACTGCTGTGAGAGTCGGGAACCTGAGGAGAATTTGAGGCTTTTATGAAGCAGTCAACATCTTCCACCCTGCAGTCATAAACGACAACAAACTCCACAGGGATTTTTGCCCTTTCTAAAACTCTTGCGCTCCGTCTCCATGTACCTCTGTTTGTCTTTTCTTATTGATTTTTTATTTTTTTATCTTCTTTAAGGTTTGCATCTTATTTGTTTTTTGCAGTTTTTTTTTTTTCTGTCTGGATCATAATTCATTTCTGTCTCTGATTAGTGAAGGCCGTGTCCTCAAATGGGGAATCACTTCACTGTGACTGTATCAAGCGATATAACTAACATGATGACCAGTGGAATTGTCACAAAAATGAGAACAGATTTTTTTTAAATTGACACCTATATTCTCACTTTCAAAATCTATAAAGGCTTTAGACACATGGGGACAAAATTTCTACCCTTCTCTTTTTAAACGCTTTTTCCGAGAATTATCCTGAGTTTGGCTCCAACCATTTTTCTTACCCCTTAACCCAGACCAGCTTCCCTATTCTCCTGAAGAAAAGCACCATCACAGTATGATGCTGGAACCGCCATTTTTAAAGTGGCTATGGTGCGTTCAGGGCGATGGTGTACTGAATTGTTTTGAAGTCTACCCCAGCGCAAACAAGAGAACGACAGCCTCATGTTTATGCTGACGATAATGCATTTAAATGAAGACTTGTAAAACTGAGGAACTAGAAAACATCTGACAGAAAACAGCAAAGTCACCATGACAGGAGGACAGGCAGTCACTATAGGAGACAACAGAAGAATTTGACATGGACGAAATGAAAATGACTGGCTTTTAACTGCTGGGGAGGTGACTGTGACACGAAGACCAGTGGCAAGCAGAGCTGAGGTAAAGCAGCTAATGAACAGACATGTTTAAATGATCTAACAGGACACTAAAAGGATCTAACCAACTCAAAAGCTTGTGACTACCAATAAAACCAAAGGCTAAACCAGTACATAAAGAACAGAACACAAGAAAGAAATAAGAATTTCAACACAAAAGAAGTAGGAACTGAGTACAGCAAAGTGGAAATGTCAAACGTGACAGCAACCTAAAAAGACAAAGAGACCCAAAGACAATGATTTTCAAAAGGATACATTTTTGTCAAATTTAACCTCTCTTTGTTTTGGTCTCTTTGTGGCCAACAGGGGATTCGTTTGTTTGCTTTTTCATCAACAATTTACCACTTTTCCACAGAGGCCAGATTTCTGATCAACAGAGTTGTCCGGTCAACAAAACCTACCTTCTGAGCTGTAGATCTCTGTAGCTCCCCTATAATTGTTATAGGCCTTTTGGCTGCTTCTGTGATTAATGCAGGACATCTGTGTTTAGGTAGGTTGGAGGCTGCGGTATACAAAATTTTCCACTTTCAGATAATGGATTGAACACAGCTGAGATATTCAGTTTAGTGTTTGTAATCTAAAACCACTTTCTTCTCCACAACTTTATCCCTGACCTACTGCTGTGTCCTTGGTCTTCATGATGATGATTGTTCTCTAATGTTCTCTAACAAACATCTGAGGCCGTCACAGAAGAGTGGTGTTTATACTGAGATTAAATTGGTCACAGGTGGGCTCTGTTTCACTAATTAATTTATTTAGTAAGGCATCTGGTTTCACTGGGTTGTCACATAGATACAACATAAAATCTCAATAAAACACAATGATGTTTGTGACGATAATTTGATAAAATTGAGAAAGTTACAAGGGTCTGAACACATCACACAACTCTGCATTCATCTGTAAAAGAAGACATTCATGAGCTTGTTGTATGGGCTAACACACTCAAATAAATCAATTACTAACATGTTTTATGAAGGTCAGATTAATTCCAGTTCATAGTAAATGCATTTACTTGGAACAACACAAGTAAAACAGTGCTGTGATTTTTGCTTGTGCAGTCGAGACGAGGATAAAAGAAAATACTGTGGTGATAAAGGAGTCAAATAAATCAAACACTGCACTCAAACATATTAAATCAGTGGCCAAGGGTCATCTTTCTGAGTCTAAGTGTAGATGTACAGATGGATCATGAAGAAAATTAAATTCATATATTAAAATAGAAAACGCCTGCCTATTTTTCAAAAGCGCTGAGCTCTACAATAAAATCGGATATTCATGAGTGTTGAGGTGACAGGCGTCCACTGTACTATTCTCACAGCTATTAAATAAAGGGCAAAAGAAAGGAGATGCCATGTAAATAATAAAAAGGTGCTGTCACAACTGGATAAAGAAAGAAAAAAACTGTATGGCCTTTTGCTTACCGAGGGGTTTACAGTTAGGACTACTAAGACTGCCAAACAAAATTGAATTTAAAACAGACTATCTTAAGCTACAAGTCATTTCCTCTTTTAATCATTAATGCCAAACAAAATCCAAAAGAACAAAATAATTCCTGAGTTGTTGTCCTCCATCATTAATGATCCGTAATATTTCTGAATGCTTTCCCCGTCTTGACTTGGGTTCTGCTTTGTCAATTTGCCTTTTAGCTACATTTCATTTTGGGCTTCATTTTGCATTTTTGAAGGTTTTGTATTTGCCGATGATTCCTTTATGTTGTTGTTATTACTTCTTCCTACGTTGGTCTCCACTGTGTTTTGCAATGATGGTATGGCCTGAACAAGACAATCTTAATTGATTCCTTCCTGCACCTGCCACACATTCTGTTAAAGAGAAACAAAGGAAATCTCAGTTTTCACCAAGTCCTATTTAGTCATTTCTTTGTCAGATCCTTTCACTGCAATGCTTTTTTTTTTTTTCATTTCATGGTGTTGCTAGTTTTTTCTTTGCCACTTCTCTTTTTTTCTTCTCTATTCTATAAGTTTTTTATTTATTTATTTATTTATTTATTTATTTATTTATTTATTTATTTATTTATTTATTTATTTTTTCCCACTGTGGGCTGGACAACAAATTGGTGCAATTAGCAGCAAGAAAGCTGTGGGTTTGAATCCTGGCCTTGGGTCTTTCTGCATGGAGTTTGCATGTTCTCTCCAATCACTCTGGCTTCCTCCTGCAGTCCAAAACATGTCAGTTAAGTTGATTAGTCTCTCTAAATTATCCTTTTGGTGTGAGGATGTGGTTGTTTGTCTTGTTTGTCTCTGCGTTGCCCCGGCAACCTGTCCAGGGTGAGCTTCTCACCAAAAGATTTCTGAAAGGCAACACCCTCCTCCCCCACATGCACACATAAAACGTTTGCAGCACCACAAACGTAAACCTTTCTCATCATTTATTCACACTGCGGCAGCCTGAGTGACCTGAGTTTTCTCTAGCTGTATTTTTCCTTGAGTAACACCGCAGTCTCCGATCCCCGCATGTGGCTGAGCAATGCCAGTCAGCTGGCTGAATGAAAGCCTAAAACATTTTTACTTTGCTTACAAAAAAAGACACATTTGGGTTTTTTCTACCATATGCTTACCGGTATTCTAGATTGCTTAAGCTTGAATATCAATTTAAAAGTGTATAAATGTGGCTAATACAAATGTGTATCAAACAATTGCATAGACATAAAATTGTTACAACTGTAAAAATTAAATTCTTACTTTTTTCCACAGCAACAGGAATAATTCATATTAAGGCCATTAGAACATATTACGCATTGTTTAAAGCATTTCTTTAAATCTTATGGCACTGTGAATCTGTGATGTTTTTACTCAAGGTCATAATACAATAGTAACCTCATACTGGCCCATGACGCACTTATCGATTTATCCATGTTGCCATTTTTTTTTTTTTCACTTTGCTTGATGTTAAGTTATAGAAGCATCAGATTCAGGAGGGAAACTCAGACATTATCCACTCTGCAGCTCCACGAGAAGTGTTTTGGAGGAGTTCAAATTGAAGCATCTTAGCTAAATTCAGATCCTGTAAAATTTTGGACGTTCTCTTGTATCCAGAATCGTGTTCACTCATTCAAAATTTTGATTTCATGAGGTGAAGTTTGAAATTCAGAAGAGCAAGTTGGCTTGTTTCTTCCTTTACCATCACGGAGTATAGAGAGCAATATCCCAAACAATGCAAAACTCAAATATGTCACTCCTTATCTTTCAATCCTGCTCTCTCTATTGATTAAGGCAAAAAGACACTTCAACTCCTCCATTTACGATTGAGACAAATGCCCAACACAGAATAAGCACTTCATTTTTGTTCTGTAATACCCTATGCTGAATTACCACCTTACTTTATGGTAGGGTTGAGAACTGCCACGGTCCTTTCTCTTATGTTGCATGGGTTTTCAGCCTCTGGATTTTCAATTCAAGCTGTCACAGCTTCCTCTGGGGACATGGAATAAATATTTTAGCCGACTCTCTCTATTAACAGAAGCAGCTCTGACCTTGGTTGTGTTTGCGCTTTGGCTGTTCCCCGCAGATATGTGAGATTTCTGTTAAAAAGTAAAAAAAGTAAAAGGGTCTCGGTTCCTTCCTATAAAAAGTTAGGCTAAAGAAATCTAGAAGGTCAAATAATGTCAATTTGCAAAATCAGGTTGTGTCACAAGACCCTTTTGTTATATACTGTGATATTTATGATAACCAAACCCAATGCTTCTTTAAATTGTTCTACAATTTCTTACTTAAATCTTAGGAGTATTCGAATATAGTGAGTGTAAAATATATTTTTTTTGTATTTACTTGAAAGGTAGTACAATGAGAGAATATTTTTTGTACATTTTTAAACATTCTCAATAGTTTTACATTATTTCTAGCTGATATCTTCAGATGTTGCTTCAGTATTTCCACATATTTGCATCCCCTTGTGATATTTTGTGAAGTGCACAAGTCCCTTGTGCAGCTAAACACCCACACAACATAATATTACCTCCCACCTCACAGTTGGGATGCTGTTCTCAGGACTGTAAGCTTTTTTCTTTTTTTCTTTTTTTTTTTCTTCAAATGTAATAGAGGTCATTAAGGCCACGCACTTAAAATTAACTTTTGTACAACCACAGGACATGTTTCGAGAATTTAAGCTTTTAGTCCCTGTGTTTGTTTGCTAACTGTTTTTAAGTTCCTTTTGGAATAGCAGCTTTTTCTTTTCTGTGTCGTTCCAACCCATTTAGATACACAACTTGCATAACTCTGATCCTCTCCAGTCTTCAAAAGGTCTTCAGACTTTGCCTTGAGGTTGACTAAAACATTTTGTATAAAAACATATTCATCTCTGCAACCCAGTAACTCTTCTTGTTCCTAAAAGGTGTGATCCTTGAACATTCCTGTGTTGTGTACACATGTACATAATTGTTTGAGTACATGGATGTGGCACCTTTGGGCATCTGAGAATACTATTAAAATTATAATGAGGTTACCTTGCAATATTTTTGATATTTTGAATATCCCTTAATTCCACTCGTCTTAGAAAATTTGGAGGGATGATTAGGCCAACAGAGTTGGAGAGCACACACCAGAGGGAGGAAAGAAGGAATTGAAAGGTTAAATACAACTGTTTAGAGAGCACCCCTTTTACACTTGCAATCAATTGCACGCTCAATTTCTGAAGATTGCACGTAACATGCCCACTTATTATCACATACATTTTTTTAATTTTATTTATTTATTTATTTATTTATTTATTTATTTATTTATTTATTTATTTTTGCTCACACAATTTAAACGTTAAATGTCTCTATTTAGATTCTTTCAACATCCGGTTTTAAAATCAGAGAGGACATGGAACCACTGATTCCGTCCAGAGGAGCAATCCCCTAAAACTCACAATCCAAAAGAAAATTAGGGATTAATCAATATGAGCCTTTAGCAGAGGAAGGTTTGTCTCCAAAAAGCTGTTTTTAGATAAAACAAAGAGTTAAGAGTTGGTAACTTTACATCAGACAATGTTGGACAGCATGTTTTTAATAAATACTTTATGGTTACACTCAGTGGTTTAATGGGGCTTAGTAGTTCTGTGATTGAGGTAAATCGATCATGACAATCCTGGAGACATGTTTCTTATTGAAAGCTAGTAGAATCATGTATGTTTTTTTTTTTTTCTTTTTAATCAGTTGACCTGACTGACTGTGTATGTTGCATGACAGCTCAATAGATTGATAGTAGTAATGTAATGCATAGTACATACAGAAACTGACTCAGGCAGCTGCTGTTAAGCAGATTCAGCTGCAAGATATATGATATCTGAAATGGATGAGTTAGATTTCATTATATATAAAACTATTATGTACTCATTCATATTTAAGGGTAATCATAAAGTTGAAATTTATTGATCACAGCGAGATAAGAGCTGGTTTTACATATGTTTAAATAAACCCCATATTTATTATGAAGAGATGGCTGAAATATTTTTGTTGTATTTATATGTGAATTTTATATGCGCTATAAATATATTTATAGCGCATATAAATTTTATATTTTCAGATACCATGAAAATGTATCATGGTATCTGGCTCTCATCTTCCGTTGCAGCTATATAAGGTTATCTGGAGACAGTACATACAAATGTGTGGTTGTGAGCTTGAGCATGTCTGATTGTCTGTCTCATATCTGCGTTAGGCCTGTGATGGATTGTAGCTGAAGTACGAGCACCAGTGATTCCTGATGTATAAAATTTTCCTTTCAGAAAAGGGTTTTCATTTCCCCCTAAGACCTGCTCTGCTTTGCGCAATCACTATTCGTTTCATAAATATTAAGCGAAATAAAAATTACAGTTATTGTCACAGGCTGTCTCTTCCCACTGAGGTGAATTACGGACTAAATGAGCTCATAACAGAGTGTTTGTAAAACTCCACAGGAGCCGGTATGTTAAGTTTCCAACCTCCTGCTTTCCAACATACTTTCTCCTTACTGGAAAAATTGTGATATCAACTTTTCCAGTCATGAAAAATTGATATAACAATTTTTCCTTACTGGACAATACTTTTGTTTTAGGTGGACTTCGTATTACGTATTGATGCCTGAGTTTGACATTCCAATCAAAATGTTGTAACTTTGCCCCCAGCTCACTATTGTCTTTGTTTTTTTTTTTTCCCCTTTTATAATTTTTTTCATACATATTTCTCAATTTTGTTCATAGAAGTGAATTTATCTATCATGAGCCTCAACAGAGCTGAAAGGGTAAGAGTTTTTATACACACACATTTAGACCTAACAAGTTTTTGTTAACATGTAAATATGAAAATAAATATACCTTCCTATGAACACACATTTTATATAGGCACACTCTCTGGAAAATACTAAATGTCCCTTTTTTCATTTAATTATTTTAGTAGAATATATGTCATAATCGTTTTTTTCTGTTCATGTATATTTCCAGCCAACACAATATTTTGTACCTAAGTTCATCATGGGTAAGGTTTTTAATTCCCTCTTTATTGAAATTAAACATTACACCATTCATTATTCCTTTTAGAAGTACATGTTTTACAAAGAGTGTAGCAGTTAGAAAAGTGCTTTGAGTGGCATATTGTGTATCAGATATTTCCTGCTAAGTGTACAAAAAATATGCAAGTAGTAAATGTAGTAAGTACGTGGCATGTACCCCACCTAACAAACTTAATATCACTCTGCTGACCATTTTACGAACTTGTCTCTGCAGATGCACTGTAATTAAAAAGTTGGGTTTATTTATTTAGGACAATCACCAATTCGTTGTCATACAAATCTAAATGATGGAAGCATAGTTTGCTTGCAAGCAACTGCAGATTTGTAAAAATGAGCTGCAGTGTGAAGATGTCAGCAAAAAGAGCACAAGCTGACAAAATGAAGGTGGTAAATGTGACTGCAGAGCACAAGAAACCACTGGGCAGCTTGATAGATACATAAAAGTGAGAACACTGCTTATTAAGGCAGCTCTTTGGGGGACTCTACCGTGTTGCTTTTTGGCACAAGATATGTTAATTATTGCTGATTTATCAGTTCGAGAATGTACTTTCATCTTAAGTTTCCAGTTTCGCCCCAGTCCCCTTGTTCCTCCTTACAAACCTATTATATTTGTTTCATTCTGGATGAAGTTTCTTAAAATCCATGCTGTGTTCTCACGTATGACCATTTTACAGTTAGCTTAAATGTTCCTGTAACATTTGACATATGTTATATATACATTATGTTATATATACAGACATACATACATTTTGTTTCACCTTTAAAAAATAAAATTGAACAGATTTAAAGGAGAATACAAACAACAGTAGAAATGGGGGTACTCTGAAGAACTCTGGGCTGTTGGCTCGTTTGACAAGCTTGTGAAGCTTGTTTTATTAGGCAGATTTTTAGGTTTTTATGTGACATACAGTATTTCAAGAAAATGGCACGAGTAATGGCTGACCAGAACATGTTGCAATTACGTTTAAACTTTTGATTGATTTGAGAGAAAAGTCTGCCTTCTAGCTTAAATGTTCCTCTATTTTCCTCCAGTTCCAGGAGAAGCTCCATTAAGCCAATAATGACACTGAGCTTTTGCTGTGTAATTTATGTTATCAAATCAACACATCACAAGGTTAGGGGATGGGAGAGGAAACTGTGTCCTACTTTTGAGACATGTAGTGATAAATTACAGAACATGAAGGTATAGAACAGCTTGCAAAAAGGATTAGAGTAAATGTAAAGGACACAATGTCATCTTCTCATAGCATAGCATGAAATCAAATGTGAAGCTACTAAATAAGCAGCAGTAATAATATATATATATATATATATATATATATATATATATATATATATATATAACTTCTTATTCCAAAACCGAGTGTGAGTTTTACTGTTCTGTTCTGAAAAGGCAGCGAGAAAAAATTTAGGAAAAAAACAAAAAGT
The DNA here is from genome assembly GCF_000485575.1 of Poecilia formosa. Lineage (NCBI taxonomy): Eukaryota > Metazoa > Chordata > Actinopteri > Cyprinodontiformes > Poeciliidae > Poecilia > Poecilia formosa. Next base: position 1,099,032 of record NW_006800083.1, read on the forward strand.
TCAACAAAGCAAGTTGTTTAGAGCGTAGCAGTGAATAATTAACTATATAATTCAATATTTCTGATTTATCAGTCAGATATTAAAGCCCGAATATATGTCACTGACAAAAATAAAGAGCTGAGGAGACAGTAACATCACTGTATTTTGTCAGTCTGTGTTTTGTCATCATTATCACAAATACAATATTGTCTGTGCTGTGATTAATTGTACACATCTCAGCACAACAGGAGCATAGATAAGTACACTCACACTCTGCTAGGCAAATGCTCGGAGAAATACTCTGCTATGCAAACCTAAGTCACGTACACACACCAGTCTCACACACACCTACTCACACACGCACACTCCCCTCCCCCCCACACATACATACAGGCCTTACAAGGTGAGAAATACTAAAACACACACACACACACATACTTTATAGTCGTATGTCGCCTCACTTCAGTTCCCAGTATTTCTTTATTTTTCACCAAAGCTTTGAGCTCAGTTATATGAAACTGTGTAGAAAGGCAATTAAAGTTTAAGTCAGCCAACATGAAACAAACCAGAAAATACAGAGAAGCAAATGTTCTATTAATTAAATAAACCCTTATAGACCCTGGAGAGTAATGACTATTTAAAAAAAAATGCATTTCTTATTCTAGCTGAAGAAGATTTTTTTGTGTAACCTGGATGAGGTGCAGGCAGGTAATTCTAATCGGGGTTTTTTGTTGTTGTTTTGTTTTGGGGTACTTTTTGCCCCACATTTTGCACTGTGGCTTAAAATAAGAAATAGATTTTTTTTTTGTTTCACAATAATATGTAAAAACAATTTGTAAAAACGTGCAGAGAGATCTCTTCGTAATTTGTTTTTTTTTTCCGTCGTCCTTTTTCTTTATTGAGTGTTAATATAGTTTACGTCTATAGTGTTTTGTTGACATGCGAACGCTGGAAAGTAAACCCTGGATTTTATCCACCAGAAGTGACTGTGTTGACTTCAGCTGTAATACAATTTCATAGCAGCCCTTAGAGGGCTTTAAAGCCCTGAAGGATCATTTTTAGAAACAGACCATATTATCTCTGTACAACAAAGCTGGGTACCTTTGTAGCACAATGTGAAAATGTGTTTATTCTTTTCAAAGTACTTCCACACACTTGAAGG
>NW_006800083.1:1100182-1190439 GCF_000485575.1 Poecilia formosa
TTTTTTTTTTTTTTAAAATTCTTCCCCCCCCTTTAAGGTTTTTTTTTTTTTTTTTTTTTTTAGAATGTAAAATATAAATACTTCTGCAATCTAATTTGGAGCCAGCCAACCAAAAACAGCATATTTTAAGACAATCTGAAAAAAACTAAAATTAATTTCCCAAAAATCCTATTAAATGTTTAATCTGCAAGATTGATTACATGACTCTCATGAAATTCATCTGTCAGAAGTACACATCTCCACATCAGTTTATCACGGCAACAAAATCCACTTAATTTATGGGTTCAAATCATTTATCACTCATTTTCTATTTCTTTTTTTTTTATCTCTGTTTTTCACTTAATTCCATCAGCATCAACAGAAATAAAGCTATAAATTCACTGTGACTATGTTAATTTTTTTATATTTATGGAAAATAAGTAAACAAAAAGATAATCCTTAATTAATTTTACAACCACTGTTCCCTATTTCAGTGTATCTTAATAAGCCATCCAAAATTTTGAAATTATGTTTCCATGCCCTTCACCTCTTAATTTAAATAATATGCCCAGTCGCAGTCCCAGTTTTTTTTTTTTTTTTTTTTTTTTGACATTGAAAGTTTCAGTTTTCATCTCCTGAGTGGCCACGCAGCTCCTTTGTTGATTGGGAGCCACACAGCGATTAACCGGTTTTTCTTTTTCTTTTTTTTTTTTTTTTTTTTTTTTTTGATAAAGATGAGTTTTGGGTTCTAGGTTCTGAATGTTCACTTGTCTGATATTAAGCCTTCTCAGAGAGCCACTTGCTGTTTGACCAGCTGGAGTGCTAAGCATCCAGTCCTTCAAGACTTTAATCTCCTCTGGTTCAGCCTTTCAAGTTCTCTGGAATGTGATTTGGATTATTTGTTTTTGGCAGTTTTCCTATTTGCTTTATGTCATTCCTTTGGATTTTGATGACAAGGCCATACAAACACCTAAAATCCTCAGACTTGGACCTTATTCTGTGGGAGCTACAAGTGGAAGTAACCACTGCGACATAAATTGTTGGTGGTGAGACTTTGCATATTTAGGAATTGCAAACATCAAATCGTCAACCTTCTGGCATTAGAATTAAATTGACAGTATCTCACATTTGTCAGGTTAAAACCACAACATTCAGTATGTTTTACTGGGATGGGATTTTAAATGAATGTATGATTATGAAGTAGATGAAAAAGCTAACTAAGGCTTTTAAATTAAAAAAATATATGGTGGGCATATGTTCTCAGATTCTCGAGTCAATAATTATAGGCCTATTTCTTCAATTTTGGCAGAAAGTTTCTTTGGGTATGCCTCCACATCGAGAGACAAACAGTTTGCCTGTTCTTCTTTGGAACTTGCACAATCTCTGTCAGGTTGGATGGGGAGCGTCAGTGTATTTACTGAGTTGTATTTAGATCTGAACTTTGCCGCTGCATTCTTAGCAGATCTGCTGTATTCTACAACCAAGGTACCTTTTCCTGTTTTTTCAGATTCAAGTGTGTTGAGCTAATAGAACATCTAAAACGTGGAAAACATTGAGAACTGGAGCTTGGACACTCCTGATCTAAATCATTCCATGGTAGCTCTGGTTTTCTTTGTAATGTTGTTGTCCAGCCAGAAGGTGATGCTCCATCCCTGTCCCACGTGTCTCCCAAACTTCATCAGGTTTCCTTCCAGATTTGCCCACTATTTAGCTTCACACTTCTCCCAATCAGCCCTAGCATACTCGTCACCCAGCGAGCTTCCTTGCTGAAAAACATGCCCAAAGTATGATGCTGCCACCACCAACTCAGCAACGCAGTTGTGTTGGTGGATAACGGTGTTTGTTTTTCTACACGCATAGTATTCTGCATGTAGGATAAAAAGTATCTTCTTCTGGATCCTTCATGATATACCTATGTGGCTTATGGCAAACTTGAATCTTTTAATAGTTTCTTTTCAACAATGTTTTTTTTTTCTTGTCACTCTTCCATAAAAGTCAGATTTGTGGACGACTGGACAAATAGTTATTCTGTTGTCACATTTTCCCACCTGAGTTTTGAATCTTGCCAGCTCATCTAAAGTTACAATGGGTCTCTAATTAATGCTAATCTAATCAATTCTAATCTAATTAATCCTTACTTGGCCTGAGAGTTCATGGCCATGTCTTGGTAGGCTTGTAATTGTGCCATTCATAGAACAGCTGTATTTGTATTGAGATTAAATTAACAACCCGAGTGATTTTAATAATACAGTGACATCTGAAGGTGTTGTTTGCAGTGGATTTTATTCATGGGTGTCACATTCAAAGGGGTAAAATACAAATATATTTCATTCTGTTCGAGTTTTCATTTCTTGCTGTTTCTAAAACCATGTAGTCTTTTCCTTCCACTTCACAAACGTCTTCTGTCACGTAAAATCCCAATAAAATATATTGAAGTTTGCAGCTAAAATGAAAATGTTTAACTGTTTGTACAGTGTGCTTTCAGCACAGCTGTTTTAAGTTTTAGCTTCTGCTTTTGACTTGGTTTTATTTGAGCTAAAACACAAAAAAATACTGTGGCTTATTCATCCATGTTCTAATCATTGCAGTTTTGTTGGGGTGGTGGGAAGCGGGGGGAGTTGAAGCACATCTCTAGAGGTCTACTGTGATTTATAAACTACGAATACTTGATGTGTGAAAAAACAATTTAGGTGATTGAATCCCTATTCAGGCAAGCAGCTGCTGTAAAATAATTGCAGTATGAAATACTGGCAAAATACAGGCTGTCATGATTGCATTACAAGCTTGCAACTGAGTCTCCAGCACCAGGAGTTATTCCTTTAGTATAGATTGGAGTTTTTATCTAGCTATCAAAGCAGGGGGATTGAGGAGAATGAAGCACAATACTTGTTTGCAAGGAGTGACACATGAAAAGAGATCCAAGCAACGTATAATCACATATTTATTCTTTACGAGCTTAATATCAGTATTCAGCTTAATTTCAATAACACAAAGGAAATCTGCTTAACAGAGGAAACAGCCGTTGGCATCATCTAACACATATTACTATGAAGTCAATATTGTTGGAAAAATGTTCTGATAATACTTTGGCAGATAGACGTTTTTATTCATTCATTCAGTGTTTTTTTTTTGTTTTTTGTTTTTTTTAAACATGATACAAGCCCTTTCCTCTGCACAAACTGGGGTGTTGTGGAGGACGTTGAGGAGCTGATGCAACAAACCGCTTTTGATTAACAAAACTGACAACTTAGAAGTAACAAAGCAGAAACAGAGAGATCCAATTTTTGGAAAGTGAAACTAAACTGCAAAGTGACATCAGCAGAAAAGGACAAAGCGACGACAGTTTTAACCACATGCAAGCAGTGAAGAAAGAAATCAGCTTTTTAGGAAATAAATGTTGATTATTTATTTCCTAAATAAATAATTTAGGAAATTATTTATTTAGGAAATAAATAAATAATTTTATTATTTATTTAATTAATTTCCTAATTAGGAATAATTAGGAAATTATTCCTAATAATTTAGGAATAAAAATAATTTATTCCTAAATTATTTATTTAGGAATAATTTCCTAAATAAATTATTCCTAAATAATTTATTTAGGAATAAATAAATTATTTATTTATTCCTAAATAAATAAATAATTTAAAATACCACAAACTATTTTGATGAAACTTTGCATCCATACCACTTCACAAATCATTAATATCTGCATTATAATCAAACTAATTACAATTAGTTTGATTATAATTAGTTTATTAGTGGGACAAGTAATGGACAAGTGGGACAAGTCCATTACTTGTCCCACTTGTCAGTGGGACAAGTAATGGACTTGGTTCTAGGGTGTGGAAGAATGCTAATATTGTTACTCATGAACTACTTCTGTGTTTATTTAGATATGAGGCTGAGCGGTGATTGAGTACATAACATTTATATTTGAATTAGCACTTTTCCCACATATTTCGCCCTTTAAAGGTAACAGTGACTTTTACCAAAAACTCCTAAAAAAATAAGAATGTCTTAACATTACTTTTACCCACAGAATAGATGCACTGAAATGAAAAGTTGGAGTTTATTTCTTTGCTATTGTGAGAAACATAAATTAATGGTAGGTTTTGCAGATTTTTACTAGAGGGTGCCGATAAATGTGGCCACTAATACATGTAATAACAAAACAGAACCCAATTAAGAAGGAGGACTGATAGTGAGGAACTCAAATCAGTTTTGTCGATAGAGGATGAAGGATCAATTAACTGACAACAGGGAGCAAACAACCCAATAGATACGATCACATGAACATAAATTGCAAAATATGAAAAACAGAGAAGGAAGCAAAGGCCTATAATCCACTCCTACTAAAGCCAGAACCCACCACCCCGTAAATCTGGAGGATTTGTAAGTAATTACTCTGGGTGTAGTTGATTTTGGATCAAACATCTTTCAGCAAATACTTAAGACTGTAATCTGCTTCAGAATAATAAGCAACACATCTTGTATCTCACAGACAGACTTTTCTATTGTGTCATTTATGTTTCACAGTGTAGATGTCTGCTAGGGATGTTCATTTGGGTGTAAATGGACATTAAAGATTTATTTTTCAGAAATTATAATACATAGAAACGGGTTTGTGTTTCTTTCTTTGAATGCCACTTATTTTTTGTCTCTCTCTCTCTCTCTTAATAATAAGCTCTTTATGATCCTGAAACATGCTGTTTCCATATCTCCAACACCTTTAGAAGACTTCGCTCTGGTAAGCAGCTGATCTGATCTGCCTTTCATTTGCTCTCAAGTGACTCATGTTTGCTTTATTGAACTACTTGACCTAAAAATCTCACATTTGACATGAAAGCTGCTAAGCCAGAAGGGCAGAAAAAGCTGTTTGTGACAGTAATCCAACGTTTTCAGATCTGGCATCAACAGCCGGTGGCTTTTGCTAAAACTATCAATAATGTCTGGCTATAAGTGCTGCTGAATTCTTGACCAGATGGACACAACCAGGCAGACTGTGTGTCCTTCTACTTAAAACAAAGAACGTGCAAATTGCTAAATGTTTATCATCAGGCAAAACATTATTAATTAATACTTGAATGAATTGAACATCAGAGAGGATTCTTAGATCCCAAACTGTAACAGTGCCTTTTAAAACATATAAATAACCCTTTGTAATGTATTACATATGTTTAACATACTTTTTGAATGTGCTAACTAGCTTTGCCTCAAGTTACTTGAGATATCTGCAAAGCAAGAATTTTTTGCTGAAGTAGGTCCTAATACGGAGTACAATAAAAGTACAGTTGAAGCCAATTTAAGAAACAGAAAATTCCAAAATACGCGAGAGGAGAAAAAATATCACACCAACAGACTCCGGATGGGATTAGAGTCCATGACCTTTTTACTGTGAAGCAGCAGCACTATCCACTGCTCAGTATAACAAACTGACCTCAGACCAAGAGTGATTCAAAGATGTATTGAAATTAGAAAAGGCAGGTTATTGGGAGAGCAAAGCAATAGGTCCTTCAATATTTACATATCCATAGGTATTTATACTTTAACTGAAACTGTAACAAGACAGCTTGCATGGAGGCTGTTGGATCTTATTGCAGCCTTCCAGTCATGGATCCAGCCAGAAGAAAGCACAGGAAGCCACATCTGGGTAGACTCACCACTTGCAGGGATAAATGCAGAGATGAATGGTAGACAGACATGAAGGTCTGGCTTTCTCAGTTCCATGCATTATAAACTGGTGGTAGTATATACTTCTGTGGTCCCTGGCAGCCTGTAAAGCTAATTCAGGCCCTTTTGTATGGTAAATGGTCTGTACTTGTATAGCGCTTTATCAAGACCAGAGGACCCCCAAAGCACTTCACACTACATTCAGTCATTCAAAGATTCACACACATATTCACACACTGTGCGTATGGATAGTGATGGATAGGACCTCATACATTTTATTTCTGTCTCTCTGTTTGCTACTTCTTTTTTCTTATTTTATTTTATTTAAGTAACAGGTTCAGTCAACAGCTTTTTTTCCATCTGCCTTCCCCCTTTGAAGCATTATTACAGAAACAGAGCAGCAGGGAAACTTATGGATCATAAGTTTATTGTGGCTTGTTCTTGTGACAGCAGGAGGCATTGCTGCTGCTTAAATGGTGGCATACGACTCTTGGGCCTTTTGAGATTGACTACATGTCACCATGGCTAGACCACAAAACTGATTGAAATTAAATGGAACTGGAGGCCAGAGCAGACTGTCGTATCAAATTTAAACACTGGCAGAGGGTTGTTTTGTAGTTTTAAATTATGAAAATATGTTGGAACATCCTGTAGTTGGAATTATTTAGCCTTTGACCTTGTGTTACTGTCAAGGTCACAGAAGCAGGCCTTGTGAGAAGCATAGCAAACAAAGATAAGGAGAACTTTTCGTGAGTCTAACAGTGTCTTAAGAATGGAAGATACCAGAAAGACTAGCAGAGAGGAAGGATAGAGATGTGCCAACAGTAAGCGCTTCTCCTCGATCCTGTTTGGGTTTTTTGTCCTTTTCTTCTTCATTTTATCTTGGTTGCTTTATCAGATCAAATATGATCTATTTCAGGAAGAATCAAGAAGTAAAGATTTCCTGGACATAGTCTATTTTTCAAATTGGTGTCATTTTTTTTATATATATATATAAATGACACCATGACAAGACACAATATTACACAATACACCACAATAAATTACTGAATGGCTTAACACCAAATTATACCAAAGATCTGCTGTTGTTGTATCAACCCTCCAGGCCACTCGGGTCTCCTGGTTCTGGGGTTGCAGAGCAGCAACTTTATTCCAAATTGTGTTATATATGAACTCTTTGATCAAAATTCTTCACACAAATACCCCGTTATGCAAAATGACAATGCCGAAGCGCTTCCATTTTTTTGAATTGCTGAAATGAATACTTTTCTGTACTTTAATCTATTGATATTGCAAAAGTATCAATAGAGCCCATTTAAAATTTTTAAACATATTAGGCCACCTGTCATTTGTGACATTAGGATACAAACTTAATGAACTGGGCCCATTTCCTCAAAGACTCTCAAAGACGTTCCTATCTTAGTCTAAACATTCCTGCTAAGGAGTCCGTGCTTAAGAGTGATTCATTGAGCTGCGGAGAGCAAATCTATTTTATTGAACATGCTTTATTTTAACTCTTGAAACAACGCAATGTGCAATATACAGCCTATGGTGTTCCTTGTACCTTCGAATATTGTATTAATAGTCATGGAGGGCCAAAACTGCCTGAGCTATTTTCTGGTCCCAGTCCAGCCCTGCTGAGCAGCCAGTTGTTCTGTTGCACTATTGTCATCACAGACAAAAAGATCTTTTCAGATCAACCCAGGAGTTTGAGATTGTTCCTTTTATGTAAGTCTTAAACAAAAGCTTGACAGCCTTGGGAAGGACAAAGGGTTCTCAATCCATTTAGACTGCAGTGGAAATTATAAAAGCTATATCAGCACCATCATCTTTTTTTAATTTCCAGCTGTAGCAGCATATGCTAAGCTATAACTTAATTACCCATCAAGTTACCCATAAAGTGATTTGAGACATGCTGTAATGACACAGAAAATTCTCATTTAAGGCTCAATGTATGCCTCTGACTGATAATAACTATGCGTTGTCATGCATCCCTCTGGGTGAGGCACATTTTCTTTTAAAGTTTAGTTTTAATGACTTTAAGCCTCTTCTCTCAAAAAGACGGCACCTGTTTGAAGTACTAAATTTCTTCCAAAGTCCTGAGCAGCAAACATTATTTTGTTAATGATAGCTGGTGAATCAAAGGAATATCAACTTTGCTGGGAGTTGCAAAGGGCATTTTGAGGTTGAAGGACACATGAATAAAAAAGGCAACCATCATTACTACAATGGATGAAATTGCTTCTTTGGTTGAGTGAGCTTTTGTCCCTGAAGAGTTTCTTGCTTAAACAAGGAACTAGCCATACACTACTCATTAAATAGTTACTGTTAATATAATATCAGTGCAGGTTTTGACTTTGAGTTTGAACCAAATTTTGTATTTATGAAGGTAGCAACAATGAAATTATACATATTTAATATTACTGCTATTTTTAGGATGTTCAAAAATAATTTATTTCTTGATTATATTTCAACATGTCTTCAGTGTCATCCTTGAGAAAGTTTTGAGTCTGGTTTTATGTTCATTAAAAAAAAATAATCACAAGCATGTGTCACTAGTAACTAAATATGTTTTAAATATTATTGTGAAGATAGCATAATCTGTCTACTAACATTAATAAATGATCAGAAAAGCTTGATTTTTTATTTTTTGGCACCTCATCATGTAACAGAATTGCAACTAGCTACTCAAAAAATCCATAAATGTTCCTTTTTATCTCAATACACCTGTAAAGAAAAAAAAATGCAATCATTAGTTTAGTTACCTTAAATAAGATGATTTTTTAACAAGGATTCCTGACCAGTCTATAAATAATGCAAATTGGATGATCTGAATTTGCTGACAGTTGAGTTGTTTATGACAATATAAGAGGGAAGTTGTCCTTGAAGTTCCAAAAACAATTCAGCTAATATTTGGATGTTTTAATTTTGGAAAAGAAAAAAATGTTTTGTATTATAATAACTATAACTAGATAATAAAAATGCATTCTAATGTTCAGATTTTAGTTGTAATCTGTATCAGTTGTAATCTGACAATCTATAATCCTGACAACAACACACTTAACTTAACAGACTTCTATCATCAAAAAGAATAAAAATGTTAAATAAATGTATTTAATAAAGAACTGCATTCACTATTATTTAATTGTATTTGAATACATTAATACATTAATTCATAACTTAAATCTACCTTTATGTTTGAATAAATATTTTCCCCTCTGTTTAATTATTTCGTCATTGCTAAATGATCTGCTTGTCATCTTAGTTAATCTGCACAGCAAATTAACTTCACATTAATTATATCTACTAGAGTGATACTGCAGCTGACTGATTTTAATGAAGGCTGACAGTTAAAAGGCTGTAATAAACTCAGCATGTAACCATGAAATAGTTATATATTTATGTTTTTAATAAATATATTTTTATTAGCAGCATAATTAGATTATTCAACATTAAATAAATTATCTCCGTGTTTGTTTTCAGTTTTTTATAGCTAAGGACAAATTTAAGAAATTATTAAATAATTAGTTTATTGAATAATGGCGTTAGTGGTCTGTTTTTCGACAGTCTTGAAACGCCACACATACGTCGCCGTGGCAAGGTGCATCGTCATCACGCAAACCAGGAAGTGCTAAGCCGGATAGCTTAGTTTTGTTTTGACAATGATGGAAGAAGAAGAATTTGAATTTACCGAAGATTTAGAGGCAATTTTGCACCTAACTCCAGAGGTGCAACTAGCCATTGAACAGGTAGCCTTTTGTTCCCGTGAATTTAACAGAAAACGCATTATTCCCGCTGTTGTTATAATGTAGATTGATCTGTTAGCAGGCTAACGCACCCTGCTAACAGGGTTTACTGTATAGGGTTTTGCTGGCAAAAAATAAAATTATACCTCAATATAGCTGGTTAAACTTAACTGGTTAGAATTTCAGTCTGAAAATTAAATGCAGTGTGCACATGTAGACTTTTAGTTTAGTTAGTTAACTAAATACCGTTTGTCTTGGAAGGTTTTCCCCAGCCAGGACCCTCTGGACAGAGCAGACTTCAATGCTGTGGAGTACATCAACACACTCTTCCCCACCGAGCAGGTACAGTCATTTTGATCCAAGTCGACACTGAAACGAAATGGTTCAGGAATAATAATTCTTAGTCATTGTTTTGATAAATAACAAACATCTTGAAATTTATAATATGTGGTAAAATATCCTTTTTTTTATATGGCTCGAAATATAGAAATGAAAGCAAAAAATGTCAGCGCAGTAAAAGTTTAGAGGTCATATGCAAGTGTAACATTTAGACTAAGAATGAAGCATGAATTGGTTCATCAGATTGTGGGATTTTTACGTCTCTAGAGCATCTCACAAGTTTATAATCTATAAAATGACAATATGGAGTTATTGGCAAGCAACAGCTTCGCCAAATTGAACAGTTATTGCTTCTTTAAAGAGAAAAAGCAGTGAGCGAACATAAAGTGAAAAGTTAGCAAAAAAAAACTGCAAAGTTGCATTTGTAAGTCAAGTTTTACACATGTAATGTTTATTAACTTAGTTTAAAATAGACAAAATAATCTGTTTCTTTAGCATTTTCATAATGTTTTTGTTTATATGTTATTGACACAGATTGAATAATGTTTGGAGGAACTTGATGAAACTTTAGAAAAAGACATTGTCAGATGTGGCAGCTATGTCCTTGGGACTATAGTAATCCCACTGTTGCACAGATATGAGGAACTAAAAAAATAAACAGAGTACCTCAGCTAATGTAAAGTTAACATACATGTGGAATTGTAGTGATTCATAAAGCGCAAATTGTCCAAACCCACTGGGACTGAATCTGTCCTCAGAACAAACAAATACTTATAAGGGAATCAAATAAATGTTCAAAGTTTTTACTTATTTGTATTATCTTGGTAAACACAAATGTATCAATCAGCCTCTTTAATGTTGATTAAGCAATATAGCATTTTTTTTTTTTTGCCAGATTTGAAGAATTATTAGATAACCTTTTTATAATTAATGCGTATGTATATTCTGCCGCCTCCATCAGGGGTCAGTGTAATCCTATATATATATTATATGTGTGTGTGTGTGTGTGTGTGTGTGTGTGTGTGTGTGTGTATATATATATAATTAATTACTTTATTTGTATTTACTTTTAAATAATGTGCATTAATGTAGTGCACTACAGCAACTACATTAAGTTGATGTTTGTGTAGTTCTATATAAGTGAAAAATATAAATTTACATATAAAAGTGTTAAAATGATTTATTTCCAATTGTTGAATTCACCTTTCATCTTAGACATTAAAATAACTTTACAAAAACAGTCATCTTATGTTTTATGTTTATATACTGTAGCTTAAATAGACATTTAGTGTGTGTGCATTAAGTGTGTTTATATTAACTGTTCACTTACATATTGTGTGCAGACTACAATAATTAGTAAAATGTAATGCAAAACAATTAGTTCCTTTTAATATTATTGTAAGAGATTAATCAAAGAAAGCATTTTTTTTCAAGATGAAGTAATCATTGAAAATTGATAGTGGAAATACTGAAGAAAAACCTTTCTACCAATAATAAATAATGAAGTGAAAAATGGTGCTCTTAGAGTGAGTGGCTGATTATTTCATGTTTTTATGACATCCTGTCTTTGTTTATCCCCATTAGTCTCTGGCGAATATTGATGATGTTGTAAATAAAATTCGGCTAAAGATACGGTAAGTTTTATGTTAACTCTTTAAGAACTATAAATAGCAATATTTTTTTAATCTCCTTTTTTGTGTAAAATTGTACTTTCTTGACCATAAAATGTTCATGGTACAATAAAGCAACACTTTTCTCAAAAATGGTCCAAAGTTACAGTTCTCTCTGTCTGCATCAATTAAAGTCTTCAAATGCAGTAAAATCCTTCTGGTATTGGCTAAAGTTAAAACAATCATTTACAAGAAAGTATTGTACCTCACTAACCTTCTTTTTAATTTTGTTCACATGTTTCTACAAGATCATTTCAGAACAGTGGAGTCCCATCCAATGTTTAAGGGAAATAATATCCGATTCTTTGTTATTGCTTAAATTGTTTCTTCTTGAATTCCTCTATGGATAATTATAGAGGAGCCTCAAGGAGCATCACTGTGATTGCACAGTAAATATTTATATTTAGCGACATCACTCTTTGTGTGCATTAGATAGAAAGTGTCACACAGTCTTGCAATTGAACAGTATTTCACTGTTTATTCAGAACATTGACAAAATGATTACGCAGGTCATATTTTAAACTTTCTTTTGTGTCCTCAAATTAGCAATGTTGGCTTTTCTTACACTTACTGGTGTGTCTATTTCCTTTAGAGTAAGTTGGCCTTTACCTTGACTGTGATATTTTCGAACGCCTGCCAACATTTCCTCATCCGTTATGTTCCATAGGCAACAGAATTGAACTCTTAAGTCTAATTCTGCAACACTTAAAGCTTCTTGTTTTCTGCTGTTGTCGTAGGTGACATGCCTCCATGTTTCCTTTCTAGAAGCTTCTTACACACTTTTCTGATTTTATTTTTACCCATCTCGCTGATACTGGGGGAAACAAACTGAGTTGTTTCTCCCCAGGAACAACTTCTGCTCTGAGAAGAATTATTGTCAGCGGCCGCTAACTGATAGCTTTTATGTATGGTGTGTTCACTGATCCTAAAGAGTTGATTGTTTTAATGTAGAGCAGGCAGTCTCCAATCTACTTTATACTCCAATGCATATCTCACTCATACTTGCAGATTGATTGCTCAGTTTCATTTACCAAACGTTTTGCTCTACATTTAACAGGCGTCTTGACGATGACATCAGGACGGTAGTGAGAGGTCAGACCAACGTGGGACAAGACGGCAGACAGGTAAGTTGAACTGCAGGTCCTGCAATAACATTGAAAAAAAAAAAAAAAACAGATCCATAGCTCATGTTTTATTTTTGTTTGTCACCACAATAAACACTGAATTGTCAGAAAATGGTTCCAGGAGGACGCCGGTGTCCTCATGACAGCTAAGAGGTTAAATAACTTATTTTGGGCTGGTTGATGTGGTAAAACATTCCAGCTGCGCTCTGTCAGCTCTGCTGTGTATTTTTGCTTGAGACTCTGAAGTTTGTTGGTCTGAACCATAATTTAATTTCCTTTATTTAACCAGGTAAACCCCGGTGGGCTGTAGATATCATTTACATGGACGGAACATCTGCAACACACATGAAAATTGTTGCACACATAAAATCAGGAATCTTTGATTATACAGCAATTCTTTTAGGATTATATGAAAACTATACCATTTGGATTTCATTTTCCACTCTTTGCAAAGACTAGAGATTAGTAGCATAAACATATATCAGATCTAGGCATTAATTGGCATGTTTCAGCGAATATTGTTTCCTTACTGTTAGAATGGTGGCTGTGATGTAACGAAAGAGGAAAAAAATAGCCACTCCTTTGTGACTTTCTTCTCTCCCATATTGCTTCCATGGAAAAGGACAACATGACTCAGATCCATAATTCCTGCAGCTCAGTCTGCCTCTTCATGGAAAACATGTCTGGGAAATAGATTCTCATGTGTAGATCCTCACATTCTTCACATGTTTGCGTTTACCTCTCTGATTGTCAGGGCACGGTGTTAAAGAGGAGCTCAAGCTGATTTAATCAAGGCTTAGAGGGAAACTAACACTAGCCTCATTATAATCGCGTGTTCTGACCGGTTAACGTTAGGTGTACATTGTCTTTGGGGAGCCCAGCACGGTGGCCCGTTTTTCACAGTCAGCTACCGTTTAGCAGCGGAAACACTCTAAAGTCTCCATCCAGACCAATAACATTAGCCAGTCACATACAATAATTTTAGTTTGTTTTTCCAACCCCACAGAGCCATTTCAACATTTCCAGGAGGAAAAAATTCCTTCAGCAGATGGAAACAGGCTCATTTCAAGCTGGGGAGACAGCAGCAGCACAGAACCAACAGCATCAGCAATTTTAGTCATTTCTGCTGTTGACTGAGCTCCATTACTTTGCTGAGTAAAATATTAAGGCTGAAACCTAAGATGGTAACATTTATTTAGAAGAAAGGAAGGAGCAAGTTGGTCGGCGAGAGACAGTGAATGAGATCTGGAGTGTTTTCCCTTTAGGGTTTTTTTTTTTTTTTTGCCTTCAGGGAGGCAGACAGTAATAAGCTCACTGAGTGAAAAAGCGTGGAAATGTCACAGTGATCAGACTTCGGTTGCTGTTGGAGTTTACATTTATGTTATCCCTGCTGCGTAATGTAATGTTTACATTTGTTTCTCTTAATTACAGTGTGTTTATTTGTATTGCTCTTTACAAAGGCATAATGCTCCCCCACTGTTTTATCTGTAATATTTGTAAACAAATAGTAATCAACAACAGAAAATTATATCAAGGTGCTAACATAAACATTACTTGCCAAGTCATATAAGCTATTAACTGATTATTTTACTTCCATTTATTGCATTTTGCTGACACACAAAACACAAAACAAGAGACAATACCATTTGCCTGTTTTGCGCAAGGATGGCATAAGGGAATCATATTTTTGATATAACATCATTATTATAAGCGCTTAGGACTTTATGTACAGAAACTAGCTGGCAATTTTGTTGAAATATTTTTTTTAATTAATACAATTAATGCAGAAGTTTGTATCTGCCTTAAGTTTTGAAGTAAGTGCTGATACTCCAGCATTGTCTTTCTACAACTCTGATGCCGTTGTAGGAAGACAACGGTATAAGTGCATCTGCACCTAAGCCACTGTGCAACAGTGTCGAATGTACCGAGGGCACACATTTCACATGGCGAGACGCAGGAGTCAAGCACCCATTTAATTGACATTATTTAATTGAATAAACACGATATTGAATTGTGTTTGTCTTTTTTTTTTTTGTTACTGCCAGTGTTTTATTTTGTTCCCCTTTAAAATAAAGTCATTGAGGAAAAGAGAACACAAACATGTGGAGAGGAAACGGAACAGCTGCGCAAATAGTCTTTACCCACTTCAAAACAAGAACATGAATATAAAGTTGAAGAATTCTTTATAGTTAGCCAAAAGCTTTAACACAGATGCCAAACTTCATTCGACTGAAAGTTTACAAAACAGCCAAGTAACGTGACAATTAAGAACTTATTGAAAAATGAATTTAGGGGAAGCTAGGTTGGCTAAAAGGTTAGCACACTAAATGAAAAATTAGCTGTGCGATTAGCGTATTAGCGGTTTGCCCACCACTGATTTTACTGTACAATTATTTAACCATCTGTTGGTTAAATAATAATATGTATAAGGCACTGAAGTTTCAACCCAGAATGGTTAGGCAATCATTAGGAATGGAACAAACAACAATGAATAACTTAAGGCATGTTTTACCAGCATGGATGTTTTCCAGGTAGGAAGGTAGTTTTATACCCCATTTATTTGGTTTCCTCTGCATTAGGGATGCTATAAACAATAAGGCTCCAGTAAAGATATTGAACCTTTTAATTTATCAGGATGGAGTTTTGTCAATGAAGAGAACTCAGCATTTTAAGTTGTTTTTTTTTCTTTCTTGTTTTTGTTTTACTTATTATTCAGTTATGTCAGTTTAAACTCTTCTACAGTTTATATTTTAATGTTAAACTGTTAGAGACCTTAAATAATTGAGGTTTACTTACAGACATTTATCCTCCAGTCAAAGTAATAATTTAGAATTTTGAGCCATTTATGTTGTGAGGCCCAAATTAAAACAACTACAACCCCTCTGGATCCATAATATATATTTAACAGATGAAGCAGTGCTGCTCTGACTGCATGAGTGTTTACCCCTCAGTTGAAAAGGCTTTAAATATTTAAAACCTGCAAATATATAAAAAAAAAAAAAACAAGAATTCTGTTTTGAAGAAATCCTTTTAAAATGTGTTCCAGTTAAACCTTTTACTGGACTTTGTAGTGATTTCACATGAATTATTCGGTATTATCAATGTAAGTAAATTTCTTTCCAAGTGAACTTAAAAACTGTTGGGTGAAATTGATGTCAAGACAAATGGCAATTTAACTTTCGCAGTGACTTTTGTCATTACGAAAAGTTGCAAAGACAATACCATTTATGATTATCCCCATTTCCTCAAACTTTTGCTTTACCGTTACATGACGTCTCCGCAACGCTCCAGGAGATTCACCGTCAACCGCTGAAGATATGCATCAGGTGTGAGCATTGGGGAGTTATATTCTGTCCAACTACATAAAAAACCTAAAGCTGGGCAATATGGACAAAAAAATATATCATATTTTTTTCTATATTGAGCAGTTTTATATCTGTTTCAGTTTACAAGGCGAATTAAAATAAGTAATAAAGCATTAACAATTACTAATGAGATTTTGTTTTTAAATAGCAAAGTACTGAACACTGAATTCCCTTAAGTATTTAGTAACGTTAAAGGATTAACACTTCCTTTCTGTCAATATACTGATATACAAAACCGTTTTCCAGAACTGTTTAATAGTCCAACGTGAAAACAATACAAACCGAGTTCACACTACAGTTTGCAGTCTTCTTAACATCTTGTAAAAATGCTTGAGTAAAAGTGAGCCCACATACTATCTGTTTAGCCACATATCTCGTTTGTCTCATTGAATTTAAAGGGTACTATTATTATTTTATCGTTTTATTGCTCAGTACTGCAAATTTTATGAATTTCTATTTTGAGAAACGAATTTATGCTAGATATGCTGGATCTGTTGGGTAAGATTTGTTCAATTTATTGTTTTTCCCAGTGTAGCCTTGCTTTATCCAACATCCTTCACAAAATCAAACTGTAATAAAATGAATTTTTTTTCATTCATTTTCTCAGGGAAACAGATGGTCAAGAAGAAAAAAAAAAGCAAAGAAAAATCACAGTTGTTTTGTTATTCTGACTTGGCCTGCATAGACCATTTTAACTCAAGAGTTATTTTCAGAGTTATTCTCTTGTCCATTATAATGTTTACACATGTAGGGTGGAGGGTGTTGCTCAGGCAAAGTTCCAGCTGCTAAAATTGCTCTGTTTAGCCGATCTGATTTACTGCCGTGTTTAGCTTAAAATGCAGAAGTACCTTTTAATGTGCCCTCTCCCCGAGACAACTCCGCTGAGGTCTGCCAGCAAGACGAGCATGGTTTATCTTAAGCACATTCAAATGTTTTTTTAAAAAACAGAGGCCTCGCTGTGTCTTATCTAAACTTTACAATACTGCCTGTATGAGCCGTGGAACATGT
Source organism: Poecilia formosa (assembly GCF_000485575.1). NCBI lineage: Eukaryota > Metazoa > Chordata > Actinopteri > Cyprinodontiformes > Poeciliidae > Poecilia > Poecilia formosa. The sequence goes on from NW_006800083.1 coordinate 1,117,087, forward strand.
GCAGCTTGTTGCATGTCAGGGATGCACTGGTCTGTGTGAACGCAGCTATCATCTCTGGCGTGGAGGGGCCTTCTGGGCAGAGATCTTCTGAGCTTTCCTCGGGGCTAAATGCAGGAGAGGGGCGCTAGGAAGCGGACCAGATTCACTCAGCTGGGTTAGCACCGCTGGACGTTTTTGGTCTCTTCTGTATGCCATTTGTTTGCTCAAGAGCCCCTCCAGGAAGCCTCTTAAAAGATTCAGTGGCACTTCTACACTCCCAGTACTCAGATCAAACAGCAATCACTTAACCTTTAATGATTTTTTTTTTTTTACAATAATAGCCCTAATCAGCAGCAGTCAAAGTGTGGCGTGAAATGTAAAAAGAAAGAAAATTGTATTAAGTCAGAGGTAGATTTTGCTTCTCTTTTCCCAAAAGCCTAATTACAACCAGACTTGCTGTGCTGCCTTGAAAGACAGATTATTTTGATAGTCATTCTGAACGGAATACAGATTTTCAGCTTAGTGTGAGAGGTTAAACCATGCTTTGTACCACTTCAGAGCAGAAAATTCAAGTCTCTACGGACACCCGAAAAAGGATAGTTAATCAATTCCTGTCAACCACACGACATATTTACGTTTGTGTAAGCCTGCTTGCTGTCCATTTGTTTGTCAGAGGTAAATTCCTCGGACAGCTGGTGTTGGCTGTTTCCAGTCCTTCTGTGCGCGTATGTCGAGAGGCTCTGAAGGGAGAAAGTTGCCTCTGTGGTGCTGCCACAGCAACGGGGCCAAATTAAGCTTATTACCTTGGTATTACATGTCAGTGCTGAGTCTCTGTTTCAGACCATCAAAGAGCAGCTGGTCGCATCAGATAATGGGAGAAACTTGAGAACATCTTACAGCTGTAGCTGTTTAATGGTATATGAAGTGTAAAAAGCGCTAATGATCTCTTTAGCCTTTATAGTGGCAGCCTTTATACTCAGCTTAGCCTTTACTCTTTGTGTCAACTTAAGACCTATTAATGTTTGATATTTAGTCAGCATGTTAATTATGTGTGCAAATTGTATGTCGAATGGTGCCCTCATTTTGGATCTTGGTAAGGACATTAGCGGCATAATTTTAGACATCAACTAATTTAAATAGAGGAAACAAATTCTTCTGATGACTCGACTCAAACATCCACAATGAATAATTTACAAATCCTTCTTAAAGTTTACAGTTTTAAGTGTGTCCCTTATTTCTTCGTAACATCTACAAGCAGTAACACACATTGAGAGTGAGTTCAGTTTGATGCATGTAATTTAATTTTCCAGTTTACCAACTGTTTTGAAAATTGCAATTCTCACCCTGGCATTTCTTCTCCATTAGAATCAGTAAAAATGTATTTTAACTAGGTTGGTATTAGACTAATAAAATAATCTTAACAACAAAAAAAATCCTTTAATTTCACAATGAACATGATTTTTGGTACAATGAACCAGTTCTGTGTTCTGCTCATAGCTTACCGTAAGGAGATGTGGTTACTTGACTCCAGCAGGCAATGCTTTCCACCTCAACCTCAGTTTATTTTGATTTTAATCAGAATTTGTAATATTTTACAAAAGGTTAACAGGCTCAAACTGGAATCAAAACCCAAAAGACATGAAAAGATTTCAGATGTTATTAATTGAATTTATCCTACATGGAAGTCAGATGGGACAAAATGGCAGCATGTAGGCATGTATTCGGTGTACGCAAAAAACACAAAGGTTATAAACAAAAACTGTATAACATTATGTAATTGCTTTTACTTGAAACAGAAATGGGATCAATGTTTCCACTGTTTTACCAAGCTGAGCATTTTTAACATTTGTACACCTGGATACTTTTAACCAGCAGAGCTTCGGTCAATTAAAATACTTTGAATCGAAGACACAAAAGGCAGGTTATGCTACTAAAAATTGTGCAGGGAATTTGTCCGTTTCCCAATTCTGCAACTTTTTTTTTTGGATTATTATTAACGTTACATGCATTTGGCTATATCTGCATCTTTGATAAACAATTAGGAGGAAACACAGATGTCTCATGTCAGCAAATTCACAGCATGCAACCTGTTTTTGTAGTTTTGTTTTGTAGAACCTGCAGTTTATTTGCTCTTAACTGCTACACAGTTTATACACTCAGTTTAGGTAAAGTACAGGACAAAAAACACGTTGCTTCAAAAGAATTGGACTTCCATCAATCATTTAAAGTGGCCACAAGCATTAGACCTCAAGGCTTTCCAAGTCTTTTATTGTTGTATGCCATACTGTTTGATGTGCCTTCAAGCATAAAACTCGATTGCGGGTGGCATAATATCTGTTTTCAAAGACTTTGCGACATCGAGTGCCTATAATAATTGTTGTGCGGTAACTAATCAATGCAGGCTCCCCTGAATGTGTGTTTAGTGTTGCTGTGTTTGTGTTCTGCAGGCTTTGGAGGAGGCCCAGATAGCCATCCAGCAACTCTTTGGCAAAATCAAAGACATTAAGGACAAGGCAGAGAAGTCGGAACAAATGGTACGCACAGCAAATCACGCACAAAAACATGAATCAGTCAGGATGTTTTTTCTGCGGCACATGGGAGATGCAGATTTTATTTCTTTGAGAATGGAGAGCAGTGTTGATAATGTTATTTATAAGTTAAGGTAATGCACCTTCCATCTGTGTTGCTGTTACAAGCATTACTGCGTGCGTGCGTGCGTGCGTGCGTGCGTGCGTGCGTGCGTGCGTGCGTGCGTGCGTGCGTGTGTGTGTGCTTTCATCCCAGTAAGATTCATAGAAAGGTCAGTGGGTTGGGTAAGTACTGGAATCATAGCGTTGGAGGTGCTGTAGGTGGAATGGGCATGCAGATCTTTGTAGATGGTATGTCTTTTCATTCTAAAAGAAGCAAAATGCTTTGTTTTTCACTATTTCAACATTGGCATGCCTTGCACAGACGGGTAAAAAGCCTTGAAATGAAATAATTTATTGTTATTCTTTTTTAGCAGTACGCTATTTTTTTGCCAACAAAAAAAAACAAAACAGCCTTTATGTGTTTGTGCTTTGTTTTTAGTTTGACTTATTAATTGTAGGGGTTTTTCGTGGTTATTAGCAAAAAGTGTTGGAGTGGTTTACATTTGCTTATTGGGCCTTCTCTATTTAAAATGTGATTCTCTGTCTTGCGCTGCGCAGGTCAAGGAGATAACGAGGGACATCAAGCAGCTAGATCATGCCAAGCGCCACCTCACTACTTCCATAACCACCCTCAACCACCTGCACATGTTGGCGGGGGGTGTCGACTCTTTAGAGTGGGTGCACCCTATCTTATTTGTCCTAAACTAAGTCCTCTCTTATCCATGGGATTAATTACATTTATGGATTTGGAAATGCCAGCTGTTAGTGTGATGCGAGTCCTTGCATCCAGCAGTCTGTAACAAATACTCAGTTTCATAGTTTAATTTTTTTAATAGAGACAAAAGTAGTGGAAAGGCATTCCATTACATGATAGAATATGTCATTTCATTTAAAAATAGGAATATGCTGCAGATTTTCCTCTTGTTTCAAGAAAACTGGTACAAACTGTAAACAGTATTCCTACAAGTGCCTGGAACATCCTTTAGTTTTTAAATTTAAAGATCTTTCACTGCAGTATTTTTGATACTATATAAGCAAATGTTTATTAATAAAACATTTTTTTGTCCATTTTAGAGCCATGACCAGAAAGCGGCAGTATGGAGAGGTGGCCAACTTGCTGCAGGGAGTGGTTAATGTGCTTGAACACTTCCAAAAATACATGGGCATACCCCAGATCAGGCAGCTTTCAGAGAGGTAACACAGCTATATCCCTGCCCCCTTCACACACACACACACACACACACACACACACACACACACACACACACACAAACACAAACGCATGCATTCTTATACACTTGGGTGTTTGGCGATCAGCATAACTCTGGAGCTCATTTCCAGCAGCCAGAGGGTGACCTCCCTTCCTCTCTCTCCTGAAAATGTTCCTCATCTCTTCTTCTGAACTGTTGAAAAGTGGTTCCTTTGTTTGGGGAGGGGCTCTGTGTATTACATCCTGTTTATGCAGATATACGCACATAGAAACATTGTGCTGCACATGTAGGAAAACACAGGAAGGAAACCGTCTGAATGGGCCGTCATTATTCCAACATATTTTTTTTATTTATTTTAAGATAGCACCGACACCCATTTCACAGGGTGTGGTGTTTCTGTCTCTGAATAAATAGGATTATTTATGTGAGTGTAAATTGTATGTGCTTAAGATCAGATGTCATGCCTGGTGCTTTTCTGTAAGGCTTTTACCCACTTGGGGATGCTTGTTTACTCTGAAGTCACTTGCAACAATATGTTGCTGTCTGGTTTGAACAAACAGTTCTATAAACACGCACAAAACATAAAAGGTCTTTGTTATCCTCTTTCCATCTATACCAATATTTTCCAAAGATGGAATCTGCTTTGGTCACGTTGACCAGTTTCATAATCAAGATTTTTTTAAAAAACACTTCTGATTTGTATAAACTTATTAGAAAGACCTTCTGTTCTGCTTTGACTGAGGTGTGGTAGGCAGTCTTCATACCAAATAACAGCTGCAGCTCTGCTGTGGACGACGGGAAACACAAGTAAGGGACGAATATCAAGGCAGGGCTGCTTCAGTCTGACAAACATGGGCTGATCTGGAAGGATCTGAATCAGAATCGGCTTCGTTCGCAAAGTTTGTGCATACGTGGAATCGGGCTTTTGTTTCACTTTGCTCTCAGTGAAGAAACTGAAAATATAAATACGAAGGAGCAAAGGTAAAATAAAAGTAAAAGTTTAATTCCCTGTGTGACTAATAAAGAAATACATGTCAAAATCTAAAACTAATGGGGTTACATATCTAATGCAAAAAAAAAAAAAAAAAAAAAGCTTTTTCAGGCAGTTGTAGGCATCTGTCTTAAAATGAATGTTAAGGATTGATTTAATGAATGGGACATAAATGATATGTTGTTTTTTTGGGGGGGGGGAGGTTTGGATACTTTTAAGCCTCGAGTTCTGAGTTAAGCTCTTGCCAATTTGAGCTCCTGCAGCTAAACTTTATCAGCAAGTGTTACATTGGAGCAGATTACCCAGGAACATTGACGTTTCACCCAGAGCAGCCCTGCCTGTGATAATGTATAGCTTTTATAATCCATTATAAAGTTTAAATGTGCTGCTTGGGAATTAAACAGTTATGTTTAATTAATAAATTATTTATGCCTTCTAATCAAATGTATTCTTAAATGCATATGAAATCTGTCACCATGGAAGATTAGTTTTTATTAGTGATGAGTTTTTTTTCTTTCATTTTTGGCTCCATGCTTGTGTTGTAAAATAATGAGGTTAGTTTAACGATTTTTAAATGCATTCACCAGACATATTTAGCAGAGTTGCTTTTTTCCAACAAACACCATCAGGATTTCTAGAAGGTGTTTTTTCATAATACCTAAATTAAAACTGAGGTGATATTTTCTTATCATAGCTCTTTCCTGTGAAACGGGACACCTGAAAACCTGAGAGCCAGAGTGTTGATTTTTTTTTTCCAAAAACAATCTCAAGGCTCTTTCTCTTTATTTATTTATTTATTTTTATTTCTGTTTTCTTATAATTATATTCAATATTATTACGGTAATTTAGACATTCTTCTATTTTCTGTGTTGGTATTTGTTTCAGGATTTGAAATTAATCTTTTTATGTATTTTCTCAGTGTGCATCATCGTATGTGATATTTATTACTTTATCTTGTATTAAGCAGCTAATTCATTTACATATTTACTTTGTTTTCAGTAACTTATCAAATATGATCTAATGTGTGCTTGTTTGTTTGTAGACAAACAGAACAAATAACTTACAGCCCATTAGGTGTCTAAATGCAATAGTTGCTCCTCTCTCCTTCCAGTTTATGCTAAATTTTGCATTGCTAATTCCACTGGTGGGCCCAGATGAAAGGCTGCTACAGATTCATCATTAACTGAACAGAGCTTTAGGGTTGCATTATTTTACTTTTACATTTCTGCTCGGTGTCCTTGTATTTAATGTTTGTACATTAATTAAGCCAAATGATCTTTCATTTGGTTGTTAGCCATAAAAAGTCTGCGCCACAGTAATTAGGGAGTGGAATTAATTGATAGTCACATCCAGCAGAAAAAATGCTATTACTCTTCTGAAATGCTGAGCCGAGCTGCTTTGGAGAACAATTAACAGCCCAATCTAATTTTTTTTGTTTCTGAAAGAGTGAAGGCAGCACAGAGTGAGCTGGGGACTCAGATCCTGGCAGATTTTGAAGAAGCCTTTCCTGCTCAAGGCTCCAAGGTAAACATGTTATATAAAGAAAAATCCTTATTTTCATGTTCCTTTTTCCCCCCCCTTATCCTCAAGTAAAGAGACTAACTTTGATGTCTAAATGCGTCCACACAGAGACCTGGTGGACCCAGTAATGTCCTCAGAGATGCCTGCCTGGTGGCGAACGTACTCGACCCGCGCATCAAACAGGAGATCATCAAAAAGTTTATCAGGCAGCACCTCTCGGAGTATCTGGTTCTCTTCCAAGAAAATCAAGACGTGAGACTAAAATAAATGTTTGTTTAATCTCGCTATGCACAATTGGCGCCTCAATAAAAAGCTTATTTATTGTCCTCTGTTTTTTAGGTCGCCTGGCTGGATAAGATTGATCGCCGCTATGCTTGGATCAAGCGACAGCTGGTAGACTACGAGGAAAAATATGGCCGCATGTTTCCTGAAGAGTGGTGCATGACGGAGCGAATTGCTGTGGAGTTCTGCCACATCACCAAGTAAAAAAAAAACCCAACAAAACCCACAAAAATCACGGGTGTTCAAACAAAGCATGGGGAATTAATCGCATAGTTTATGACTGCTCTAAGTGCTAATCATTTATACAGAGAAAGAGGGAAGAAAGTGACAGGAAACAGTAAAACAAATAATGCACAGACATTGAAGAAATTTGTCATTTCCAATCCTTAGCATTATGAATTGATCTGAAGTGCTGATGAGTTTCTACTCCTGAAATGAGTACAATTATTTTTTTTCAGCAGTTGAAGTCAATGGCCCACATAAGCACTGACCCAGTGTTGATACTTCTCCATCTTTTCCCTCAACTTTTCAAGCCTCTGCGTGCTTGAAAGTACGCAGCGGCTTTGGCCTCTCTGTGTTGCTTCTGGCTGCAACCGAAGCTCCTTTCACCATAAAACCACTCGGATGAGTCTGTCATTTTGCCGCCATTGCTGGCTCTCACTAAGTCAAGCTAAATTGTTGTAATGCAACCCCCTCTTGTGCTTTTTTTTTTTTAAAGCGTACTGACGTTTTGAAACCAGAAGTCTGACATTGCAACACAACAGCTTCTGTGCCCTCTCTGTTCAGTTCTGTGAATTCTTCCTCTGTTAACGTCAAGGCTCACAAACAGTTTTTCTCCAATTTCATGTCGGTGTCTCTCACACGGACCATCAAAGTGGGATAAAGGCAACAGTTCTGCCTGTAACAGGTTGTTCAAAAGTGGCTTGAATGAAGGAAAATTGCAAGTATCATCTGCAGAAGGTCTAACTAGAGATAGAGGAATACCCATAGGCATCAACGTGGATAGCTGGGGGAAAAAGTTGTATTTAGAACAAAGTGGCATCAACGGTGGTAACATGAAATGAGAAAACGAACTGAAAAGGAAACCATGATTTTGTAAACAACTTTTGCGCCTCATTTTAGATTAGTTACGTTTTTATATTTCTAAAAAGTTTTACACAATCACTGTGAGTGCCTTTGAATTAAAACAATTTGACATGTGCATTGGTCACTCTAATCAAAGTTCAAGACATTGAGAGAGTGCAGTCTTACAAATATCTTGGGACAGTTAAAGATGGTAAACTAAACCTTTAAACCAATTTTGACACAGTGTGCAAAAAGGCCCATCAGCATCGTTTCCAAGAAGACTCTGACATTTTAGTATTGACCAAACCACAATGACCATAATGACCATGTGTTTTTCGAGTCGGTTTTATCCTTTTCCTTGGTGTCATGCTATGATCAAGCAACACTGAGATAAGGCAGTTCTCCTCAGCAGATTATTAATACCGCAGTATTGTGGAAAATTGTCTTTTTTTTAAACTTTACATCATGTTATAATCTTATTCCCTCATCAAAAACATACCTGGATTTTCCGCGGCAGCCATTTTTTTCTATTCAAAACACCTGTGTGGACCCAGCGCCGCTTTCCGGGTGCAGCTTCTCCTCAGAGCTGCAGTTTCCAAAGTTCTGAGTTTCTGCCTCACAGAACAGCCCTCCTCTGCCGCTCCCCCAGCCAGTTCCTTCAGATTAGCCAGCAGCACTTAGTAAACACCTGGTGGAGTATTTGAATGACTGTGCCTGGGCAAGTTGCAAAGAAACACCCTTTTTGAAGCCATCTACAAGTTCCTGTTGTGTGTGTTTGAAAAGGGTGGAACTAGCCAAGGTGATGCGAACACGGGCAAAGGAAATTGAAGTCAAACTGCTTCTGTTCGCTATCCAGAGGACGACAAACTTTGAGGGTTTGCTGGCCAAGCGCTTCACAGGATGCACCTTAACGGACACACCTGGGGTAAGAAAAGTTTCCACAGTCACAATAAAAACTCTGTCTGCTTAATCCAAACACTATTATCTCCTCAGAAAAGGAGTGTCCAACTTGAATATTCAATCAAAAGACAAATGCACTGTTTACTCACAGTAATGTTACATCAGAAAGTAATGCAAACACTAATGCCATCATTTTTACAAAGTAAGAAACGTGTGTTCAGGCGTTGTGTGGCATTGATATAGCTTGTTATCCAATACGTGTCGGCCAAATAGTTGGTCACATGTTGGCTTTGTCTGTGTACTATGACTTTCTTCCTCCCATAAAGCCAAATGTGTTGTGTGCAATTAATGGCTCTACTGTCCACAGATTTTCCTGTCTGTGCTGAGGATCTTTTCAGCTCCTCCAGAGTTATCGCTCTGATTAATCCCCCCTTTAGCCCAGCCAAACAGATTAGAGAAGTCTTGTTAGGGTCCACTTTCAGATGGTAGATTGAACATTGCTCTGTAGCAGGTTCAAAGCTTGAGATAGTTTTGTTTAAAATCTAACTCTGCCTTAACGTTCTCCCTAATCTGTCTGCTTTCTTGATATTTATGATGCTGTTTGTTCACTGATTTTCTCTAACAAACCCCTAAGGCCTTCATTGAACAGATATTGTATACTGAGGTGACTTGTGAAGGCATTTGCTTGCATTAGTTTACATTTAAAAAAAAAAAAAAAAACTTGTGCACACAACACTTTTCAGATTGAATGAATCTGTAAAATCCCGTATGTTTTTTTATTTTATTTTATTATTATTAACTTTTTTTGCACTGGAAAAGTGTTGAAATGAAATAGCTGTTTTTACCTTTCAATTCTGTTCTCATCCTCAACATTTTTGACGCCTGAAGACACCTTTTAATCCAGGTCATGTCTTTTGCGTGAAGGGGGAAGTGACGGTTGCAGTGAAAACAGATAATGGGGGCATGATTAGTTATGGCCAAGTAGGCCAACCTCGTCCTGACCTTATAGAGTTAAAGCTTCACAGAAGCCCTTTTTGTCTGCAGTGAACTCACTTCAGACCCATGCCCAGTAAGCTGTGTGTTTCGGCCAGCAATTTAGTGGAGTTGAATTATATAAATCTATGATTAAAGCACCACAGCAAGTGAGCTATCGGAAAGTGCTGAAACCTTGACTATTCTAACTACAATGAAAGCTTGTCTTTACAAAATGTGCATTAGAGATTAGTACAGAGGTTGTGTTATATATTTTTACAGCAGCAGAAGAGACCAGATAGCCCACTAGCTCAAACTAACCCATTTTTAGAGGACGATCCGGGGGAAGATGCGGGATCAGAAAAGGATGAAGATCTTGCTAAGGTAAGTTGAAGTCACTTAAAATTTATAGCAACTTCAAAAGAGTCGGATCGCTGAACACGTTTTGAATCTTCTGTTTTTTTCAGCCGAGGAAGCCCAAAGCCCCCGACAATCCATTCCATGGCATCATCTCCAAGTGTTTTGAGCCTCATCTCTACGTCTACATTGAGTCCCAAGACAAGTGAGCGACACTCATAACAGCCGAGGGCAATGAAGTGGGTTAGGGTGCAAACGCCAGATTTGAGAGCAGGTTGTATGTAAAGCTGGCCCGTGAATGCTTTTTGGACTCGCTGCTCATCAATCAGCCCCTTGTCCTGTTATTCTGCTTCACCTCCTCCTGCCTCTCCAGCTCTTGTTCCTCTGCATGCTTCTGTCTCCGCTGTGGCAGAAATGTTTCCCATTAGCTGCACAACCACAGAGACTGAAAGAAAGAGAGAGGGAGGGTGAATAAATGCTGTCACAGCAGATATGCCTGTTTTCTTTCCCACCTCTTTCTCCTTTCTTTCCTTTTTTTTTCTTTAGATTGCCTCTTCTTTTGTCTGATTCATGTTTCAGTCTTTTCTATTTTCTCATTTAAAAAAAATACAAATATCTATTCTTTTGTTGCTTATTTCTGCACTTTTAGTTTTTGAACAACCACCTCTGCAAATTTTAACCACAAAACTTCAGTTCCCTTTCAGTCCGTCCCCCTCCTTAATTCTGCCAATATTTTCTGTAACCGGAAAGAGTCATATGCAAATCTGAGGAGCCTAAAATGCTGTTTGTCCTGTCCAAAGGGGACAGGATTGACCCATAAGGCAGCTACAGCTACAACCTCATTTCAGTTCAGTCCAAAAAGCAGAGGCCAAATCAGCTTGTACCCAGTGGGACGTTGCTGAGGAGAACAGTGGCCTGCTTGTTATGTCCTTGGCTTTATTTGCCTGATTCAGGAGAACTGGGCCACAACAACTGGCAGCACAGAAAATTTGGCACAAGTAACACTTTCTTGTATATTTATCCAGTTGGCTCTCAGCCTCTCTGCTTGTTATTTATTTATAAGGACTCATCATATGTCTTTAATGTTTTTATATAATTAATTCATTTGAAATGGCCCTAATTTTGCTGCTTACGTGTGTGTGTGTGTGTGCGTGCGTGCGTGCGTGCGCGCGTGCGCGTGCGTGCGTCTCTTTAAAACCTGTGTGGCTTTGGCTAACTGTCTCTTTATCTGCAGGAACCTTGGAGAATTGATTGACCGTTTTGTGGCTGATTTCCGAGCACAAGGCCCACCCAAGGCAGGGACCGAGGAGGGTGGCGCCGTGCTGCCCAGCTGTGCCGACCTCTTCGTTTACTACAAGAAGTGTATGGTCCAGTGTTCCCATCTGAGCACTGGGGAACCCATGATCGCCCTCACAACAATCTTCCAGAAGTTCCTCAGAGAATACGCCTGGAAAATCCTTTCTGGCAACCTGCCAAAGTGAGAGCGCTTTATTTAATGTTTTGTTTGTTTGTTTGTTTGATCAATTAAAAAAAATGTCTGGAGAAACTTTAAGAAATCAGCTGATAAACCAAATCCAATCATTTTCAGCTCAACTTTGTCTGACCGGTGACCGTTCAGGCGAGAACTCAGAAATATAATCACTGAGTGTAAGACACCTGAATGCTGTAAATGGCAACACTCTTCAGTGTGGATGCGGTTACCAATGAGCATTCAAAATCAGGCATATTCTGTATGAGTTGGCTACAAGAGACAAAGACCTGATGACAAGAAAGTGGATCTGTTTAATCATTTTAGTTCTTCAACTTCTGTCCATAATGAAATATGGAAGATTTGGAAATCTTAGAAGTGTTTTGGTAAAACTAGCCATCCTTATCATGCTAATCACTAATATAAGATATTAAAAACATAAAAATATTAACTCTGTAACTTCAAAGCAAACCTTGAGTAATCATACACAGTACTTTGAATAACTATGTGCATGCAGATTTCTTCTGCTTTTGCTTTTCGATCACACTTAAATGTTCCAGGTCAGTGATTAATATGAAAATATTATTTAAACACATAAAACGTGGCCCTGTGTGATAAAGAGATTATCCCTTAAACCTAATAACTGCTTGTGTCGCCCTTGGGGGCAGCAGCTGACATGAAGTATTTGCTTAACTAGGGTTTGACCAGCACTGAGTGTTTTACATCGCTTTATTAGAATTCGGGTTCAAACATGAATGGTCTTCTTGAGGTAATGTGGTGGCACATTACTTACAATGGAACTGAAGTTCAGGCTTTGACTGGGAAAAGCCAGAATCTTTGTCGGGCTTCCAGTCATTTCTCTGCTGCATAACTCAAATACCTCCACCATATTTGACTGTCAGCATGATGTTCATTTTCTCAAATTCTGTGTTAGTTTTATTCCAGATGCAGCGGGACAGCCATTTTCCAAAAAGTTAAGGATCATTGAGGTTACTTGTTTCAGATATAAGATGGGCCTTTGTGTGCTTCAGTGGTATTAGCGCTGAAACTGTATTTAAATCAGGATATGAGGCGACACGTTGACAGTTCCTACTTCACGTTGTGAGAAAGGTTTGATTTAAGTGAAAACTTGATTCTATGGGTTTGGCGTTAATCAAATTGAACCAGAAAATGGGATTAATCTGGTAGTTTGTGATTTTAGCTGTCAGAGGTGGGTAGAGTAGCCAAAACTTGTCCTCAACAGTTGCTTTACCTAAATATATGTTTATTCAAGTAGAAGTAAAAAGTAGTCATTCAAAAATGATTCCAGTCAAAGTATTTGCTAACTAGGCTGCTCAAACAGTAAATAGCTGTCTGATCTTAACCTCTGACCTAATTTGTAAAAAAAGAAATAATAATAATCAGAGAAACTTTAAAAAAAAAGGTACAAACTCTGACATTTGAAAGATTGCAATAAAAAATTATAGTTTTAAATATTATTCCAGTGTAAAGTGTATGGTGCACTAAAAATACTCAGTGTTTTTTTTGTTTTTTTTCCAAAAAGTTACAAAAATAAATTAACTAATTACTAAACACTTCTCAAAGCTATTATATTTTCTATATAAGCTACTCCATTGGTCTCCAACCCTGGTTCTCGAGATCTTCTGTCCTGTGGGTTTTAGCTTCACATCAGCTGTGTCTCAAATCAGTTATTTGAGACACAGCTGACTCAAATGACTAAGTTATACATAATAACAACTACCTCACTATGGGTTTTGGGCAGGTTTTGATTGGGGTGCATTTATAATGACACTTCATTTAATTAGGATAACTCATGGCTGCAGCTTTTTTTTTTTTTTTAAACTCTTGTTTAGCTTTAACGGTTAACATAATGATAACTACAACACTTCAGTAAACAACTTGTTAAACAAAACACCTCAAATGCTGTGAGGATGTTTTTGGAAATGCTGTTTAGAACTGAATTTGCGCCCACACTGTAAACAAGCCCAGCTTTGGGAATTTGCAATTTTCTAGATGGTAACAAACTCATTTGTTTGAGCCTGCCACGCCCGTGTTTGTTCATTCTTTTTGGCAAATTGCAGGCCTGGTTTGCAGTTATATGTGAAACCACCATGTTCTGTCTTCACTGCGTTTGAGGGATAAGGGATGGCATGCCATGAGCGATCTGGAGTTGGTTATGTTGTGGCAAAGCCTAATATGCTACCAGCGAAAACATCTTTGGCTCATTGGCCACATCAGAAATCATCCCCAGCTAGGCTGTGGTGCACACACACTCGCATACACACACACACACCCGGACTGAGATATTCCTGCACCCTAATTACAGCATTGTGTTTGCAACTAATGCATGCCATATTCTGAGCCGTATACAAATACTGTCATGGATGCACTGAGACTCTTTAGAAATCCACACACTTGCAGACACCCATCAAGTGGGGGTGTGCTGTGAATTTGTTTTGTGAGGTTTTGAAAGGGGCCCTCAAAAGGAGCTTGAACTATGTTGTGGTTTTGCCCACGTCTGTGTTATGACGTTTATTAATATTGTGTCGCCAGTGTGGCCTCTTTGGACCCCGTTTTTTTTGCATCTGTGTATAATTATGTCCCTTGTGGCCAAGTTATTAAAAAATGTCATTTTTACCTGTAGTTAAAAAAAATATTTATATATTTTTGAGACATTAGAAGAAAGAGAGGGCAATGTAGCCTGTAATGGGGGGGTGGGGGATCTTTGGTTTGACATTAACTATTAAACATCTTGTTGTGGAAATGTTCACAATGGGAAACCATCTTTATACTCAAGACTAACAGCACAAGAATTATTTTTTTTTATAGTTCCATTAGACAAAATAATATTGAGTTAATTTCCTAAATAGGATGTTGTATTATTCCAAAATTAAGCAAAAATCCCCCTGAAATTACCAACAAAATCTTTATTACATGATTTTCTTCATAAAACACTGATGCATTCATGGAGGAATATCTTTCATTTTGTCAAGATCAGTTTAATCTGGGAAATTATTATGTTTCTAAAACTAAATATGTGTTTTCTGACTGTACTCTTATCTAGCATTTCTAACACTTTAGTTAGTTTCTACAGTCAGTAGTCCAGAGATTGGAGTTGGCGGTTTCTGGTTTGATTGCCTCTGATCTGTGATTGTCAGATGGAAGAAAAACAATCCAAAGGAAATTGTCACTGGTCAGGATATCAAAACCCGTCATTGTAGATTTAATTAAAAATACTGAATTGCTTAAAATAAATGACCTAAACAGGCAGAAAACTTTTCATTCTATGTAAATATGGACTTAGTTATAGCTTTGGTTTCCTCAGTAAAAGACTTAATGACAATTATTTCAATGCAAATGTTACTACAAGTAAGTTCAGTCCTAAAACACATGCAGCTTTTTCTGCATTACTTTAACTCAATTGCAGTTTTACAAAATATATGTCATGCTTCATTAGTAAAGAGGACTTGAACCTTGAAATTAGTTTGTATTGTTTATTTACAAAAAAATGTACTTCACCTGAAAAAAAAAAAATTACATTTGGCAGAGGCTAGAATTTTAAAAAAGGAAACTCGTGGTAAAGCCGACCCCCATCTCAGGAAACTGCAGTGTTTCCTCTCCAGCTCGGCCTCAAATTGATTAACAATCAGCATACATAAGCGGCTATTGTTGATTATTACTACTGAGCCCCAATATAAGCGAATCCGCAAATAATCTCTGCCGGTGTGCTCCAAATTAGCCACCTCTTCAGATCAACTCCACTGTTCGGTTTGCGCAGCTGAACATTGCACTTACCTTTTTATCAACAACGGATGACAGTTCCACCAGCAGTTACAGTTGGACCCACCTAAAATGATAGGTTAGAAATGTTAGTACAATTTGATGGAGAGACTAATTATGAAGCTTTTTAAGTGGTTCACACCGAACATTTGTGCCGGTTTGACACCCTAAGTGCTTCACATGCTCCTGACAGAGGTTACCGGGGTTTGTCTCTGATGCAATGAGTGTGTGCTGAATAAGAGTTAAGGTCAAATACGATGTTTATTTTAGTTAAACAAAAAGACTTGCTGGCTGGAAAGGCTTCAGGTCATTTCAAACTCTTGTTTTATACTGACGTGCTGCCATTTTCTCCCAACCTTCTTGCCCTTTTGTATCTGTAAACGAATCATTTTGCTCCCACGTTCTTAATAGTTGCGTATCAACTTGTTTCTCTTGTTACCTCAGCACTTCGGTAACTTGTGAAGAATCATATGAACCCTGATACACTATTAGATTTATTTTCATGCCGGTCTCGAGATCCATTATAACCTAAACATTCATTATCTATTAGGTGTAGACGTTTTGTGTGACAAGCTTAGTTTTTTACTTTTTTTACCACTTCGTCATTTATGGATGTGGAGTTTTTGCCTGCCAGTCAATTTCTCAGGTTGTACATGCTTTGAGTTAAATAAAAACAACTAATTCAAATAAATTAATAATGCTTTCTGAATCCTAATCCCTTTGCTTTTTTGCTCTTTCTCTTTTTGCTGTTTTTTTTTTTCCCCCAACATGTCCAGATCCAGCAGTAACAGCGGGGGTCTCACCATCACCAGCCTGCTGAAGGAAAAAGAAGGCTATGAAGCAGCGAAGTTCAATGTAGATGAGCTCTGCCTGATCTGCAGCATCCTTAGTACTGCAGAATACTGTCTGGCCACCACGCAACAGGTATGTGGATAAATTATGGCTGGCATTTGCAGGACAGTTTATGCAAAGTTTCGTTTAATGCTATACGCAACCGCGTTCAAGCCACCCTAGCTGAAGGGTTGTAGTGAAAGTGTTGTTGTGCGTTACATTTCTTGTGCATTTATGTTTCAGCTGGAGGAAAAGCTGAAGGAAAAAGTAGATAAGGTCCTGGTGGAGAGAATAAATCTGACCGGGGAGATGGACACTTTCAGCACGTAAGCATTTTTCAGTGAGCTGAGACACACTCGTCTTCTGTGCAACAACCACATTTTAATTTTTTCTGGGTTTTTTTTTTGTTTGTTTTTGTTTCTTTTTTACAGTGTGATCTCAAACAGTATCCAGCTGCTGGTTCAGGATCTCGACGCTGCCTGCGATCCCGCTCTGAGTGCTATGAGCAAGGTTTATAAAAACAGTCAGAGATTTAATAAAATTAAATCAAACAGCTGCCATTCATTAAGAGACAAACATATTTTTGCCTGTAGCTGTAATGTCAATAGATGTTACAACACTGCATTTCTGGTGGTTTTGTGAACTTATCGCTCCCACCCAGAAGCACATTATAATTCTGTCTTTGTCTGTAATGTAATTAGATTAAATGGATTGTCACATCATGTAAGCCGCGCGATTAGATGTGTTTGCGACCAGATCTTCTGCTCACTCTTTCTCTCTCTCTCTCTCCCTCTTGCGACCCTCAGATGCCGTGGCAGAGCGTGGAGCATGTGGGTGACCAGAGTCCTTACGTCACATCAATCATCATGCACATTAAGCAAAACGTGCCCATCATCAGAGACAACCTTGCCTCTACTCGAAAATACTTCACACAGTTTTGCATCAAGTTTACAAAGTATTACACACAGATGCACTTTTTCTTTTATTCTTAACGCAAGGCGTTAAAGTTGTTAGAGCTAAATGTTTGTCACTTTTATCTTTCTTTTTTAGCTCTTTCATTCCTAAATTTATTAACCACTTGTTCAGATGTAAGCCTATCAGCATGGTGGGAGCCGAGCAGGTAGGTTTAATTTGCTCCAAGTTCTCTTGAGGTCATTTCCGCTGGGTGAGAATTTTACTGCGTGGCATTATAAGTTTATTTGGTCATTTTCCTCCACCAGCTCCTCCTGGATACACACTCCCTGAAGACGGTTTTGTTGGATCTTCCATCCATAGGCTCCCAGGTGCTCAGAAAGGCGCCTGCCAGTTACACCAAGATTGTAGTGAAAGGCATGACGCGTGCAGAGATGATACTTAAGGTGAGGAGTTGGGCTAAGGTACGGACGATCACTTGCTAGGCTTCTGTGCAGCAGCCCTGTTCAGATGCATTCTCTTTCTCAAGTCGGTGTGTGTGTGGAAAAATTAAATGAGTGCAAGCTTTATTTAATGAATTTTGGAAAAACTCAGCCTCATCTCTTAATGCCACTGAGGATTAAACAACATAGGTTTCTTGGATAAACTCAGGATTGCTTTGCATCTGTTTGACTGACGGATTCTTAAGAGATCTTAAGTTTGACTCTATATACAAGACTGCCCAACTTAAACACAGTATTACTGATTTGCTGACCTTATAGGACACTTCACATTTTATGACATTTAACTTGGGTGGCTCAATCTGTGTTGGTCGTTTTTACAACCGGAGCTTTGGGTTGGTGCCCTTTAAAGGCTGGGCTCCTCAGATAAACCTTCTTACGTGTGTGGCCTGAAAAAGATTTTCTGTATTTCCGTTTAGTAGAGTTGACAGTAAAGAGCTGACATGTCCGGTTAAACATGTCAGCTCTTCACTGTCGGGTCTACTTATGTTAGACTTTCTTGTCTAACATAAGTAGACAAAAAAAAAAGTCTTTTAGACTTTTGACCAAAAATAGACTGGCAAAACTAAGTACAAGAGAGTGGAGGCAGAAGTTTTCATCTACCCATCATGTCGTTTTAGGTTTTAATGGTTTATTTCAACTGTTTTAATTTATAATGTAAACTTTATGTATCACACAACTTCAATGAATTTTAAAGCAGAAATGTTGTGTTTGAATTTGAAATTATTTTTGGAAGTTTTGGTAACTCACACTGGGTTGATGTTATGCACAGGCTCCAATGCTAAATAAATACCGTACTCCTCCACTAATATTGGATGAATGTTCCTACGCAGACCGCACCAAAAACACATTTTTATTAACATAAAAAACTTCAAGTTCTGGCAATGTTCTTCAGAAATGGTCAGGCTCAATAAAATTGGTTGTTCTTGTATTTTCACCAAACCAACTTCTGGGCACTGTCCACAAATGTTCAGTAAGGTTGAGTTCCAGGTCATTCCAGGGACTTAAAGAGTAACTAAATCCCAAATCCACTATAATTTTGCAGGTAGTAGACTATTGAGTACTAGTGGAGTGGAGCCTGGACCTTTAGAGCCAGTGGAAAAGGCCCATAAATGTGTCCTTGAGATGCTATCTATATGTTTCTCTGCAAATGTTGACATTTTCTCAGAAATGTGTCGAGTTCTGCAATATTTTTCCTAAAACCATCTCAGTGCTGCCCTCTTTGGGCTGGGCAGTGTCTCCTTTCTGCAATGCACCAGCAAAACAGCCTCTCAGCCACGGCGTAACTTGACATTTGCCGTAGCGATCATAAGCTTGTAAGTGTGACCTTTACTTCTCTAGACATGCTTCTTGTCACTGAGACTGATCCAATCTTTCTTGTCTAACCATGAAACTTTATTTCAGATGACATCTGGATGGTTGCAAATTTCAGTTGAATTGAAAGGTGTCGGCTTTATGTTTTTTATTTTCGCTCTGCATTTTCTTTGTTGTTTATTGTTTTTGATCCTTTCACCCTGACAAAAGAATTGTCTCAAATAAGTAAAAGCCCAGTATGGGTGACATTCATGCCCATGTTGACTCTACTAAACTGAATCACGGCTGCTTTTCCATTGATCGAGGTTCCACCATGGGAAGCAAGAACAGACCAAACAAACAGTTCTCCCCTCAGTGTTTGTGGTCGAACCACTGAGCCAGCTTTAAATGCTTGCCTCGAGTTAGTCACTTGAGCAGATTATCCACTGCGAGTTTATTTTTGGCAGAATAGCCCTTTAATTGTGTCTTTATCCCCTCTCACAATAGCACTTTATGAGCATGTTTCCACAAAATAGCTTATCTCACATGAGGCAAGAAGAAAACAGGACTGGAGCTGCACTGGTTTAATGAATGAGCAACAGGCCAAGACCAGGCATATACCTTTAAAACCAGCGTGTGGTTGTGCCTGTGAAAAGGTGTGCGTGTGCGCGTGTGTGTGTGTGTGTGTGTGAGTGTCTGCTCGTGACAACACCCTCCTCCCACACATGCAGTGCACCGCATTGCAAATTGGATGATGTTTCCAGCGAAGAGGGCAATCACAGGACAGACATTTTGCCTTTTCTCAGAATTACCTTATGAGGCTCTGGAGGACACCGGTATGTGGCGGCCACACACAAACCACGCCCTAATTAACCATCTCTGGGGTGTAGAGAAAGTCACATGCTCCCTTGATTTTTACTGGACTCCCAGGGGGGCTTCTTTCCTTCCTCGGGCTGGTCTTTCTTTGTGTTTACAGTGAGCCTGATCCGCTGTGATTGTGCTGCCTTAGCCCTTTTTGACTGGGAGACCAGGAGATAAGTGAGCCTGTCTTAGATGAAGGCCTTGTGGCACACTCGCGTCGTCTCAGACACCGACACAGACAAGCCCGCCTGTCAGCCATTTCATATTTGGTTTTGTGTCGCCGTCTGTTCTCTGTGGTCTCTTTAAGCTTTGACAGGGTCCTCTGCAGGAGTAGCCTAAATATATATAAATTATTTTCCATTCATCTCATCTGATTCAAATTTAACATATCTTCCCTTTTCGAGGTTGCATAAATTCATTCAAAGCGGCCCACTCCTTTTTTTTATATATATTTGATTGCCTGAAGGCCCAATTTAACTAGAATGGATCTATCCAGTTTCTGAAGAAGTCAGACGGAGATAAGGCTGCATACAGGCCTTAGATTGATTAAAGTGCATTACTCTGAAAGCAGGGTAGAAAATCTCATTGTGAAGGCTTGACATTATGTACGAGAAGAGATATAAGCAGAAAATCGTTAGTGCCAAGCGTTCTATAGGAGTACAATTTTTGCAACGGCAGATACAGAAAACAACCCAAGTGACTGAAATACAGCAATGCTGCACATGTAATGTGTTAAACATTTTTTTCATGAGCGGCAGTATATTGGATTAAAATAGTTTCCAGGTCTGGAAAAAGCAAACTGTAATAAGTGCAATTCCAGAATTTCTCCCTCCTCCGTTCGTCGTTTCCTTCCGATTTAGAAATTTCTGCTAATAAGTTGTGGAGAAATGTTGGACTTTTGCTCTTAATATTCTGCTAAAAAGGGCTGAGGCACTGTGCGCCTTCAAAAGAGCAGGATTTTCACATGAAAAATGAGTGGGTACCTTGAGTATTTTATCAAAGCTAAACCAAGATAAAAGGATGATTTCTCAGTATTGTGGCAGGCTCTCCGGAAAGACTCAAGCACTGGTTTACTCCGATGATTTTTGGCTTTTGACTGAGAGGAAAGAGAAACTTGTGGCTTGTGGCCAGCATTTCAGCCATTGACTTTATGTAACATTGATGTTCCTCCCAGGTAATTGCTTCCACCTTGGGCTCAGACTTCTCAAAGACAAACCTATTGTAAGAAGGTCAACACAGGAATTCCTCTACCTTCACTCAATGATGGTTTCAAATTGCACTTCAGGATGCTGTGGACTCGAATTAAATCCGGTTTACCCTTACAGTAAAGCTAAAGTTTAGAGTGAGAGTTGCAGGAGCTTCACAAGTGTTTAATGCTTGTTGTGAGACAGTCACGGCTGCCGGCTCCACGTTTATTTAATTTCAGAGCAGCCAGTGCTTTATACTGAAGCAGTATTGTTTTAGGTTGTGTTTTATACCCTTGAGAGCATATGTAGCTAATCCAGGGAGGTAAATTAGATTTACAAAAGTCTTGATCCCTTTTGTATGATATTCAAATCAGCTTTTCTAAGCATTAGCATTTATTCACCGTTGCATAAGTATGATCTGTTTTCATTTGGGAAATATCCGTTGCTACATGCTCTGAACTGTGCACTTTCTAATCTATTGCTTTGTCTCCCTGCATCATTGTGTTTTCTGCAGCAAGACTGCTTGAGCTTAATGGATTGAAAACAAAGTTATAGAAAAAAGAAAGTTTTAATGTCATTAATGTAATGAGAAGCAACTACATACATCCTTGCTGCTTTAGTTGGATTTAAGTAAAGTTAAGCAACAGTAGCAGTCAGGTACTGCAAATCAAATGCAATTGATTTACTGATATCCAGCGATGTTCACTACGGTTTTCAAAATTTGCAAGTGTGGAGTATACAGGTTTTTATAAGCACAATGCCAAGAAGGAATAGAAGCAATTGCTTGTTGCCGTCAACCTGGGAAGGGTCATAAGGACATTTCCACATAATTCAAAGTTAATTTTACAATGAGAATGATTATTCACTTGTGTAATTTAAGACAATTTTTCAAGGAGTGAACATCTCAGCGAAATCACCACAAGGTTAGATTGTGCAACACTCAGAAATTGCAAAACAAAAAAACGCAGATCTCCATCTCAGACTCTGCAGGCTTTTGTTTGCATGTTAAAAGATTCAGAACAGCACAATAAACAAATATAAATGCCAAATATTCCACCAAACAACAACGCATAGCCACAGGTCTCTAGTCTGGGTCCTGCTGGATTAATAGCAAGTTTTCAATTGGCCATGTCTTTATAAGTCCTGATCTTTAGTGTCATAGAGCAGGTGGAACAAACCCTGGATGTGAGTCACCAGAAATGTCTTTGTTTCAAGATTTTGAGTGGCATGATAGGAAAAAAAGACTAAAGTTTCAGGCCAGTTGAGGCACATGGGTCTATTGAAAAAACTAAACTGACCAATGTCCTTTGGACAGATGAAACTAAAGTTCACTTGTACAGCCAGAAAACAACTGTTTTGTTTGAAGAACACGAAACACAGCATATTGGCACATACACCTCATACCACTTAGGAAGCATGGTGGTGGAGAAGCAATGAGTTGTACTTACTGGACATTGGCATGGGAGATTCACTGAATACACTTCAAACCCCACTGTATACCAAAGTATTTCAGAGTAAACGTGAGGCCATCTGTCCAACATCTAAAGCTTTGCAGGAATTAAGCTACTAACAGGACTGGGGTCGCAAGCACAGCAAAAACAAAAAAATCTCAATCAGGATGACTGACAAAGAGAGGACAAAGCCGTAAAAGATAAAGAATGTCCTGCTACAACAGAATAAGTAGGACTCTGATTCTGTGTGGGCTTGCCACTGCTGGATCACGGAAAGATTTGCGAAAGGGTTTACCAGACACATATTTACAGCAACCCCAGGGATCAGTGGAGCCTTGAATCCCCACCTGTAAAATGTCACTGAAAATGTCACTAAAACAGAGGACCAAAGAAAGACAAAGGTTTGCCACAAATACGAGTCGCAGTAATAGAAAAAAAAAAATAAAGCTTTAAAACCTTAGGGATGAGTAACGGTAGTGAGCCGTGATTAAGACAAATCGAGTGCAAAGATATGCAAGCGACAACATAAAATGTAAAGCTCCTGTCATTAAAGAAGCAGAAGCACTAGAGAAAGTTGAGTAAAGATCCCGTCTCCTAATAGCAGCTGTCAGATTCTTTGCTTTGAGCGTTAAAAAATGAATCTGTTTGGGCTCGCTGTGTTGTGAGCCAGAGCTCAGTTATGTTCAAAGAACATAAGACTCTCTCTGTCTGTCTGAGATGGCCTCTCCTGGCCTGCACAATGCCTGTGAGACGTGGCTGTTTTCCACACTCTCTCAGCCCAGCCCACCATAGCTCCAGCTTTCTTCTCTTCTTCTGAAGTTTTCTTTCTGGGGAGCATTTCAAAGGCAGCCCCATCTCCACCCCTGTCCAGGCTGAATTTTTCTCCATTTCTCGCTCTAACGTTTAATGCCCCTTTTTCATTCCTAACTCTTCCAATTTCTTTCCCTTTTTTATGTCCGCGGTCCCCGTCGGCCTTTCTCTTGGCCCGCTTCCAGGACAGTTGCAAAGTAAATCACTCAGTTAGCAGGTCCCGTAAGAAAACAGAGAATTCCAGGGAATCCTGAGCCTCTCCCGCCTGCTCTTCCCTCCATTCCTGTCCTGCTGTGATTCCTGTATGCTCCGTGTGCAGCTCATGGATTTTAATATGCGTAAAAGATGCTAAGCTTGTGTTCATATATATAGCATGTTGTTGTTGGAATATTGAGGGGAGGATTTTGTGAACAGGTAGCTCTGTAGATGCTGTCAGTCACACTTTATTAAAGAATAAAGTAAAAAAAAAAAGAAAAATAATGTTTGTGTCTTTTCATAACCCATATCAATTTTTATTTTGAAAAGATTTCTTGTGAAACTATTTCCTGTCCGCTCAGGCATGATGTAACTGGTTTGCAAACGGTGAAAATGTAAGCAGTACGAAGAATAAATAAAACCAGAATCCTGACTTCACATGCAGCTTCTTTGACTTGGTTAAATCAAATGGTCCTGTGTGTGGAGCACCGAGGCCCCATGTGGGATTGCTCAAAGACCTCTTTTGTGGTCTTATGGTGCTTAACTGAACAAGTGGAAAGGTTGAAAACTGCAATAAACTCTAAATGTTTCCACAGGTGGTGATGGCCCCACATGAACCACCGGTGGTGTTCGTTGATAACTACATCAAACTTCTGGCCGATGGCAACCCGGAGACCTTCCAAAAGATTTTGGATATGAAGGCAAGTTGGTTGGTTCTACCCATGTTTTAAATAAATCGTTTTATTGTCCTAGTTTATGATAATTCGTTCCAGTGAACTGAAAGGAGGTCTAAAATGACTAATTGTAATTTAAATTAGCCTTTAGTTGAAAGCAGTCTTTCAGTCCTTGATCAACAGTGAGAACAATGTAACGTTTCTTTTCACAATTTTGTTGTTCTTTTAATATTATGGATTTTTTTTTATGTGAAATAAAAGTCTGACTGGAGGATTTTAATAAGTGCATTGATGCCCCAATCTTACCATTTATTGTTGGACTACATTCTTTGCATTATTCTGTTGCAGCAACAGGTTGTGTAAGTGCATCTTCCATCACACATTTTACAGGAGCTTTTGAGATTATATCCAGCTTTCATACTGTGATGTGTTCAAGTCCAGTACAATTCTTGAAAGTTCACTTGACATAGGTACAACAAGTTGAAAGTAATTAATTAGTTGGGCCGTCTGCTCCGGTACAACCTGCAGTCGGCTGCATAACAATGGAAGCAGTGATTTTTTTTTTTGTTGTTGTTGTTTTTTTTTGTTTTAACAAGCCACTAACATGTCTTGTTGGCATTTTAGCCCGCTGACCAGCAGTGTGCAGCAGCAGGTGGAAGGGTTACTCTGTGCTCCACACAGATCTGGTCACTCTTTCTGGAGTCTCGATAAAGGGACTTTAAACTATACGAATGGCATGACAGACAGTTTTAGAGGTTATAAAATCTTGCTGTAGCTTGATTCACTTAAGAGTTTTTAAGTTCAGCTATTTTGCCCTTCATTGCTCTTTAAACCTACGTACGCTTTTTTTTTCCCCTTCCTTATAAATTAACCCAAACTGGTAGCGTAAGAGAAAGTCCTGGAACTGGCACTGAATGCTAGACCCACACCCTCAAGCATGTTCTGTAATTGTTTCTTTTTATACTCATTGTGTTTTTGGTGCGGGTTTGTGTGGGTGTGCAGGGTCTGAAGCGCAGTGAACAAAGCAGCATGCTGGAGCTCTTCAGGCAGAGGTTACCCACTCCGCCCTCTGGATCTGACAGCGGCCCATCCCTGTCCTTCAGTGCCCCCACCCCAGAGCAAGAGTCGTCTCGTATCCGCAAGCTGGAGAAGCTCATCAAAAAGAGACTGTGAAGAGACTCAGATCTTGATCACAACAGGCGCTGCTGGCGCCTTTTAGGTGTTTTGCAGTTATTCGTCTCAAAGACTTCATTAGACTCGATTCAGTTAGAGCGGAGAGCTACAGAAAGGGGAAGAAGTTGGCTAAGCTTTCTAAGCGATGGTATCACACAAACCCGTCCGATGCTCGGTTATGAAGAAACTTCCTCAACGGTTTGTTGCTGTTGCGCACGTCCTGTATTTCTGTAAATTTCCACTGTTGTTTCTGTGACACTAACGTCAATGATCTCAGATGGCCTAACGTACTACTGCTGATTAAATTCTGCTCGGAGTGTCTCCTGCTGCTCCTTAATGTACCTAATCATGGATGATTCTAAGATGTTAATTAAATTTACTGTTTCTGAATATTAAGAGGAGGATGGTGTATCTTTGAATGAACTGCTTAAGCATGGAGGAGAGCGAACTGACATGTTATTTGTGTCATCTTTAAAGGGGACTTTTCTCTCGGGTGTTGATGTTGAAAGAGCAGTGGCCTACAATCATCACATACGTCTGGCACAGATCTGCTGTTTCAGTGAGCAGACGATCACATGCAATGTCTTGCAAATTTATTCGTAGCCTTTCAACTTGTTCATGTTCTATCACCCTTCCTGCTCCAAACTCGCATATATGTTATTTAGATCAACATAAAGTAGTACATGACTGTGATGTGGAAGGAAAATAATGCTTTTCATAATTGAGAGTCTGAAAATTGTGCTGTGCATTTGTTTGCAGCCTACTCTGATGCCCCTGGATAAAATCTATTGTAGTCAGTTTCTTAATGGTGTCCACATATGTGTGATTTAATGTCTGTATAAATAGCTGCTGCTTGAAGGTTTGTTAAAGAACATCAACAGTAAAAGGGGATACAAATGATTGCAAGAATTTTCAGTTTTTTATATATGAATAAAACGTATTACTTCCACTTCACAATTACGCACTACTTTGTGTTGGTCTACAGATTCCCAGTAACGCACACAGAAGTTAGTGGTTGTAACCTGAAAAATGTCAAAATTTGACATGAGTGTGCATATTGCAACACGCGTGATTAAGTGCAGGTAATTATTTGTTTTCGTAACAGTTCAATATTTAGAAATTAGGTTACACAAGTCTGATCAGTTATCAGAGAATGCATCATGTGTAAGAGTCTCTGCAATAAAGAGAACTATTCATTTACTGCACCTATTTATTTTAATTCCAGTCCTCCAGGTTCACCATGCTTCTTATTTCTGGTGTCTGAATTGTACACTCCAAATCCAAGGTTATTAAAACATTTCCACTGATTCCGTCCCCCTTATTCTCTCTATCTAAGTAGGTGGGTGGTGTTTTACTTGCACGCTGTGCACAATACCAGGAAAGCATATCAACCTAAGCTTAACAAGGTCCAATTTCAATGTAGGTCTGGAAAAATTCCCAAATCCTGGCCTGGCCTCTTCTTGCCAATTATCTTCCAACCAATCAGCGCTTGAAAAGGCGTTTCCTTTCCTGTGTTTGTGGTTGTGGAAGCCCCCCTTCGAGGGGCCTGAAGTTTGAAGAGCAGCCGCGGGTGGCTGGTCTAACGCAGTCTCTTTGATTCCTGCACAAATGTAAATGAACGTTCCCACTGTAACTTGTACGTTTGGCGTGAGGCTTGGGGAGTCTGG
This sequence comes from Poecilia formosa, assembly GCF_000485575.1. Classification (NCBI taxonomy): domain Eukaryota; kingdom Metazoa; phylum Chordata; class Actinopteri; order Cyprinodontiformes; family Poeciliidae; genus Poecilia; species Poecilia formosa. Next base: position 1,143,797 of record NW_006800083.1, read on the forward strand.
GGAGCTTTACAATTAAAGTGAAGGAAGCTGAAAGGCAGTGGAGCTGTTCGGGGGTTGAGTCCAACCCCCCCTCAGGTTAATGATATTTCCAGCCTGCAGCCCTGCGTTCAGAACGGGAAGAGGTTTTTGCGGTAACACGAGGGGACACGAAATCTAGGAGGCTTTCTCTGTCACAGGCGGCGTCAGCTGGACTTTTTGCAACTTAAGACCAGAAATGGTTGGTAGCTTGGACTTGCCAAATGTAATAGACGGAGATCCTCTGGATATGAGCTGCACCAGGACTGATAGAGGACTCGATAGCCCGGACTCTGGTCTACCCCCGAGTCCGAGCCCAAGCGCCTGGTTGCAGCCCGTGGGTGCAGAGAAAGCCGGTGGTGTGAACCTGGTGTCTGAGGAAGAAGGAAGGGCCTCTCTGGTATGTATTATCTCCTGTGCTTTACAATATACCCGATGTTATACTCGATGTTATAAACTCAGAGTTCAGATGTTTCATGCTTTTTTAATAAATTTTTAATAATAATCTAACTTTTAAGTCGGGTCACAGGGCATGTTTTTGGTTCTTTTTTCCCCCCAATCAAGTATTTATTTATTTATTTATTTATTTTTATAGATCTTTTAACCAGTAGGATATACTTGTAAGCTCCGGTTTACTGATTATATTAGTACCATATTTGACTCGGCGATGATTTTGATATAGGCATTATGGCTCACCCCCAGAGCGGCACAATTTTGGGGTGGCAGGAGGACTCCACCAATATAAGTTGTAGCTCTAGGAGTTGCCTATATCTTTTTGCATGCCAAATTTATGGGCAGGTGACTAGTGTTGTAATGAAATGTGCTATTTAGTTTGTAGCCAAAGATTTTGAGCTAGATTTAAAGGGCTGTTTTTGCACTTTTGAAATGTTTTTTAGGAGTCAAGACTGCATTTGATTATATGTAATGTAGTGTAAAATACTTGGGCTGGTGAAGTTGAGACTTTGATATTTTATTTTACATTCTAGATAAATGCTATCCCAATTCTATTTTGGATAATAAAAGACAAATGCTCCCATTTTTCTCAAATATGATTCCAACTGCCTTTCTACAGAAAATTATGCAAAACTTTGTTGATGCTCATGCCTCAGGTTGATATTTCTGCATGTGGTGGGTTTATAAGAAATGTATTTATTTATTTAGATCTCAGCTTCAACAAGTGGAAATCTCCCACAACTGCAGCCTCTATCCTTTGGAGAAGGCATAGCCCTTGATTTGCTACCATCAAAAGAACTGAGGTAGGTTGACCTTATCAGAACAAGTAAAAGACATAATCGGTATATATGCTGTCTAGGGCCCAATGCTGCCCTATGGAGTGCTCTGAAAAGTACTTAAAATTTAAGGATAGTTTGGTGAAAAAATGTACTTGTTATAATAAAGGTTAAATGATTCATAAAATAACATTTTCATTTAAAAAAAATTAGAGACTATACAGTAGTTGTTTCATGCCGTTTAAATTGGACTTTACTCTTAATTTAGCTCTGATTGGCTGCAAGCCTCAAGGGGAAAATCTAAATCCATTCATACTTTATATAAACTCTGGGTAACTGCTGGTGACCTTTTGGTGAAACACGGGTTCGCTACGGTTCAGTAGTTGATTGAAGTCTTGATGCTTGTTCACTAACACTTTATCTCATCTCCAGATACACGTCATTCGTGAACTATGACTCAGAACGTCACTTCATCCAAAATGTGGCCCTCCAGCCGAGGGGCCAGGGCCTCCAGCACTGCCAGCAGACAATTGTGGCTTTACCGCACAGTACGTGGCGTCACTACAAGACCCAGCTGGACTTCCAGCCCCGCCATCGACCCAACCGCTACAGGAGCACCACGATCATCTACCCCAAGACAACTAGCACAGTCTACATAACGGAGCTGAACTACGACTCCCATCGACTGTCCAGGCGCTTCTTGTCCAGCGTGGAGCTGGAGGTGGCTGGGAGCAGGAGGCTGCTTCAGTGAAGGAGGAGGAGATTAGAGGGCCATCCTGTCCTGATGTGCCCACTTAAGTTGCACTGAAAGTCAGTTCAAGCTCACTTTTTTATTTTTTTTGCTTCTCTTCTCAAACAGAAACATCTATAGACTTGGTAATCGTTTCTCTGGCCTATTTTTTTGTTTATAGCCCACCTGAGTGGTAGTTTCTGGGCCGGAGGTCATCAGCAAGACCTCCTCCTCTTTGGGCTTTTTAAAATGCATCACTGAAACCTGAACATCTACCGAATGCTGTTATTGTTGTAGTGTTTTATCAGATGTTTTTTGTGCTCCTGCTTGGTCAGAGAGTGGAGATTATTTCTGAGAGGAGGTGGATGCGTTTGCTTTTGAAGCTTAATGTTGATGCTAGCCACCGACCTGCTGTGGTGTTTGTGCAGCTTCCTTTTAGTCGCTGTCCAAAACTGTGGATAGGATGGATCTGAACTGGTACAGCAAAGATGAGAATTGATTTTTACAAAGTTGACCTTTTATGTATTTGTAGCCCGGTAGGTTTATTGAAAGTACTATTAAGTGTGCTCCTTTATTCTGTGAGAAGATATTTTTATCTGGGGACAGATGTGAACCAAAATGAGTCGTTTCCGTTAGCACAACCGCTAGCATCTGGTCAAGCACTCAAAGCATTTTAATTTCTTTGAAGATTCATTACCTTTTTAAAGATGCATCAGGGCTTTTAATTGGTCTATGTGTCAATCTAAGTAGTTTTGACATGAGAGGGGTGTTGAACAGGTTGCATTGGAGTTGATGGGTAATGGATGAGATCCACTTTCTTTGTAGGTAAAATTCTTTTCCAAGACTTGCAGGTTGTTAATCTTTCCTTATTTGCAGAGTATTGTCAATGGTGTAATGCAGCGCTCTTCCATCCCTCTTTATAAACAGTAATCTGCACATCCATTTCATGTGATGTAAAAGCTATGAAGATGTTTGTTTCCAGTGTGTAAATTTAGATTAACCAGGTAGCACAAATGGCACCCGTTTTAGGTATTTACTAATAATAGCATAAATCACTGGCTTATGACATTCCACTACTAATTGTGGTGTGATTTTTTTTTTTTTAATTTTTTATTTATTCTGCGTGAGTTTTTAAAAATGAATTAACATGCTCTTTCCATTGTCGTTCATTTTATTTTGAAATGCCTTCTGTGCCTTATTCATTTCCATCACTTGGTTGATGTCTGAATAAAATAAACACTTATTGAATAAATGAAATTTTGTCTTTATGTTTGAACATCGTATACTTGCACTTGCATATTAGACTTTGTCTGCATGTCAATTTTAACTGATAAACCTTGTTAAACTTTTCTAATCCAAACTTTGGGTAAGATGCTATCAATTAAAATAACAGTTCTTGGTGTGATAAATCTAAATGTTTTGCCAGAAAATATGTTGAGGGTGAATGTGCTCCTAAAATGCACATACACCACGATTTCAATGGCACCAGGATTTATGGCTGCTTTTCAGCCATAAATCCTGCATAAAATTTTTAAAAAATAAATAAAAATAATTTTTCAGAAGGGGGTAATTTGCTCTGTTGACGTTTGTTTCTTTGGGTTCAATCTTTTCAGTCTTGTGCTACTGCAGTGCCCTCTTGTGGCTTTAGCGTGAAGGTACAATGTAAAGGTAATTTTCAAACAAGGTCTGTTCTTGTGTAATCCGTTTATTTTAGTTACTTGTATAATGTGTAGATCTATTAATGCCATTCATGTACCAGAAGTATATAATTGCTTTTTTAGGCACTATTACCTCATGATTTTCAGATCATTTTATTTGTCATTATTTAGCACATGCTGAACTACGCCGGACACAGCTGAAACGTTTTTAAGCACGTCTTGATTTTGCCTGTTCACCTTCGGTTCTTTCCCTTTCAGTAGGGTAAAAGGTTCCGCATAATCCATGCCCTCCCGCAATTTAAATATTTGATAGTTTTTGTGTCAGGCGCTGAGATTACATTTATTTATTCAAAGATTAGTTGACTTGAAGATTGAAGTTGACATTACATCGTCTACTTTTATGTTTTTATTTTATTTTATTTTTTATTTTATTTCCAAATGTTCCAATTTAAGATCAAGTCTCCACGTATCCTACATTAGCCAACATTTTTGGAGGTACATCAGGAATTCTGATTTTTTCCTAGGGACTCTGAAGCCAGCATGACGTCGAAGTAAAACCGGAAAAAAAACGTTAATGTTTTATTATTATTATTATTATTATTATTTTACTATTTTAATTTTTCTACTATCATTTGTTACTTTGGTAGTCGTTCTAATACCGACAAAAATAAAAAGTAATACATTTTTAAAATGAAGAAGCTGACGCTGTGTTGTGTGACGTTTCGGTTCAGAGGTCTAAACACACGCCCACGTTTCCTGCCAGCGTGCGCGCGGCTCCTCGGTTGTTTCCACTTTCCACACACCGGAGGATTTGTTTTCCCACCAATGGACGTCTGAGAGAGGATTTTCGTGCTGAATGCCAGCCTCCACTTTATTACGAAAACAATGATATAGATGTCAGGCTGTAGTGTTAGTTTTTCAATCAATGTACTCTGCTTGAAACCCGGATAGTTAGCGTGTGGCTAACAAGTTGTACATGAAGAATGAAGACAGGCAGCGTTAACAACAGCAACAGCAGCATCATGGACATGTTTGAACAGGGGAAAGTCCTGAAGATCTGCGCCCCTATGGTTCGATATTCAAAGTAAGATTTTTCTGTAGCTAGCATTGCAATAGATAACTCAGTTTGATCTCCAAAGGTTGTCATTTGTGGCGTGTCTGTTGCTGCTAATATCTGTTTCTCACAGGTTGGCGTTCAGGTCTCTCGTCAGGAAGTACAACTGTGACATCTGCTTTACCCCAATGATAGTTGCAACTGACTTTTTACGATCTGTCAAAGCCAGAGACAGCGAGTTTACCACCAATGAACGTGAGTGCTCTCACTCTAAATATCATCCATTACTTCTTCAATAACAGTGCGCAAATAATTAATTGAAATTGATAAGTTGATTGTGTTTGGTGATGGGATGAATAGAAATACTAACTTGTCCTCAGGTGATCGACCCCTCATAGTGCAGTTTGCTGCCCATGATGCTCAGACCCTGGCTGATGCAGCTTGCGTGGTGGCACCTTTCTCAGATGGAGTTGACCTCAACTGTGGCTGTCCGCAGAGGTGCTGCTTATGGGGGCAGAAGCCCTAAGCCAGTATAGCTTTTACTTATGCTTTATTTCTATCATTACAGTACAGGCAAACACAAATGTTTGCCTATACTGATTCATGTTCTAGGGACAATTATGCACGAATGTGTTCAACTCAATGCCCTCTGAGCGAATCTCTAAACCTTGCAAATTATTTGATTAGTTTATCTGGTGTGTTTTCAGGTGGGCTATGTCATCTGGTTATGGTGCATGCCTCATTAACAAGCCGGAGCTTGTTAAAGACATGGTGAGACACGTCAGAAACCAGGTGGACAATCCAAACTACACAGCATCCATCAAGATCAGGTAAGCCCTGTAGCACTTGGATAATTCATTGGTCATGTAACCTTTAAAGGGCCCTGTAAAAGTATCCATACCCCTACAATCACAAACCTTAATTTTCTTGGGATTATATTATCAACCAACAGAAAGTAGAAAGTAGTGCATCAGACAAGCTAGAAGAGGAATTATATGTGGTCTTCAAAGTTTTATTTGTTTATTTATTTTTACAAATTGTAGCTGAAATGTGTGGCATGCATTTCTAGCCAGTCTCCTTTGTCCTGTTGCACTGGATTTGAATTATGGGTAACACATTCCCTACATCACCCACCTACTTAGTAAACAATCTGTCTGTGTTTAATTTAATCTCAGGACAAATCCAACAGTTCTATAAAGGCCTCAGTTCTATAGCAGCATCATGAAGAGACGCACAAAATAGGTCATGGAGGAAATTGTGGACACATTTAAAGCAGGATTATGTTCTAAGGCAAAATGAAAAACGTTAAGCACTATTCAAAAATGGAAAGGAGAAGTGTAGCACAACCTACCCTGTCAAGACATGGCCATTCATCTATGTGGACAGTCCTAAAAAAAGAAAGCTCTATCTATACAAACGTTGTAAAATTTTTGTACAGAACACAGCTCTCCACCTAACTGATTAGCAAGGCATAGCATAGCATAGCGAGGCCTATGGTAGGTAAGTCAAACTTAACAGTTCAAACATCTATTAGTTAAGATGTTTGTCGACTGCTTCATTTTCCTGTCACCTGTGGTTGTGACGTGACAAAATGTGGAAACTTAAAGGGGTTAAAGGGGCTTTTGCCACTTTAATTCTAAGTAGCAGTTTGTTTTACAGTGTTGTTCTAAAGAAACTACTGCATCCACAGGATCCACAAGGACTTGAGGAGGACGGTGGATCTGTGTCAGAAGGCTGAATCAGCTGGTGTGTCGTGGATAACAGTCCATGGTCGTACAGCAGAGGAACGCCACCAACCAGTTCATTATGACGCCATAAAGACAATCAAGGACAGTGTATCAGTTCCTGTCATTGCCAATGGAGACATAAAGTACCTTCGTGATGTGGAGTCTACTCACCAGCTTACTGGTGTGGATGGTATGTTTGCTTGACCAGCCGTTATACATTCATGACTAGCAGCATGTTTCCTTTAGTTTCTAATGCTTTCGTTGTTTGGGCCGCGCTGTGCAGGTGTGATGGCCGCTCGGGGTTTGCTGGCCAACCCCGCCATGTTTGCAGGATATGAGGATACTCCGCTGCAGTGCATATGGGACTGGGTGGACATTTCCGTTGAGCAGGGCACTCCATTCACATGCTTTCATCATCATCTTATTTACATGCTGGAAAGGGTCACCTCCCAGCCTGAGAGAAAGGTGTTCAATTCCCTGTCCAGTACCTCTTCTGTAATAGAGTACCTCCAGAACACATATGGGACAGTTCAAGATATTGAAACATGAGCATTAATGAATATCATCACTTTTTAGTATTTTTATGGTGAATAAAATTTTAAAGTTTTGTCTTATTGTCATCTTTACTTAGGTATTTTCCTCATGCTTGTGTAAATGTTTTCTATTAATTATTTTTTAATGGTGTTCTTTCAACCAGCACCCTGCCCAACTCTGCAAGGACAACTGTGGCTAGATAATGGATGGATGGCCTTTCATGTTAACATTTATACCAAAAAAACAGTTTTGTTTGTATGTATCCAGTTTTTTAGACATAAAAAGATTAATATTATTGAATTTAAAACTATCATCATGTGGCAAGTTAACCAGAACACTTAATGTAAAATTATTGGCGTTTGTTTAAATGCATAGAAACCTACAACGCTAGTTTTTATGTCTTTTAAAATAGCATTAGGTATTTCAAACATGAATACATGGCGTTTCACAAACAAAACTCAACCAAACTAAACCAAACCAAAACATTTATAACAATTTAAAACGGAACGTAAAAGCGGGAACGTGTCAAACGTCATATTGTACGTCAGAAGTTGTCATATTTTGAGTGGCATCTTGAGCCTTACGCAGCCACCTGTATAAAGTTGACAGTGGTTTGTTATCTATTCGATTTAAGCAGCAATAAGTTCTTTACGGTAGATTCAAGTAAATGAACATATAAAATATGAATCCATTAGCCAAAACTAAATACTGTCAATAGTTTCACTCATTGACAGTATTTGGTTTCACTCATTTGTTTTGTGATAAAAAAAAAAGTATTCCTCCCTACAGATTACACCCTTAAAGGTTTCAGAACAAATGTTGATATATAAAAAATATATTATTTATTCTTATTCTGCATGTCTGGCAGTATTCAGTGTTTTTATTTAATGGCGTCATGGTTTAACAAAAAGGGCTATATACTGAAGGGTTTAGATAGCTTTTTAGTAATTTTATATTATCATGTAAACAGAATGTCTATTTATCGAAAATATGTACTTTAGTACATATTTAGTAGTATATTAGTAGTAGTAGTATATTTAAAGAAGTAAATTAAGATCTAATGTAAGATTTATTTTTATTCGATACAGTGTTAATTTTTCCCCTGTCACAGTAAAATGAACCTATGTTATTCTGTACAAATTAGCTAAAATTAGTTGATTCTAAAGTTTGGTGTCTCTTTTTATTTAAAAAATGCTCCAGTTTCCAAACAATGTGAAAATATCAAAACAAAGCAAATATGCCACTCCAAATATGGCGGACGCGCTAACGTGTCTTTTCTACGGGGCGAGGAAGCCGAAGCGTACTTATCAGTACTTATCAGGCTGAAACAGGAAGAGGTAAAACAGGAAGACAAACTTTACTCTATGAAGAAACTCCTCCTCAGTTAGCATTTTGGCGATTTACTGGTAAGTCGTAGTTGTAAAAGCAAAATACAACCTGAACGCTGTATTTACTGCTAATCTAAATTCTGTTCATGGCGTCATTTCCTTGTTAACAGTAGCACTAGCCTAAGCAGTAAGTAGGTTAGACAAGATTTGTCAGATATGAAAACGGTGTTTCACTGCACAAATTAACTTTGTGTTAAACACTTTGGAATCTGCTCTTATTTCATATAAAAACCTTTTTTCTCATTTGCATTCGAAAAGCAACACCTGCAAGTTAAAGTTCTGTGATTTGTAAACAAGGGATTTAGGTTCTATTTTCTGCAAAACTAGCTAAGAAGCACATTCTTAGCACATTTGTGCTCTAGCTTATGTCTTGTGAGTTAAGAATGTGTTCATACGTGACGCTGGTTAAACTTGTTTTGAAGGCTCTTAATCTTATCTGTGTTTCATTATTTTCAGAATTGAAAGATGACTTTACAGTGGACTGCTGTGGCGCTCTTTCTCTATGCAGAGATTGTCGTCATTCTCATCCTCTGCATACCTTTCATTCCAGCCAGAAGGTAGGAATGGAAGTACCTGGATGAGATATTTCTTTTTTTTTTTGTTGTTTTTTTTTTGGCCGAAGTAGTGACATATTATTTTGAAGCACATCCCTAATATTTCAGTTTAGTTTTTTGAATAGCGCCAATGAAATAGTTATGCGCTGGTGTAAGTCGTGACTTTCACTCATCTCCATGCAAAACTTCTATCTTGAGTATAGAGTAGGACGAGAAAAGCAGTACATTAATATTAAGGAGTGTACTTTTAATACTCCTTTTTTGCCCATCCTCAAAATAAGCTGAATTTCAGCTGAATACTCGCCACCCTGCTAGAGTTTTTTTGGTAATTGAGCATAATGTAACATCATTTAAATACACTTTGTGACAGATGTCGCAACATACAGGAATAGACACAAGTTTCTGAACAATGTTTCTTTTTTTTCCCCCCTTGCAGATGGCAGAGTATTTTCCAGCTAAGAATTTGGAGCTGGATGGCGAGATTCTGGAACAAAGTTTTCCTCACCATGATCATAGTCCTTATTGTTCTCTTTCTTGGTAAGAGTAAATGTCTCTGGCCCAAGCCACAATTTTTGGGCTATCTTACCTTCATATTGCACTCATGAACAAACAATCCCATACGCGCATGTATTTACGTATTTTGATGAAATATTTAAATAACCGTGATATTTAGGAAATTTCACCTACAGTTTATTTTAACAATTTTTCTTGAAATGCATTAACAATACCAAGAAATCAATAATTTTTTATGTATTTCTTTTATTTGTTTTGGATTGTTTTTATTTTTGGAACAGGTGTCCGACACAACAGCAATCCTTGGACTTGGATTCCAAAAAAAATGTTCAAACTAAGCAGCACTTTTCTCTCTAAATATCATCTACAGATCCTCAGTTCTTTTTGTTTTTCTTCAGATGCCGTACGAGAGGTCAGAAAATACTCAAGTAAAGAAATTGGCACAGATGCTAAAGTGCAACCAAACATGTTTGACCACCTTCACATGAAGCTCTTCCGGGCTCAAAGGAACCTCTACATCTCTGGTTTCGCAGTCTTCCTCTGGCTGTGAGTTTCCAAATTAATTTACTGTAAACCCAACCGTCTGTTTAAAGATGCAGTATGTAGCTTTTGTTAAAAAAAAAAAAATGGTTTTTACATATTTGTTAACACTATGTCCTGACCATATAATATGATACTAAATAATCAGTGAATAAAGCAAATGCTTCCCGGTCTGAAACAACCAATCAGAGCTGGGAGGAGAGTCTTAGCTCTGTCAATCATCCTCAGGTAAGTGCTGCCTTGCTGTCCCCTTATGCTCTGCTGTTGTCTGCAGGGTTATGAAGCGAGTGATCACTTTAATTAATCAGTTGGCGGCCGTGTCGGGGACCACAGCTGCTCTGCAAATGCAGGCTGATGATGCTAATAAAGCAGTGGAGAAGTACACAAAGGACAATGAGCTGCTGAAAAGGGTAGGCCTCACTTATTTTTCCAGTTACTAAAGTAAATGAAGATTTTTATTTCTTATTGTTTGCAATGTTTTTCCTTCTTTGTGGTGCCGATCTTTTTTTTTTTTTTTTTTTTTTCAGTTTGTTCACTCAGTTGTGTTTGAGTTTGATGTCTTTGCTTTTGTTAAACTAAGGTTTTCCTTTTATTTCAGACCCTGATGGAAGGAGTGGGCGATAAGGCCACAGCAGAGGGCATGGAGCTGTTGAGGACGGAAGTGGGCAAGCTGAAAGACGAGCTGAAGTCCTCTGAAAACGGTTAGTTTTCATATCATTTTCATGTTATTTGCATGTGCAGCAGCTATAAGCTACTTTTAAATGACTTGAATCAACCAGTCTGTTGGGTTATCAAAAAAAAATCTAATATCTTGACCTATTAATAAAATGCATTCAATCTAAGGAGTAAAATACACCTTTCAAGTGAGTTTGTAACAATTAAACTTGTAAAGAAGAGTAGATTTTTTTTTTAAAGGAAGATGATATGTTTTGGCTAAACTAAGAGATCATTGTGGCTAATAAAATTTAACTGCGTAACACAAATAGCCAGGAAAACAAAATCTAAATGTTGCTACCGTAGTTTTTACATCCTGACATAAGGAAGGTTCAGTGTTGCCTTTAGAAGCAGTTGAATGCACAGATGATCTAGTTTTGATGTGTGATTGCATCTTTTGTAGCCTTGAAAAAGTCTCAGGCAGAGGCAGATGGGACTAAGAAGCAGATGGAGGGACTTGCCCGCGAGTACGAGAGACTGCTGAAGGAACATCAGGTAATCCTAAACTTAGAAACAGCAGGGCGCTGCAAAAGGAGGGTTTGCAGTTGTCGCCACACAAAACACAAATTTCAGCAACACACACTTAATCCAGCAAAAAAAAATGTTATCCTCTGAGGCACATCATAGGTTGGAGGCGCAGTTTTACCTGTATTTCATCGTTAACATGGCGCCAGTGTGCTGTTAGTCATGTAGTTTAGGTGTTTCTGGTATAGATTAAGATAAAACATGAGACAGATTTAATTCAAATGTTTCATATGTTTAGCTTTAATCTAATCTTATATGGTATCGTAATGTTGTTTTTTTTCCCAGAATCTTCATGACAATGTGAACAAGAAGGACGACTAGTGGTGATGACTAAACTTTCCCAAATCAGCAAGAAAGCCACTGCAAAATGTCACATCCATCTGATAAAGCTGAGGAACAGACTTTGGACTGACAGTTGTGATGGTTTAAAATTTGGTGAATATCTGTTTTTGTAGTTAAATTGTGCTCACTTTGTGTTTCCGCTCGCTGTAGCGTAACTGAGAGAATTTCTGAAAGCAATCAGCAAAACACTTTATGCGGGTTAAGGCGATTATTCGATCACAGAGCGTGTCACAAGCTAAGTTAAGATGCGTGCTTTCTCGTGCAAGCTGTTGATTCCTAGTCCTTTAAAATAAAAAATGAGTATGCTGAATGTGCTGAAAGCTGAAGATGTTCAAAGCTGCATTCAAAGGTTGTAAAAAAAAAAAAAAAACGCTTTTGTTTCAAACACGTTTTTATATTACGATTGCATGACGCATCTCCGTGTTAACGTAAAGCATGCACATGCTTCTTCGTAGGTGAAGCTTAAATGTAGACTTCGACTTACATGAGTCATCTTTACATTTACGATGTTCTCTCTCATACGGTCGTAATTCTTCCATGTACTAGGATGTAAAAACACACCATCCTTCTTAACTTTCACACGTTAACGACAAATAAAGAGTCTGAATGGATACGACTAGAAAGTCAAAATAGATTTGTGGGTTTTTTTTAAATGTGTTTCTTACCCTAATGGGTTCCTAGACTTCTATAGTTGTTGCACTGCATTTCACACATATGGTTTACAAAATAGGAATGTATGATTATTTCATTGAGCATCTTTTCCGTTATTTTGGTTCATGTCACTGTGATTCCTTGTTCTCCGTGCTAAAGAAGTTGAGGTAGGGAATCGCAGCACGGTTTGTACGACCTTATCCAGGTTGTTTTCTTTTGTACAAAGACATTCAATTGAAGTGCCTTTTTTTTCTTTTTTTTTTTAGCTGTGCTTTAATAAAGAAAAATAGGTTTGGTCATCCTGTGCTTTGTTTGGGTTCTTTCATTAATAAACACCACCAAAACCATGACGTGATTTTTGATAATAAATGTTTATTTTTGATTTGACATTTATGATATTCCTTCACATTTTACAAAAATAATCCAGGAAATTTATTTACAATCTGGTTACTTTAATGCAGCTGAATGCCTTTCATATATTATTGGTGTAATGTTTTGTTTTTTCTTCCTGTGAGCGGCTCACTCCGCGTCTGCCTTACTGAACTTGAACAACCAACAGACGACATGGACAAAAACACACTTTCAATAGAGAAAATGGCAAAAACCTCTGAGATGAATCTTTTGAGACATCACTGAAAATGATAATGAGATTGCGTGAGGAGGATTATGACCCATACTTCCAAATCCTTGAATTCGGTTGCTTTGCAATTGTTAAGAAATTTACACAGTTTACATTTCAACCATTAAAAAAAAACAAATCCAAACATTGACCTTGCAAAGAACCACCGTAGCTTCTGATTTGGATATTATAATCGCACAAAGGTTCCTCATTGTGCATAAAACACTTAAACACAGATCAAACCTGCCTGCAGCCGTTATGCGTTTCTCTCTCTCCGAGTGGGGCAAACAAACCAGTTCCAACCGTTTTTCACAGTTAAATCCTGCAAGACTCCTGTCGCACATTTTTTATTTAATGGTTTTTAATGTTAGTTCAAAACAACTATGACTGAAGAAAGGATGGAAAGACAGAGAGTCAAGAGCCCATTAGCACTTAAAGCCAAACTGACGAAATCACACTGCTCTTGTTTTAGCCTAAATGTGAACAGCAGAAGCAGTGGCTCAAAATATTTTGATATTCCTTCTGAGGCTTCACTTTGCAATCTATGAGCTTAACAAGTTTTCAAATTTGGTGTAATAAAAACAATAAAATGGGGAGACCCGTCTGAGCTTTGGAGCTAAAAAGCCAGGACAGTTTCAACAAAAGGCAAAAAAAATCTTTGTCAAGCAGACTGAGGTTACAGCGTTTTTTTTGTTTTGTTTTTTTTTTCTGTTTTGTTTGTTTTTGTGCCAAAACTCAACCACAACAAAATCAAATTTTAATTAATTGGAAACAAATTGCCACATTGGCTACATCATTATAAGACACTGTTAACAACTTTTAAGTATTTGGATTAGTTAATACCAAAACAGAGGGATATGACATTATCTTTATTAGCAGTAGCAAAACAGCAGCCTACAATGAATGCATGTTTGTTAACTATAATTAAGAAAGAGATAAATCATTCATCTCTGAATTTACAAACTTAAGGCATGAAATTTAGGCGTTTTTCTATTTATATTGTTTCTAATACAAAAAGTTAGGTGCGTTTTCAAGTATTGTTAAAACATTTAAAATACAGTTTCTAATATTAGTTTGAGAGACTGTCTAATTTGCAACAAAAAAAAAAAAGGCTTCTGATTATTCAGCACAAGCTTAATCTGGGAATAAAACCTGAGAGATCAGAATGATTCAGTGGTTTGGCACAAATGACCTCAATCTCACAGAAAAGTACAAAAAAAAAAACAACAACGAACCAACAGAGCATATTCAATAATCACTGAAGATAAAAAAAAAACATACAGAAATACTCCCTGTAGTTCCACTTCACATACTTTTTACTTATCCACCTGCCCCAAAAACACCCAACACAGAGAATACCAAGAACCAACTGCAACACTAATCATTAAAACACAATAATAAACTTTTTTTTTCTGAAAACTAGAAAGAGCTTGAGTGTGGTGTGTTTTCTTAAAAAAATGTTTTTCAGAATTAGATTGTACAGCTCACTGAGGGGAATGTGGATATTCAAATCATAATCTCTAAAAAAAAAAAAATTTGAGCAGATTATGTTGAAATATACATTTTAATTTGTAAAGGTTGTGAATTTAAACATTTTTTTTAATCTTTTTAACTCCATAGGGACACAGCACAGAAATACAATCAAATCAAACTCTGTAGTGGTGGGGGGATTAAAGGCAAAGTCCATTTTGCACTACATTTAAAAATTTAAACACGTTTCTATGCAATTTTATAGACCAGCAGCTTGAAAACCTGAACGGAAAACTGTTCACATGCGAGTCAAGAGGACAGATGGCACACAGAGGTAACTGTTGAGTGAATGAGGCACATACTGTGTACTTAACATGACATCAACAGCCGCAAACCCTCAAAAAAAATAAAAAAAACTTCCCAAGAACCCGTCAAAACCAATAAATACACACAAAAAAAAGAACATTTCTTTGAAAGCCTGCCATGCCTCTCATTTCTAAGGACACTTTACCGCCTTTGTCTAATAACACTGGCAACGGGGAGAACTCTTTCATTTAAAATAACTATCTACAGAGGCAGCTTAATTGATGCTGGTGTATAAAACAAACTGGAGTGTTGTAGCGGTGGTCATCGCTTCCTAGTCACGTTTCCATTCTGAGCCTTGTGTCCGGATTTTTTTAATTTTTTTTTTTTATATTTGAGGAAAAACGGCAGAATGTACATTCCATGAATTTGTCAGGCGGGTTAAATTTCGGCCGGAGTCTCAACACCACACATTCAACGGTACAATTATAGATTTCATGGTCGACGTGAGATGACTGAACAGAAGTTGTGATTCCCTGCAAATCTTGTACGCATGTATGCATTTATATGTATATGTGGCGGTGTGTATTCACGTGTGTGTGCATCACTTGGGTACATACTTTGGATGTACTTTCTTATGAGACAGACACTTTGGAGTCTTTTCTGTTTCTCAGCAGTCACAGCTGGGTGTGCCTGTCTGTGCTGTTGTCCGTCATGTGCATGGCTCGATCAGAATTCAGAACCACAAGCTCCTCTTTTCTGAGCGCCTCCAGTTCGGTCCCGCCGTTCGTGACGGCCCCGTGCGGGACGCTTTTGGTCTCCTCCTCCTCCTTCAGCTGTCGGCTGAGCAGGATGAAGCCCGGGATGCAAATGACGAAGGAGATAGTCCGCAGGCTCAGAGTCAGGCCCAGGTAAGATATCCTGAGGGGAGTGAAAGCGAAGAAATGAGCGTTTTACTAAAAAGCGCCAAGGGGGAAGACGCCAGATTGTCACGATATCGTGCATGCACGCGATGCATCCGCGACATTTTAGAAGTTGTACAAAAAGACTATTTCGGGATGATTGTTAATTTTTATGAAAAGTGAATGTGCACGAGCACAGCCACTACCTGTAGGCGGAGGTATTGTAGATTCTGCAAGCTCCGATGCCGCCGCATCTTTTCTGACCCCATTTTAGGCATGTGGTGTCTATGATCGCTCCAAAGTAGATGGGTGCTGGGATCCCTGCTGTGGAACCACAAGGCAACGAAACGGGTTTAGAACGGCGCCCAAGAGAACCGAGGCAGAACTGTGCAGAATGGTTAAAGTTACTCCATAATTCAGACATTTAGCTATTATGGCATAGTAAGAAACAAGAATGAAAACCTCCTTAGGAAGGTTTAACGCCAAGTCAGTTCACCTTAAAGTGAGAGACTTTACCGCCTCTTCAAAGAAAACTTACCAAGTGTACGTGTTGCCAAAGCATGAAAACCGAGGGCCAGAGATTTCAATTGTGGTTTTATGCACCTGTGTAAAGAATAAAGAAGTATCTTTTAGATATAATAGAAAAAAAAAAACATTTCTAAGCAACAGAATATACAGAATATGTTTATCTTGATGAGTTCCAATCTAACACCTTTAACATGTTGACTGTACAAATTTGATTCAAACCACCATAAAAACCAAGGTGGAGACTGTATACCACTATGGCTGTTTATACCTGATTATATGGAAGCGCTTTGCTGCCAAATACTGGTTGCAGTTTTACCAAATTGTACAGAATTTCATTAATTTGCACTCTGCTATTTTCAAACAAATAATACTTAATAGAGAGTCTGAAAGCAAAAACCAAAATAGTTATTTTTATTTAACTGTCAATGAATTCAGGCTGTAACAGTTTCACAAAAAATACTCGTAAATACACGAACAATGTCTGATTCAACTAAGCTAGAATAACATAAAAAAGCTAATAATTTACAGATGAGGATATAAACAATAACACTGAGATGTCTATGCTGCATTTTTCCCAGGAAAACTGGCCTTCCTATAACAAGTTGTAACATAAATGAAGCAATTATTGCTTTGAATTTATCTAAATAGAGTTTAAAGAAAAACGTAGCACAAGGTAGTATCAAATTATTATTTAAATTTGTTTTTCATTTGCAATCTTCCAAAAGCTACTGAAATTCTCTGATCCAGACATTGCCATGTGACGACTGGTTAAAAAATTAGAGTCTTATGGCATTTTTTTTTCTTTAATAGTTGGGAGTAAGCCAGCAGAGGCTACATGGTGTATAAGACTTCATAACGTGTCCAGATTGGCAATAATTACAAATGAACAATGCAAACATTATATATTTAAAAATCTTAAGTCAAAGATGAAGTCACGACCGGTTAAAAATAAAACACACACCCATTTCCTTTCAGGTATTGAGATATTAGAACAAAAATATGATCTGGCCTTTATCAGGTTCTAAAAATGACGCGAGTTCAACATCAAGTTTGCAAAAATGACACAACAGGGACCGTTGTGTCATTTAAAAAAAAAGTAAACAAAAAAAAAAGTAAAGCTAAAGTGAAAAGGCAACGTGTCAAAACCTGGGAATACTCCTCCTGTTCAATAGGATTAAGGCTGAAATCATTTGCCCCCAACAGGTGTTAGCATCTCAATAAAAGCAGAAGATTTAACGGCTTACTTGATGTGTGCTAACAAAATACACAGTACGAAAGAAATCAAGGATGTGTGTAGAGAAATTAAAGAGAGTTTCTGCAAAGGACTCCAAGACCAGTTCTAGGCCACATGGAGGTGCTCAAGTCTGTTGAATTTCCTGCTCAATGTTGGTTTCAGTGTCATTCTACTCAGTTTCACTGCTTTTCCATTCTTCAGCCTTTATTTAAACAAAAAAAAATTACCCGAGATCAAAGATCTCTCTAACAAGAGTGTCCTGACAATCATACAGTTAAAATATTCACATTTTTTTCTTTAGGGTTGAGGACTGAACAACGTTGGGTACAACACAACTTCTACAATACAGAACCAGCTCTCCCATTAAGATGTTACTATTTTATGACCATTTCCTATATTTTTAATTGCCAAAAGCTACTAATAGTAGCAATGCGCTAAAGAAAAATCATTTATATTTTAGAATTATCTGCAGATTGTATGAATTTATCTCAAACCTGATGGCGTTTCTTCCCCAATCTTTGGCAATTTACTCTATAGTAGCTTTTCACAATTCAGTTCTCTTAATAATAAATAATAATAATAATAATAATAATAATAATAATGTGTTTTTAAACTTGAACATACTGCTGTGTTTCTATAGATATGTTTATATCATTGTGGTAGTCATGTCAGCTAGAATTTGTCATTTGTTGATGTTCTTGATGGTTTTGTGTAAAAAAAAAAAACAAAAAAAAAACATTAAACCTATTTGAGTCTTTACTGAGTGATTAAATAAGGCAAATATAAACCTTTTTAAAACCCACATGAAAAGAAACACTTTGTCATTTTATTTTTCAAAAACAAAATTGCCCTACAACCTTCACCTTACTGCTTTGATGTTGATAGAATGAAAAATATTGCTAATTAAATTAACTTGATAAACTAGTCCATATATGCGATGACCATCTGACACATTAATGATGAGGGGTAGGTCATAACTCACCTCAGTCTTCATAAGTTAATTAATTTGAATAATTTATATCATCCATCAAAATAGGTGAGACTATCCTTTATTTTTAGGATTAAAAAGTTAAACACTGAATAATATTGCAAGCCCAAAGACAAAAGGCATGTTTGAACATTGTCTGTTTTCTCTTACAACAGTGATTATGTATGATTTTGATTACAAATAGTTCAGCTGATAATGATTCCCGTTTTCTTTTACAGAAAATCAGACGTGATGTTTACATATTAAATGAAATGAGTTGTGATTTTTGAGAATAACTTTGAAGGAGGGTACTATGCAATGTGTGACAGAATGACGTGTAACAAATGTAGACGATAGTGATGTAGTAGAGATTATGTTCAGCTTTGGAGACAACAAGCACTGAGGTAAAGGAAGAGAGAGCTGGCACAGAGGCAGCTAAACAGATGTGAGTCCGGTAAGAGAGTTAACCATTAAAACACATCTGTATGTGGTAAAAAAAAATAAATAAATAATAAAAATTGTGACGTTTTTAAAGGAAGACTTTTGCGCAAACTTAGCAAAATAACACCCCTGGTGCTGTGTACAAATCAGTAAATCATACCTGGCTCACAGTCAAGACCACGCTGTGAAATAGAGGGAGAACGAACATTAATGGGTCTAATCTGTGAATGCTAGTTAACTGCAGGGACACTCAGTCTGACTAATTCATGGGTGGAGCGGTGAAACGCGCAGATGTAGGCAGCCAAAAGCCAGTAGAGTCTTCCTCAATAAATCAGCAACATAGATTTTTACAGATTCAGATCAGGGTAAAACTTGGCAACAGTACTAGTAATCTCAGAACCTGCCGGCTGGAGAGAGGGTCAGATGTTAACCTCTCAAAGTAGGGAGTTAGTTGGGTAGGGGCTTTCCCTCTTCAGACAACGAAACCCCAACACTAGACGGAGTCACTGTTTCTCTGCGGAGGGCAACCTAGGCTTTGGTCATATTTAACTAACAAAAATATACAAGTTGCATTTATGTTAAATCAAAACTCTTATTCTAACGGAGCAGAAAAAATATTGCTATCCCAACATTTCAAATGTGACTGAATCATTTTTTGTATTATTATTTATGCTGAAGTCCAGATACTTCAGTGAAGAAGTTTATATTTAAAAAATAGATTAAATGTGCAAAGAGACAAATAACATGAAGACGCATTGCAAGTAAATGAAAGAACAATTCTGAAAGTCCGTTATGAAGGTTGAACGAATGAAGCAGCTACTGGACACTGTGTACAGACTGGATGATTAAAATAATATTCTATTAGATTTAGATTATGTCAAACAAGATACCAGGCAGAAAGTAGCTCAGTACCTCAGTGGCTGTGGTTTGCTGCTTATTACATAATGTCATGGCAAAGGCCAGATCTCTTTTCTCTGTTTCTCTGTGTGCATAATAAATAGAATGGAGTAAGACACAAATAATTAAATCACTGTTGAATGTACCGCAAAAGATTAAGGTGAGCCTTGAAGCGAAATAATGGCACATTTTCTGTGCGACAACTGAAAATGTAGCGGTACAATGTTTTCTGTTCTAAAAATACAGAACTATCAGTATCTGTATTGTATCTGTATTGTTTGTATACAGTATCTGTATAAAGGTATTTCCTTTAATTTATATATATATATATAATAGCAACTTTAACTGCAAGCAGTACTTTTTACAAAAAAGAAATTTGACATGCAGATATCTATCTGCAAAATACAAATTGCTCTGATTCCATATTTATCTACTAACATTGTGTGATTCGTTTTGTTTCCCACAATACTGGGTATTCTAAAAACCGGGGGCTCCGTGTTCAGGGGGCGTCTGGATGTCTGAGGCTCTGATCTTCCTTCTGCCTCAGGTCATTGGGCACATCCGCTGTTTTCTTATGGGGAAACCTTATGTACACAATTACGCTCATAACCACACATGTGCACTTGTGTGTGGTGTGTCGAGCAGGGCACAGTAATAAAAATAATAAATAAATAAATCATTTTTATTTTCAGCAGTCACTGGGCAACAGGCAGAATACACACACGCTTCCCTAAAGGCAGTTTAGCAAAACCAGGTAATCCAACAGTCGTGTATTTGGACCATAGGGAAAAAGTCGGAGTACCCAGACAGAACCCACACATATATCTGGAGTCCAGATCGGCTTTAATCCCAGAACATTCGTACTGCAAGTCAACCGTGCAACCAACCGTAACCACCACAATCAGTAATTGCATGTGTTTTGCCATTGGACTATAAATTTATAGCTGACCTGATGAGAAACATATATCCTGGAGTCCCACCAAGTGAGATGATGAAGGAGGTTATGACAGAGAGAGCTAGGAAGTACGGAAACATCCTGTCGCAGTCCTCCTTGTTGAGGCACTGACCTGTTCCGGCCGTAAAGTTACCAGTCACACCGACGCAGCTACAGTTAGAGAAGACCTGGAGACACACACACACACACACACACACACACACACATAAAGCAGGACAAACACATGTACATATATGCAAACTCTCAACAATACTGTGGCTAAATAAGAACACAGCGCGCAAAGCACAGCTTTCTGTTTTGTTCCTTTGATTTTACTTGCAGATAGATATAAGTAAAGGTGCTCTACATACAACACCAGATAAAAAGTGAGGAAACGTACTGTGTTTTTCCCTGAGCCTGTAGAAGTAGTGCAACCAGCCAGACAAGGAGAGACGTATGTGATGCCATTCTGTCCACAGACTGGGTCCCACTCACTCGATGAACAAAAGCAATCCGAGTTGCAGGGCATGAAAAGTGAGTTTTTGTCATAGGATATACTATCCACACTGGAAGGCAGAGAGCAGAAAGACAGTGTTACAAACTAAACATAAAAATGATTAAATGAGACTTTAACACAGATTTAATACTTGCCAAATCAATGACACCGATGATACTAATCCATCAATGTCATCAATGTTGACGAACTAACTCTATAAAGTATGACCCATTGTATTTTAAATCTAGCTGTAATAGGTTAATAAGTGTTAATGGAAACATTTAAACAGAAGTTTAACATAGTTGATTTGCCTAAATAAATCCAAGCCACACAAACGAGATTTTGTTAGAACCACGGTTCCCTATTTCACTTGAATGCTTTACCTACAACTAAGGTCAGAATTATTAGCCTCAGTAATGAGATGTATACGTTTGTTGTTCTGATATAAAGTCCAACGCTGATTGATTAATTAGGACTGGTGGGAAAGTTAATTCCATGCCTAGGTGTGTTTTTAACATTTTTCCAATGAATTGTCAGATTTACCTTGGAAGTAAAGAAAGCAGAGGAGGGCTTTTCATTTTGGCCGTATTATTTTTAATTTGTTTTTTTTTTTTCTTTTCTTTTTACAATTCCAGACATTAATAATATATCAATAATAATATTGTGTGAGTTCATCGGGGGAAGATTTAGGGGTGGGGGTATTAATAATTCTGAATGCGTTGACATAATTGAGACTTACTTGTTGTATGATACTGTCACTCCGGCTACTTTGGCGTTCTCACAGCTCATTGTGAAAAACAACATTGACAGGACATATCCAATCAAGGAGGTGCAAAAAGCAAACTTTGCTGCTCCCATGATGTTCAGTTTCAGCCTCTTCATCAGCAGACCACCAGAAAACATCCCCAGTGCCACAGCAGGGATATTGATCACACCTGAAAATAACGATCAATTATTATGTCAGATGTGACATTTCAAAATAAGATTAATTGTGATTTTTGACAGAAGTCGGCACAAGAACGCAATTTATTTTTGGGGCACTTTTAGTAGAAAACTATGACCACCCAAGCAGCCATAAAAAATAACTTTAACTGCTTTTTTTTTTATTTTATGCTCTGATACCTTCATTTAACATGAGAGCAAAGAAACTGTCTTTGATCTGCTCACGTCATTAACTGTGGTTACTGATTTTTGATTCTCTTTCATATGCATCCAGTTCGGGCAGCGCAGTCGTCTCCCTTAATGAGACCAGATGAGCCTAGATATTTTCATTTTATTCTCTGAACTTCATTAAGTATTTCATTTCATGTGCAGAGCAGTTCTCGTATTCACAGAGCTGGAAGTGTAGCTGTCAGGGCCGCTGGTAGGATGAATTACAATACACAGCTAAGGTCAAAATAATTAATCCCTCTGACAAATTTAGGCTCGAAATCAGTTCCATTTAACCAAAAGTTTTGTTCGTACCCTTCATCGAAATGACAGCAACAAAACACTTATAATTAGTGACCAACTTTTAACATGTTGTCCTTGGTGTTGAGCAAACTGTATGAGCTTATAACAACTGTAGAAGTTACAAACAAGTCAGAATGAGTACTGAGGAGGCAAAGTTGATGGTGAGAATTTGATTGAAACATAATAACGCAAAAAAACAGGAGAACCCAGTGGGCAAGAGAAGATGCAAACAGGTACCAAAAGAATCCAGCAGTAATTGAGTGGAGCTTTTAAACAGAGGAGTTTGATTATTGACAAGCAACAGGTGGCAGATTGGCAACCAGGTGCAAGTGAGAGAGGAAACCAGACTAAAAGGCTGAGGAAGGGAGAGACAGAGAGAGAGAGAGAGAGTGAAACGGCATAAAGGAGCAAGGAGGAAACAGTGCTAGTACAATTCTTGTAGAGTAACTATGGCAACAGAAAACTAATGAACAAAACTAGAAAATCCAAAAAAACAAAACAAAAAAAAAACAAGATCCTGGTGTGGAGGGGGTGTTGCCTTGGAAGAATGGGAAAGAAGAAAATAAGCAAAAACTGGAGTTCTGGTAGAGACAAGTTAGAAGTACATAAAGGATGCGGTTCTGAGGAAACCAACAAAGAAGGTTGCTAGGCTACAAAGAAGCCTGAAGTCTGGAGGATTTCTCTGAAGGTGCAGGAACCGCGGAGGTCATTGAGGATGCCAGCATTAATGATGTAGAGGTTCTGGAGGTCAGCTGTACAGGAACTTGGAGCCTGATGGCTGATATTGCAGAGGGTCTATAGAAATAGGAATTTCGATGGCTGGTGGCAGCAACAGCAGTCAGGAGTCTTGAGGCGACAGAAAGCCTTGGAGCCCGCAGATCAGCAGAGCAGCTGAATTTCTGGAGACCAGCAGCTGAAAGACCTTTGAGGTAAAAAAAAGATGACAGCAAAGTCCCCATGAGGATTCCTGGAGATGACAGCTTACTGGGACCCAAGCCAAGGCTCAGGAGTCTTGTGGGCAAGGCAACCCACAAAGAAGCTCTGGTTCTGGGGAAAAGACCTACGCAGAAGCTCCGGGCATCCAAGAAGAAGTTCTGGAGATGAAAAAGACCCATGATGGAACTCTGCAGTGTGGTACCCAAGAGGAGGGACTGCTGGTTTTGCTGCAGCGGATGCAGAGGCCACTGCTGACAGAGGAATTGCTGCTACCGCCGACAGATAAGACAACTGGTGCTCCAGTGGGTGTTGGAGCTGCTGGTTTTCAGGAGCAAAGAGCAGGTTTTAAGGTTGTAAAGCGTGGTGCCAGCTGTTGCTCAAAAGGTTGATGGCTCAACTGATGTGGAGGAGTAGTGGAGGCCCCAGTCTGACTTCCCAGAGAAGTCTGGAATGGAGGCGACAGCCAGATCCCCAGGAGAAGCAGTGGAGGCGTCTTTGTGGTGGTGGCATCAGCGCTGGAGGACGAAGCAGCAGCAGGAATGGAAACTGGTGCTGACACGAATGCAGGGCAGATTGGCAGGTGACGTAACTGAGGTGGATTGAAGTATTTTTCAGCCAAGTCTATCTGACGGACCAGGTTGCACCCCTCACCCCCAACAGCTCCACAAAGCCCAAGGAGGATTAGTGAGGAGTCCAGTCATTAAAGGCTTAAAGGCAATCAACCGCCACATTTAAGCGCCTGTCAGCTGAACAATGCTTGGCCACAGTGTCATCGTAAAGACTATCAGTTGTTCCTAAATAATCCATTTCTGCAAAAATTAAATCTGCCGGTTCTTGTCTGCTGGTTTCTTCTGTTAAGATGTTTGGTTGTCGATGGGACCCAAATGTAGACAAACAGAGGAGCTTGATCACTGACAAGGAACTGATGTACTTTCCTTCTCAGTTATGTTTACCCAATTGTAATCAACTAACAACATTTTAGTGCATACACCATACCCATGAGAAAGTTAGCCTTGGAGGCAGACTGCCTGAAATGCTGCTCGATGTACTTGGGCTTGTACGTGACCATTCCGATGAGGGAGTTCAGCTGGATGACGACCACACATAAGTAGATCACATACACGGGGTGTCCAAGAAGAGTTCTCAGGGTTGGAATAAAGTCTGTGAAGAAGCAGATCTAGTTATTGGCAAAAGTATAAAATAGATAAACAACAACATGGGAAACACAGCTGATTGGAAAAGTTTAACATCTTCAGGTGTTGGTAATAAAAGCAGAACAATCCGCCCGTCATCACCTTTAGCCATTTCTACAAAACTGCTGTGTTCCTCTGCTTGATACTTGTACTTAGGATGGGGAGTGTCCTTGATGAAACTTGCTTCCTCCTGAGTGCCCATCTTTCGGACCCTAGAGCCAGCTGTGGGCAGAGATCGGGGCAGAAACCAGAACGGGATGGCAGAGAGCAAAGTTATGACCCCAGCTATGAGGTAGCCCAGCCACCAGGCACCCACCCATCGGGCATCTGCTGGTGTAATGGTGATGGAGTCTATGTTGGAGAAACACAGCGTAAAAAGGCATACAAAGGAATTAAATGATTTTAGCTTAACACATTTCAAGAAACTCATTGTGCAGGGTTATGAATACTAAACAACAGGGTGTCCTGTGTTTAAATGTTTAAACAACTTCCTAAAACCTGCTGAACTCTGAACCTCTTTGCACGTCTTCACACACATGACAAAATTTTTACAAAACTAAACTGTTTTAAATCAAAAACATAATCCAACAACTTGTATAAAAAAAATCTTGAGCAAAGACCAGTGGAAGTTTTCCTTTTCTGTATGACTATCAGTTTTTGATATAGTTTTTTTTTTTTTTTTCATTTGCCCAGTTTTATTTACAACATTCATTTGGGTTTGCAGTAAAGATTCTCTTTGAACGATTCTCTCTCAGTGCAGAATGATTCATTTGAAATTCTTTGGAAAAGACTCATCACCCTTTCCCAGATTGACGGACAGCAATATGTTGGTGACTTCAAGCTGAAATTAACGTGGGTTTTGTAGCAGGACAATGATCCAAAACATAACAATAAGCTCACCACCAATGGCTGAAGAAAAACAAAATGAAGACATTGGAGTGGCCAAGTCAAAGTCCTGACCTGAATCCCATGTGGCATAGTTTTTACAAAGGCAGTTCAGGCTGGAGAACTCTCCAATGTGGCTGAATTACAATAATTCTCCAAAGATGAGAGTGACACAATTCTTCCACTGGGCAGGGAAAAGACTTAGTGTCAGTTTTCACAAATGCTTGATTACAGTTGTTGCTGCAAAGGATGGCCCAACCAGTTTACTAGGTTTAGGAGGAAATCACTGTTTCACACAGTCATGTGGGGTGTTTTTTTCCCCTCAACAATGAACAGCTATACTAAACAAACATGCAAAAAAAAATAAAATCAAAAAGAAAATTAGGAAAGGGGCAAACACTTTTTCATACCACTGCATTACTACAGTATATCATTACATATCAGCACTGGCAACGGAAGCATGTTTTGAAAAAGTATCTTAATTTAAATACGGAAAAAGTAAAGATCTTTGGAGTCATTATGTATCGTAGTAATTATGTTAAATTTCTGTCTTCAATGCTTAATTAACCAAAAAATTACTTAAAGAGCTTAAGCTCTTGGCAATGAATGCTTTGTAAGCACAAAACCCGTCTCATTGATCGCCTCGTTACAACAAAGACCCGCAAAGATCCTGGATGTTACGTTAAATTAAATTATACTGGTAGTCAGAAAAGCTTTTCAAAGCCTTAGCACTTAATACTCATCTTTTCATCCGAGCGTTACGTGAGTTCATATTGATCCTGAAAACTTAACTTCGTATCATTTTCAGTTTTCACTAAGGGTTGTTTTTCCTCAATTCAGATCACTGTATTTTTTTTATGTAGAAAACACTTTTCTTCATTCTCTAGACTTCCTAACACCTCAGTTCACAAATTATGCTTTGGTTTTCAGGAGGGTTTCATAAAGAGTTTAAAAGATAAATAAAGTAGAGCTTTACTCTTTTGTTCCACATTGTGAACATTGTATTACAGTTTCAAGTGCTGACACTGACTTGACCAGGTTGTCTCTGTTGCTGACTGCATTCCATTCAAGAACCTTTACAGGATTAGGAGGGTTCGGAAAAAGCTGGGTTTTCTTCTTACCTCTGTTGCACCTGTCTTTCTGCCCCCTCACTGCACTCTACTTGATTGTTGCCTGTCAGAGCTTTGTCCTCCGGGTAGCCTCCTTTATCAGCTGACTGGCATTGATTCTGTACACCTGTTCACGGTTCTGAATTGTGCATACTCCACCCACTGCTGGATTTGATAACCATATGCATTGGTTTGATGGATGATAGGGTCTTTTTCGCCTCACCAATGACGGCCAGTAATGATGAAACAAGGTCAGATATGCTAACAACAGCCATACAGACCTCCATTGTCTCTACACCCTTTAATCCTCACAGGGCTACAAGCGTACCAGTCCCTATCTCCAGCAAGAGGCAAGGTACACCTTGGACAGGTCACCAGTATATCATATAATGATATACAGACAAATATTCACACTACTTTAGCCAATTTAGACAGATACATTCCTTTAACAGTTATGCTTCTGGACTGTGGAAGTAAGCCAGAAAAAATTCATACATGGAGAATGCGAGTGAACTCCATTCACAAAGACACCAGGCTGGGATTCGAATCCAGGTCCTTCTTGCTACAAAGCAACAGTGCTACCATGCAACCCATGCTAACTACATCGGCAATAATTTCTCAGCATTCATAGCTCCATGTAAACAACATGGGAACGTGCATTCCTGACTTCCTATTCCAGTCTACAAAGTATTTTCCAATGCAAACAAGGGGTCTAACTTTGACAAGGTCTTCTGCAGACATTTTAATTAAAAAAAAAAAAAAAAAAAATTCTGCTACTCCTAAAAAGACATGTCAAAGCATACCTTCAGAAAAAAGCCTAGCCTTTAGCAGGCTGCTACAATAGCAACATGACAAACTTGTTCCCAATAAGTATGAGATGGCCAAATGTTAAATTGGTAAACAGTAGATTTAAAATGGCTTGCAACTAAGCACAATTAAGAAGTGCGATTCTTACCATTAAACTAGTATCCATTGTTATTGCATTAAGCCATATGATACAATTTATTGATGCTTCCATGAAACCCTCATTGAAGAAAACAGTAAAAACAATGTTGACTATACTGTTGTTCCTTTAGTCTATCTTTAAGAGAAATCAATATTCTGATCATTATAAGACATTTTTCATAATAAAAATAAATGATACAATAAATGATTATCCCTGTTTTTATGTTCAGATGGAATGTTGCTCTGAGAGTTGTTTGTTATAACCTAACCCTGATTTAAACTTTAACCCTGACATGTCTGATTGTTACCAAATGTCTTCTAACAAACCTCTAAGACCTTCACAGAACAGCTCTGTTTATACTCAGTAATTTATGCATAAGTAGAATCTGTATTGAGTGAAAAGGCTGAATGTAAATAAATACACTTTTCATATTCTTTTGAAAAATAACGAAGAAAGAACTGTACTTTGTGTCGGTCTATCACATAATGTCTAGATAAAATAAAGTCCTATTTTGTGGCTGAAAAGTGAAAAAAGGCAAGGGATGTAAATACTTTTGAAAGGCACTGTATCAAGTTTACTACACTCTGGATGATCTGAAAATAGTGCTTACTCACCCATCTTCACAAACCCAATGTCCACGTAAATCTTGGCACAAAGGGAGCCTAGCAGGTATCCAAACACGGGCCCCACAACCGAGATGGTCTGCACACAGCCTAGGTCATTAGAGAAAATAGAAAAGCTCCTCATAACTGCACCAAACTGATAAAAATGTTTGAATGACAATGTTGTTTTTACACATATAAGCATACTGTACATGTACACTAAGGTTAAACCCTTTTTGTCAAATCCTAATTTGAGTGGAAAACATTTGCTGACTCAGGTTGTTCTTTTTCAGTAATACGCATAATCTCCTGCCATAGAACAAATGAAAGATTTATTGCTTTGCTCATATTCTCGGAACTAAAACAAAAACAAGACTGTTGCACATGGCAAAGCTTTCTGCAAACATGCAGTTTTTTTGGAGCAAAGGCGCTGCACTTCAAAGTGAACATTGTTCACTGTTAAAAGGAGCCACACTTTTAGGATTTTTCTTTCTTTTTTTTTTTTTTTTTGCTTACCACGGAATAAATATTGATGCATTTAAAGCATTGAAAAACCATGTTTTGTCCCAGTGAAGCTTTTCTTACCAACGTAAAGTGCAGCATTCTCTTCTGTAGCAAAATCATCTATGTAAGAGATCCCGAGGGGCTGAACGGGCGTCTCCCCAATCCCCCGCAAGACGTTCCCCAGGAGAACATATATCCACATCGATAAGTTGGACTCGCCTTCGCAGCCTAGAGTGAGAGATATGTCTAAGTTATAATGTAGCCTTTGTGTGCTCTGCCTGTGTGTATTTTTTATTTTTATTTTTTTGTAAACCCACCTGTGGATGGCACTTGAGGTGAAAAACCAGGTTGGTCTCCCAGTGCATCACCTTGACAGGGAGATGAGTTGTACGTCGAGTTCACCACCCATCTTACTGACGTTTCAAACTCGTAGCTGGGCACAAAGATATCAGCAGGTCAAGGGCAGTTATTCATAGACCGATTTAGATTTAAAGTACTGTTTTTTTTATTTTATCAGCATGTTTCTTATCATTGCAAATAACATTAACATTTTTTTTTTGAGAGGTCCAGCCGGATTCCAGCTTTTAATCAAACAGAGAGAGTAGAGTGATGGCCTTCTAACATCAAAAACCTGGAGTTCATCTTCAAAGATAATTTGTCAACATACCAGTGAAACAAGCATTTATGTTAAGGGTTTGATTGCTATATTGTCAATAGATATGCGTTCAATAATTATTGAGAAGGCCACAAATAAATTTTAATATCCTGTTTTTTAACATGATATAAATTTTGGGAATAATTTTCTGTTTTATATTGTTTTATTTTACGTCTCAGAAACCAACTTCTTGGTTGAACGAAATTAATTCAACAATTTTTGTCAAGGCCTGTTTATTCTAGCAGGGCCCCTGGGGGAGCTAACGCCCATATCCAGTGGTTAAATAGAAAACAAAACATAAATTAAACATAACTCGTGAATAACTTTGTAATTTTCATATTTCCCACATTATGAGCTTCACACACATTGCTGCAAGTTTTTTAATGAAAGTAATCCACAAAATATGCGTGAAAGTTAAATGTTTTCCAATAATTAAAAGATGACTTTGTTATTTATTTCAACTTCTGCCAAACATAAATGGCTAAGAATTTTGGATTTTTTCTGGTTTTGTTTGGATATCTTTTCTTTTCCCTTGTGATTTTAGACAAGATATAATTAATAATAAATAATAATAAAGCAGAAGTGCTTAATTGTATTATGTACTGCAGCTTTTTAATGGAAATGAAGTACTAACATTATTAATGAAGTTACACAGTATTAATGTCAAAAAGAAAGTTCTCCTTTGGTAGTTTTCTGTCAAACTTTATTTGTGTCACGTCGGATTCGGATATTTGTACATTTGCATATTGTGCTACACTTGATCAGCTTGGCTGCCAGCTGATTATCACTCTTTTATAAACTAACAAGCCAAAGAGGAAATGACAGAAACAACTGGATTAACAAGGTGAGAAGGTCGTGGATTTCTACATTCACATCTGACAAAGAATAAGCCATTTGTTTTTTTAACTTACCGTCCAATGATGAAGTGGGGCAGAGCAATGATGAAGGTGCCAAAAGACATCAATAAGCATCCCAAAGATATTATCTTTGGTCTATGAAACTTAGCCCCAAAGTAACTGACGAAAGCTATCACCAGCAGATTACCTGTGGAGATTAAACCAGTATCACCATTTAAAAATGTTCATGCTGGGTGGCAACAGCACAAACACAGCAAGAGCGAACAATAAACGATCACTGTACGCATACGTACAGTGCAGCAGATACAAACATGTTCAAAGAACAGATCGGGCTCCCCTCAGGTAATTTAATATTTCAGCTACGTATTTTCAAACCTCCTTTTTGATGTTTGGACGTTCCCGTGTTGCTACACTGAGGCAATCCCACAGGAACTCAGAGAACACACGCATTTTCATAGTTGCTTTAGCACCTTTGAGTTTTTTTTTACTTTTTCTGAGAACGTTGCCTCCACCTGTCTGAAAACCCATTCCTTATTCTTGTAAGCAGCAGGTTGTATCTTACTTTGTGTGACAGTCGTGCAGATTATTTGAGCAGATCATCAAAACTCAGGGGATTTGACATAAAAGAGCGTGTTTGTATGTTACCTGTAGTTATGAAAATTCAACATTTTTGGGAACTGAAAAAGAGGAGAAATAGGCAAATTTGAAGAAATCTGTGTCTATCTTCACATTTTTACACAATAGTGCGGTTAACAAGTTTTATTTTGTTTGGAAACGTTTCAAACTGAAATGACAGAGAAGCCAGTACTGAGGCAGGTTGGCATCTACAACAAAAAGCTCACAACTGAGGAGTTTCATAGTGGCTCTAAATATTTGTCCTGGAGATAAAACCTGGATTAATGCAAAACAAGAGAGTGGATTTACTTGCCAAACAGCCATTCATACCCATCCCAAAGGCATTAAAATGTTTAATATATTTATTAGGTTGGCTGTTAGGCATATTTTTCAAACTGACAACAACTTTATGTTGATGATTTGGGAAGACGTTCTCGTTCTCACAAGTGACGTCTTAAATCTCTAAACAGTTTTAGAAAATCAAAAGCAGACATCAAAGTTTTATCATTTCAAAATTCACTCTGCCTAGGTTTTCTGACACGTATGCTCCTGTGGTAAATGACAGAAAGGCAGAAAAATAAACTTTCATCACACAGTCCAACCCATTTAGACAGGATTATATTTCTACAACATTTCCATCAGCGATGCATGTGTGTAGAAGTTCAGGCCATTGGGAACCTTAAAGTTCTGGGGAATATATAAGTAATTATGTGTGAATTTGATTTAGAGAAATATTAAGTCAAAAATGACGTGTAAAAAGTCACACAATTTTTGCTAGCTACAAAAACTAGACCTGTTACTTGAGCTCGTGTGGCAGATGCAATTAGTGTCATGATTGTAATTTCTCATTACAAATCTTGGCTCTGTCTCCAAAAGCATTCCTGGTCTTTGCTCACTGCTTGATTCACCTCTCGTCTTTCTTAAGATTTTCTTTCCTTCTCCCTTCACACTGCCCTGCTCTGCCTCCATGTTACCATGGCAATAGTCCTATGGAAAAAGCTTGTTGCCTAGGCCACATGAGAGAAGTTGTTTTCACGAGAGATGGAGGTAAAGGGAATAGACACATTCAGCTACGATCTAACGTGCCATCATCAACCTTTTCTGTTGCAGATGAGCGTCGAGGGGAAAAAGCGCCACTTTCCATGCCTATAGTGCTACTAGAGGTCTAGATTGTTATGCTAGAGCCACTGATAGATGACTAATCTTCCTTGACCCAGATTTTGACTCCCCACCATAATCTAAATATGATTTCTGAGAAACAAAATAACAGAATGGTAAAACCTCTCGCAGTCATGTTAAAGTGTAAATAGGATAGGTTTGCACAAGACTATGCCACAGACCGCATATAGCTTTAGCAGTGAGCGGGTAAGGAAACAGAAAATGGGCCCTGGGTTCACAAAGTCGTTGCTGTTTCTGTTTACACACAGACTTGTAACAAAAGTGCATAACATGCTCTGATTCATTTTATTTTGAACAGAAGACAAAAATAGGATATGCAGATTCTAAAGGATATAAAGATATGTCATTTTTTTTTCTTTCCTTTTTTAAATGACAACAAAAAAATGACAACTTCTCCCATCAGATTGCTCCACTTAATAAAGGGAAAGAAGATGGAGCAATGTGTTTGTATAGGAAAAAGTCATTAGACAGACACCATTCAATGTTATTGTAATGATCAAGCATACATTTTCTAAGACAAATTTCAAGTGGTCTGCTTTATACCTTCGAAACTATGTTTTTGTCATAAGTACAATTTATAATGGTATAATCTCAAGACTCAGTATCTGCCACATTTTTTTTAGTTTGCATGTAAAACAATTTTATTATGCTTGTGTCCTAGTACATTTTTCCGTTGAATGCCAATGACATGGTCTATATGTCTGGTGGAAAGATTGCTTCGGTTTCATCACAATTGTCTCGGCGTTTAGCGTTTGCTTCAGCAAGACTTGGCATTTCATGTCTTGTTTGAACGGTTAAACAAAACTAAGTTAGCTTTTACTGTTGAGTTACAGCACTGATTTAAATCCAGAGATTAAAAGGCAAATTGTCAAACAAGTATCAACGGAGGGGCGGCGTGCTGTGCTGTACAGAGCTAGAGCTATTAGGGGTTCAATTCAGGACACTGAGGCCTTTTGCTTCGTCTCTTTCCCCCTTCTTTTTATGTCAATTCCCTGATTAGCAATGCAAATAAATCCACTACTGTCACATAAAAACCTTAAAAAAAAAGATTTGTTAGCATCAACTTGGATTCTTAGAAAATTTGGTACATGTACATATAAATTTAGGACTTAAGTTAATATGATAATTAGATTTGGTATAATTCTGTAAAATTAAAACTGAAGTAGTTTCTGAAGGATGACCACATAGGTAGTGACGAATGAGAGCCACAATTTTTCTTTTGATGGTTACAGAAAGGGCTTTGTATTGCATGGTCTGGTTCTGCACTGCATTGTGTTTTTACTCTCTTTTTGATTTGCACTTTAAACCTTCACTAACTAAGCTCCATCTAGGCACAGGCATTGCATGTCAGCATAAGCTGCACATTTTTAAGTGTGTGGTTTGTGTTCATACTTGACACTTATGCCTATAAAACTAAACCAACAAAGAGCCCTAAAAACGCTGCTATTTCCAACTTTTTTTTCCACCTTTGCAACGCTTTCAAACAATGTGATTTTTCTTGAGTTTGCCTTCAAAGCTTCAGAAACTTTCATAACCTGGTTCCTGAGGGATCAGTCCAGTTCAAGCTGGATTGTCAGTGCATTACAACAGAGTTTCAAAATCACATCTCTGAGTGGCATTTTTCTTGTTGTTGTGAAAGCCATTGAACATTTACCAAAACATAATCCGAATGTGCCACGTTCAAAC
The DNA here is from genome assembly GCF_000485575.1 of Poecilia formosa. Lineage (NCBI taxonomy): Eukaryota > Metazoa > Chordata > Actinopteri > Cyprinodontiformes > Poeciliidae > Poecilia > Poecilia formosa. The sequence goes on from NW_006800083.1 coordinate 1,177,381, forward strand.
GAAATGATAAAACAGGCCAACGTTTTAGACAATCTTGTCTATTTTCATGTGTTTGTACCTCTGCTTTGGCCCTGAATAGATATGATGTTTATCTGAAAACCCCCAGTGGACGTTCTCACTGCAGTGAAATGATAAATGTGAGAGAAGGTGATTTGCATGTCAAGATCAAAGCTCGTAAATGTCAGCTGATCTGTCCGCCACAAATAGCATCACTGGGGAGTGTGGACAAGACGTTAAATTAATAACATAAGGGAGTAACGTTGAAAGAATCATCTTACAGATTCTAGGCTATGGCTGGGCACATCTTTGATATCTTTGTCATGTCCTTGTTTGAGACTCTGACTCACCACGCACAAACACGCCAGTGTGTCTTTTTCTTGGAAATCTCATTAATCTTTTATCTGTGGTCTAAATATCTGAATGACCCATTCATATTTCCAGCAGAAATATCAGCAAGAAAAATAGATTTGGAACATGCGGTACGAAACGTTAGCAACAAAATAACACCAGTGACAGACAGGCCCACTCACCTATCTCAAAGCTCCCATCAATGACTCCTATTAGGTAGCTGGGGATGTCAAAGCGTCTTTCCAGCTGAGTTATTGTGCTCTTCATGTAGCTCCCCGACAGAGCCTTGGCAAAATAGGCGAATGACAATGATACCAGAAACATCTGGAGAATAGAATGAGAGGAGGAGATAAGAGAAAACATTTACAAGAACAAAAAAAAAAGGATTTTGCTATTAGAACAGTGGCAGTTTGTGGATTGGGCACCATGCCAACGGCAACAGCTTTGACTAAGTTCATAATCTTTGAACAATTGGGGAAAAAAAATCTTGTTTTAAGGCACAAATGTCTAGGCTACTTAAGTGTGTTACAGTTTATTTTCAATATGATCTTTAAAACAATATGACTTTAAATACCCCCAAATGTAAAGGTTATTGGTATTTTTTTGTCTTTGTAATAATAGAAAACTAAGGACTTTATTGAATATTGCGTAGTACGCATAATTTGTCTCTGAGGTCAGAACCCTCATCTGGATGGTCACAATCAAGCGGGTTTAAGGTTTGATAAAACTTAGCACTCGGTGGTATTTCCCACTTCATCCCAACCTAACCCCATTTTCTTTCTGTTAAGTGTAGCTCGTAAAACTGCAAAGCAGACTATTAGTAGATTATTACAAAGATTTTTGTGATAATCTACTAAGTAGATTATTACATTACATATCTGCTTTTTGTTAAAGCAGGAGCAAAATGACCCCAAGTCATGTGCTAATTCCTACCTAGCATGTGGTTGGTATGAATCATCAATCACAGCCAGCTCCCTTGTTATTAAAAAAATGGTAAGTGTAAAACAACACCATCTGGAAAAGTAAAAAATGGTAGAGGGTGAAATAATCAACACACGGTGTAAAGCTACAGGAAGTTTCTGTGTTTAGATCAAATTAGTACTCTGGTCCTTGTTTTACTGTTCTTCAGCTTGGATAAAAGGGGAAGGGGTCTTCTCCTTGGCCTGCAATCAACTGCTCCACAATGCAGCCCCTAATGAAAAAAACGGTTTGTTTTGCAAAAGCAGACGTGGGGGTGTCACAAGCTAGCATGTACTTTCTTACATATGTCTTTGACAGATGGAAGCAACACTAAAAATGAACATAGTCACCGATAATTATACAGGTTTGTCACCAGGTTGTACTATTAGCAGGTTTTATGTTTCTTTTTGGGCTGCACAGTGGCGCAGTTAGTAGAGCTGTTGCCTTGCAGCAAGAAGGTTCTGGGTTCAATTCCCAGCCCCAGTCTTTCTGCATGGAGTTTGCATGTTCTCCCTGTGCATGTGTGAGGTTTCTTCCCACAGTCCAAAAACATGACCGTCAGGTTAACTGGCCTCTCCAAATTGCCCCTAGGTGTGAGTGTGTGTGCATGGTTGTGTTTCCCTGTGACAGACTGGCAACCTGTCTAGGGTGAACCCTACCTCTCACCTGGAACAATAACTGGAGATAGGCACCAGCACCCCCTGACCCCACCAAGGGACAAGGGTGTAAAGAAAATGGATGGATGTTTCTTTTTGAGGCATCTTATGATATTCAGTCCAACTATTAAGAAAAACATTTCCTTTCGCAACGTGAAAAATGTGATATTCTTTGTTTTGTACTCAAAGCAGGCCTGTTGATTTCTTGAACTATGTTTTATTATTCCACAGACTTTGTAAGTAAAAAAAATATAGTTAGTGGAATAAAAAATAAATAAAGACATTTCCAAGGAACATTTGGTGGCTTTGGTTGTTTTCCTTACAATGTATTCCAGTCAATTTACACCCCAAGAGAAACCCTGCAGATGAGAGTCACATTATACACAGATAGATACGCTCTGACCATATTCACAGCTGATCTTCTCTTATGAGACAGCAGTCACTGTAAAGTACACATTAAATTCACAAAGTTACTTCCAAAGTTACAAAAGCTAACAGCCCACTTCCCTTTCAGCTGCTACTGAACTGGAATCAGCTGACTATGCAATTAGTTGTTGCGCAACCACATTAAACAAAATACAAAGAGGAAAAAAAAAAATACCCAGAATACAACTTGGTTTTTATATATTCAACACTCTTTACATGTAACCCTAGCAGGCTGTGAAAAAAAAAGGTCTTAGCACATTCTCATACATAGCTTTCATTTACATGATTAAAGTGGAACAGAGCGCATCAGTGTAAACAGATCACGCTGGCCACCACAATTGGCTCAGGGGCTTAAGCTATTACACATTGTCATGTGCATTTCCTGGGGATGCTGAGTTCCAAACAAGCATGCATATACATTAGTTTCCCCTTCTGATGCCAGACATTGCTTTTTCTAATGCATCAAACGGCCTTTGTTACTGTCCTTCCAAACTAATAAACAAGAGAACGTAACTAATTAACAGGACGAGCCAGACTAGGCGGTTGGTTTGCGTCAAGACAACCCCACATAAGCATGCATAAGCATTTACCATTACAGTAAGTTAGGCCTTTCAGTCAGTGTTTAAGAGTTTACTTGAGTTAACTGATGGTTTTACCACTGTGTGTCTTTGTGCTTCAGCAGACAAGTTGTTATTGAATTATCCTCTACGCCAGGTCATGGAAAAACAAGTAAATGCTGTTTGATTTTTGATTTTTTACGGACTGTACCTTTTTACTCCCTGAACTTTTTCAAAGAATCAAACTTTGAGAAAAAGTGTAAAAAGCATTAAACTTTTTTACAACCACAATGTTTTATTGGAATATGACAAAGATCAATGCAATGTAACAAATGATTGTGAAGTGGAATAAAATTTATATGTAGTTTTTCAAGGTTTTTGCGAATAAATATTAGAGAATTCTGAATTGCAATTTAATTTAGCAACTTAACTCTAAAATCCCAATGTAAAAAGTCCATCTGTATGTAATCTTAACTCTTAGCCTAATGTGTTAGCTTTGGATCCTATAAATCTGGCAGTTGTGAAGGTTTTAAAAGGAAAGCTATTGTTGAAAGAAAGGCCCAAAGAAGCCAATTTGCAGTTTACTAAAAGGAAAGTAGGGGACGCATGAAACATGTGGTAAAGATTTGCTCTGATTTCAATGAGAACAAAATGTTAAAAGTTAAAGTTGCATTAACACTTTAGGAAAGCACTTTTGCCAATGTGGAACTTGTGGTGTGTGCTTTTAGAGACCTAAAACCCTAGAACTGCCAGTACTTTTCTATGTTCTGTGCCTTTTGAGTAATTTTGTTTTTCTGGTTGTTTTTTTTTTTTATAGCACACTTTCTTTTAATCTAACTTAATATTACAAAAAACTATTGTTCAGTCTGACTTGGGAATGACTAGAAATTTAAGGAAGAATGGTTGATAGATCAAATTGCGCAGGCTACTTCTGCTCAACGTGGCCAATTCGTAATTACCACTAATCCTAACATGCATGTTTATGGACCGCGTGTGGTAAGTCGAGTGCGCGGAGACGGCCAAATGTTAACATGCAAAATCCAGAGAGACAGGGATTTAACCTGGTAACCTTTGGTGACCTGTAACCCGAGATGACAGTGCTCACCCTACCAAACCAATCAGCCTCATCGAGAGTTCAGACCCCGAACCAGTTCAAAGAAAAAAAAAAAAAAAAAAACAACTCAAAGGATAAAGACGACTGTTTGGAATTCAATTTATTTTATTTTATTTGTCTAAGCCATTTGTGTTGGGGGGGGGGGGGGCTGTACCATCTGGCAGCTCTTTGCAAACACAGTGAAAAACACCAATCATCAAGGATTAAAGATGTGACACAGCGGCATCAAGAGCAGATTAGATTATCACTGTAAAACACTTCATGTCCACGTTAGAATCACAACTCCCAGTATGATCCACTCTTGACAAGACTACTGTTAAAACTTCCTAAGTTAACACAAATTTTGCATACTAAAAAAATTGTTAAAGTAAAATTTTAATAATTCTTGGGAATTTAAAGGAGCCATTTATTCCTAAATCATAATTCCAAATTATCTTTCCAGTTTAAGCACCGGTACAACTTATTTATTCAGTCCTGTTCCTTTTATTGTGAACCTACAAGGTATTAACAAAAGTTTTTAACTAACAATCACAAAGAAGCAAAAAAAATAAATAAATAATGTTCAAACTACAAGTGATAAACAACACTATCTAAAAGTGAAAAAAATAGTTCTCAGTTTCTGTCTTTTGCAAGAAATAAATGCAAAATGAGGCCACACTGAGACATTGTGGCACCACAGTTTTTAACCCATTTGGAGGAATTAACAAAAGCGGAGAATAATACTGAGTACCGGATTAGAGTTGTAGCGAGCTGTGCCATATCCCACCCAGTCACCCGGGGAACTAAACAATTCTGAGAAGAAATAACTCTGTCCTGCCTCAACAGTCTGTATTATGATAAGCTGCTTGAACACCATTGTCTCACATCACTTTCATGTCGGGGGGGGGAGATCTACCAGAAGGATTGATCTTGTAGAGGGCTTTTGCCAGGACTGTTCATTTTTCCCCTATTTATTTACCTTTTGAGAAGTGTGTTTGAAGCTCTTGGTTAGAAAAGACAAAGAGGAATAGTCTGAGGTAGACTGGGAGATTGCCATTATGCTTTAGAGAAATTTATAGAGAATAAAAGGCTGATAATTGCTAGATGAGAATAATAGAGTAAATCTTGCAGAAAAGATACGCAGCCAAGAAAATGGTTAGCGTTTAAAACATGTTTGAATATTTTTTTTATTATGATTAAAATGATAAAATGTAATGATTTTTTTTTACAGTACAGTAACCTTTTATTCAAAACATGCCATTACTGCGTAGATCAGCCGTCTGATACTCCAGTCCTAGAGTGCCGCTATCCTCCAACCGCAAACACTGAACTAAATGACTGAAATTTTCTCCTTGGCAAGCCAGCATGTTTTGCAAAGGCCTGATTATTAACCAGTCATTTAGTGGAGTTGGAGCGTTGATGCATCCAAAGTTGCAGGACAGCGGGACTGGAGAATATAATGTTTCTGAAGATGGTTTTTACTATCGGACACAAAGGCAAGATCTGCATTTCAACAGACCAAGGGGCAGATCTGTAAGGAGCTGTTTGTTTTGCAGCAACAGGGCATCCACAAATTAGAACAACTTTATCCATCATAAGCTTTGTCTTACTAAGATCAAATGGGTTTGGAAGCCCAACTCAAAACTTTACATTCATTACACTCACATTTCATCAGGCAGTTCTTAGAAATGTTCTTATTGTAGTAGGGTACAACTGTAAGAGGCCAGAGGATTTTCCCTTCGCTGTTTCGAACCACGTGGCTTCACTGCCTCTCTAATAAAAGAAACTATGATGACGTCTAATCCTCATGGTGATTATTCCAATGCATCCTTTAATCCGCATTGAAAAAGCAGTAAAATAAATGTCCCAGATTACCTTCTTAGATAAATATAATGGTCTGTTTTAATGTGTACATGCAACTTATGAGTCATTTTAAGAGAGAGGTTGATGTTAACGCACTATGACTTCAGGTAGCCACAGAATGAATCCAGTCAATAGCTCAATAAAACCTGTGCAGGATTCCAAAAAGTACTCCTAGTATGAACTGACGCAGCATGCAGAGTGTTCTCTGAGCTTTTATTTTATTTTATTTTATTTTTTGAGATTCAGATCAGAAAAAAATAAATAAAAAGCTCCCCAACACTAAAATTCTTATCTGGGAAGTCAAAGGTCTCTGAACCAAGCCAAACTCAATTTGCTGCTTTATGCAAATCATGCTTGAAGCTGCAGCAATAAACTTATTTGTTTGCACTTCTGATAGTTTGTGCCACGTGTAAGCAAAGCCACACATAGTATTGAAGAACGTACAGTCGGTGAATGGACCTCTGACCCACTTGTTGTGGCAGTTCATGTAAATTCGGTATCGATATGTTCACTTTATTGAAGTGAATTGACAACTTTTGATAAGTTGACAAGCATTGGTCAGAGTAAGCCTAGTCCATATTTTATTGTGTTTTTTTTAATTTTTTTTATGCTTAATAGGCCCATGATGGATTAACGATTTCAAGGAACTGAGCTACTGAGAAATGGTTCGTGTAGAGAATTATTACAAATGCAGACTTAGAAAGCACAGATGGCCCGTGATCCTTACAACTGCAAAATGATACATAAGTTGGGTATTAATACCGCGCTATGATCAGAAAGGAGCTGGTGTTTACTGCTGTGGAAATCAAAGCTATTGAGGCTAAGTGAACACAGGCACCGGTTTAGCAATAGGACTGGTGTGGAGGAAAATCCCAGTAAGACATAAAGCGCAAATGGCAACGTGAAGTAAAAGCACTAATTATTCTTTATCAGATGGTTTTGTCACTGCTTCAGTGGATTACATTAAAGTTGAACCAGAATGCATTTGACTTGAGTGCCACATGTAGCAGAGCAGGGCTCTCTTCGGCTTGTTGTTGTCCTTCAGGCTCCAACTGCGTTTTGTGCATGGCCTCCAAATGTCGAGAAATAACAAGACCACAATTTTTCCAATAGATTCTAAAAGCTATTAAAGTGTGAATCGTGTCTAAGTGCTCCTACATCAAAATGTACACTTAGGTAGACGAGTAGATCTTAAATTCAGTCACTCCTCTGGATTCTCTCATCAAGCAAATCTCAAACGTAAACGTCTCACCTGCTGTACAGGTTTTAGGTGGTTTTTAAGGACTGAACCTTGAAAGGATAATTACTCGTCAACCGGCCAACAAATGTTATTTTGATGATGACACACCGAAAACTCTGATGGCAAGTTTTTGATGTTTTTTTGTTTTGTTTTTTTTGTTTTTTTCAAAAGAGTGAGAGCTCAAAAGCGAAACATTACTGAGTAAAATAGGATTTTTTTTAAATAAAGATTGTATCTTTGTTAAGAAATGAAATTTAAAATTACAATTGCATCCCACTTATCACCATTTTTCCCCCAGAAGAATATATTGTAAAGTTGCTGTAATTAGGTTATTCACTTAAAAATGTAGATGTATAGCTACTAGACAAGCATGTGACTCCACAACAACACTTAAATCAGCACACCGAACATGCTGGTTGAAGAGCAACAACCCTAGCGTTCTGAAAGATAAATCAGCACATGTACCTTCAGACTGGTGCATGGAGAGCCACTGGGTTTGCTGTTCGTCTCGTCACTTCGTCCGTTCTCCTGCACACAGTCTTCCTCGCTTCTGTCCTCCATTCTCCAGATATGTCTTTGTGTCTCCTTAGCAGAGGTCTCTCGCTCGGTGCAGATTCTTGGTATTGAGGCATGCAACCCTGCAAATGGATAATTCAAGCATGTGACCCACTTCTCACAGCAAAGGGGAAAAAAAATAAATAAATAAATAAAAGCAGGCAGTACAGAGGAAAACTGACACACAAACTGAAAAAAAAAACTGCCAGTGTTTTGTCCTGAATATCTTCAGGCTTCAGTCACAAGTAAAAAGTCAGCGTTGTATTCAGCCTGAAGGACGTGTATGTGCTTTCAGAACAAAAGCTTTTTGTTTCAGGTTAACTATTTTAAGCTACAATATCAAACACCGTGAGCTGAACATTCCAGCCAATCAAACTCTGTACCTACTTGTATTGTTCACAGCAGTAACTGAGATCATGAGACCAAATATAATGAATCTTAAACCAGGACTGTGAAGTCTGGTAAAACCATAATCTTCAGCCTAAGAGCCTTAGTGCAGTGAAGCCAAATATAAACAACGTCAGAGGGGATTTCATTTACTTTTGAGATTGACAAGGTGAATATCTGTCACTTTAATTCCTGGTTCTTGACCTTCAAGTGTGGGAAAGATTGGAGAAAAATTTTGGAATTAAAATAAACTGAAATCTATTTCTGTTAAAACTACACTCACCAGGTGTTATGTCATGTACACTGGCTCAGCTGCTTGTGGATGCAAATCAGCCAATCTCAAGGCAGTAGCAATGGACTTAGTCATAGCAAAGCTGTCTCTCAGAAGTTTGACTACTTAAGCATTTGGGGTTGCCATGTCCTGGATGACTGGGAATTTACACCAACATATAAACCTAGAAAGCAGAGAACTATTAGCGTCTCAGACTCGTACATCAAAAGCAGCTGAATTAGACTTGTCATAAGTAAGCTGAACTTTGTGCTGGCTAAATCAGCTTACCAACATGCTACCAACAACTAAACACATTCCCTCACTTTATATTAACTTCTTACTTTTTAATGTCATAGAAAGCTCAGAAAAGCTGAACTGGATTGAATATGAAATGGACAAAATATACAAGGTTTAAGTGTACTATGTGCCTTTTTGGTCTACAAACATAATAACAGAATATTTAGAAGTGTGGGTTTGGCCCAGTTATTTCTGTCAGACTGTCTGAAAACACACGTGCACCAGGGAATTGTGACATGCCAATGCTGCGCTTCAGAGTCACAGGAAAGCATCATTGTGTCACCCTAAATAAAGCTTCACTGACATCAACGTCAATGTCAGCGACATTTACGTGGATGAAAGCCGGAGAAAAGATGGCAAGAACAAATAGAAATCATCCAGAAACTTTATCACAACTAATAGTTGACCTGGATTTTCAGACATTATTATGAGCTGAAAAAAAGTAAGTATGGGGAATGTAGCTTAAATAAGGATTGATAGAAACAACAACATTTAAAGACAAATAATCTGGCTAAACGTTAATCCTAACCTCAAGTGTCAAAATTGAAGCTGATTTGTCAGGGATTTTCATTTTTCTAGCCTCAAGAAAATGCATTCGGCACAGAAGTTTTTCTGTGCAGGATTTCTTGAACATTGCAGTCTTTTCTTTTCTGCAAAACTCTCTTAATGTGAGATTGAAATGCCACAGCCACAGCATTTCAATCAGGGTTTAGACTTTAAGTGGGTCAGTAGTACCTTGGTTCTTTTCATTTTCAACTTTTCCTTTTAGTGATGGTGAAGTGATGGTTTTGGAGAGATTACTCTCTGGTTCATTCTACTCGGATTGTGCTAACACAATGTGAATTTTAAGACCATCATGAGTCTTTAGAGGTTAGTTAAATCTGGTAACAAGGGCGTAAATCCCATCTCATTATTGGGGGGGTGGGGACCATAAAAGGGAAATTTTTTAAGAGTAATTTTGGAGGTGGGAGTCTGCAAAGTTATAGTAAAATGTGGTTTAATTAGCAATGAATAACAAAAGTGTTTTTTCTCAGTAAACCTGTTGAGACCCGTAGAAGTCAAACTAAGATTCAAATGTTGCTTAGATATGAGTTTGGTTCAGAGTCACAGATCTTGTCTCTACTACACCTTTACAAAACTTAAAGCTCTAAATAAAAACAAGTTTTAATAAGTAACTCCACTTAATAAAATTCCTCATAAATATTGATTTATTGCAGTGGTTCTCAATACATACAAGTCAAGTGTTATTTAAATTATAACTTAAGTTGCTTTAAACTTTTGTTTTATTTTGTTGTTGTTGGTTTTTTTTGGGGGGGGGTGGACTCATGTTAAAACCTATAAATATGTAGGAATTGAATATTTGGGAAGTATCATAACTTAAACTTAAAGGTCAGCACCAGATTTTTCTAGAAAAATATTCAGATTTTATTTTGTGGTTTTAAAGGCTCTACGTTGAAGATGGTAAGAAATAAAGGCATACTTTATTTTGTTTTACTGTCAGCTGCAGTAGCCCCTCTGGTCTCGTTTCCCTTACTTAGCTCGTGGCTAGTGCTAAAGCTCAGCCGCTCCCTCCCATTTCAAACTCTTCTTATTAAAGTAAGAGTTAAGAGAGCTAAAAATAATTGAAATATTGGCTACCTTCGACAGAAACAGGAGCTAAGTCTATGAAAGCAATGTGGCAGTTTTGATTTCCAAGGCATAAGGTGGCAGTTTATCATGATTCAGCCAAAGTAATGAAATAAAAAACTGTGGCTGATTTTTATTGTCGATGTGTTTCTTCCTATTGAGCAGTGAAAGTAAATAAAACGTGTTACATGTCTTTTGTTTTAAGTATTTATTTATTGGAGGGGTTTTTTGTTAGTGCTGCAGAGCCACAGCTAACAGCTAACAGCTAGCTCCTCACTTTAGCGGCTCTAACGGAGCCTTCAGCAGCGCTGCTGTTGCTCCGCCTACACTTTGGACTGAACCATTGTTCTAACAATAGTGGGGGGGACCTAAAAATTAATTATTATTTTTTTCTTAGATGAATGGCAGATTTACTTCGTTCTTTGTTTCTATTTCCTTTTTTATATTGATATTGTTTAAATACAAGGGTTTCTTTCATGATTTCTTTGGGGGGACAATTCTAGACTTTTCCAAGATTCGGGGGTTATTTGTCGATAAGTTGGTGTGTAACAAATACATTATTTCTGTGCTGAAGGAATTCCAGCATAAGGAAAACCGCTCCACCATCCCAGCCCACTCTACATAGACATGGCAGCAATATGTATTATAATTTTACTTTATAATCTCACTGTACTAACAACTTATGTCTTGTTTTCTTTCACCCCTATTTTTATTTTTACCTCTGTCTCCCAATACAAATGATCTCTTACCGCTCTCCTTTATATTATTTCACATATTAACTAAAGTCATATTATGTTGTTGGACAAAAAAAAGGTGAGGCTGTCACGATGGTGAGTTAGGATGATATACCACATTTCCAATTACTCTCAACTGATTTTCTTCGCTCTGACTTCACGTAGTGAACAAACCAATGAGGCTCACTAACTGCAACAGGTTCAGCTGTTTTATGTAAAGCAATACAGAGGACAAAATATGTGTTTTTTTTGTATTCTGTCAATGATTACATGACTCATTCTTGTTTTGAGCACACATTTAAATGGAAACACAAAGACTCAAATGCACGTGCTTTCTGAGCCGCCTTAAAGACCCTGACAACATTTTTATTATCAAAATAATACTAACAACTGCATGTTTCTGCTACTGCTTGCCACTGATTGCTTTTTCTGCTTGTCTTCCATTCTCAGTACCAATTTTCTGGCTTAAGTCTTTCTCTGCATGTCCATATCTCCAAACAATGTGTCTCCAGATCTCTGCTCTTTGGCACTGATAACCGCTCTGCGGTAATTTCTCAGAACTCTGCCTTGTGTCGCATCCTCATGATTCAGCTGGATTTATAACGTAATTGCAATTTTAGACAACATGAAGCTGGAAACAAACCCGTGAGCAAATACTTACAAGGTACCATCCCTCTTAAGAACAAAATCGACTGGCATTCTGCAACTGAGGATCTTACTCACACCAGCACTTGCTCTTATTGTCAGGAGGAGTTTTAATCAATACAGACAAACTTCCCGTAGTCCGCTGAGCCCCGGTGCCAAGGAAAGCACCAACTACTTAGGATATTAGGATTTTAGGCTGATTTCTGAAAGGGGTTTGTGAAAACCTTTGGGCACTGAGGCTCCTTTCTGTGCTTCCACAAGTTCAATAAGTGAATTTCAAACTATGCTTGAAATCATGTATCAGTGCAGAACAATTCAGTGCTGGTCAGACCAGTTTAAGTATTGTACATTTTGAACTGGAGGGTGGAGGCACAAGGATTAATTAAAGAAATGAGATATGTCTTTTCCTTTTTTGTTTTTAAGTCCCCCTCCTGGTGCCCTGTGCTGAAAGCCCTGTCTCCTATAACGTAATGTTTGAGCGAGAAGATTCAAAATTTTTATTTCCGCTATCTCTTTAATCCTGCCAGTTGGTCAAACTAGATATAGAATATTACTTTGAGCTTGTTTAAAAAAAATAAGGCAGCAATGTTAGGTCTGTTTCACCCTTATTTAACCAAATTAACATGACAACTGATTTTATAAATAAACTACTATAAACAACAAACGTCCCAAGGTGTTTACAACTGATTTGCCAATTAACCTACTGGTGGATTTTGTTGTGGATTTTTCATGATTATCTGGATGTTCACAGATTTTTTTACACATTGTATATCTTAAATATTTGAGAAAAAAATGCAGGTTGGGAAGCTGTAATGTCTAGGCACCAGCCTACTTGACGCCCTATTGGCAAAGCCAATCTAAAGAGTAGAAATAAATAGGCCTACGACAGATTTCTACATTTCTACTGTTCTACTGTTCAGTGAATATACCTTACTATTCATTGTGCATATCTATGAATATTAAGGTATATTTAGTGTCAGAAATATTAGCTAGGCAACTGTTTAGAGCAGGTCTCAAGTATTGTTGCATTTTAATAATTCAAGGGCAGCTGTGGTCCCTAAACCGCACAAAGACCAGGGGTCAGTTGTATACCTCCTTTAATAACACTTGTGTGAGCGAGGACTGAGGCAAACGTAGAGGACTATGGAAAATGATACAAGTTTTACGTGTGTGGGGTCAGTTGGACCCCATTTCTACCTACAAGGGTTAAAAATATTATAAAAAATTAGGTGCAACCGGCGTGTTTAAAATTCTTTATACATCTGTGATGATGTTAGCATGCCTAATATTCCAACATCACTTATGTCAGCCTTAAACATTATTCTGTTACACTGAAAGTCTAATCTTTTGAACTCTTATTGAAAGAAAATGCCATAAAAAAGAGAATAACTTGACTTTTAG